>NC_056627.2:332214375-332537709 GCF_002870075.4 Lactuca sativa | reverse complement strand
ATACTTTTACACAAGTTTATTGCTCAATAATCATTGATCAATACTAATAATTTTTTGGTTTGTAGATGAATGGGGAATTGGTAAAGAGATTTACATGGATGTGGATTGAAGATTTGTGTTTGCGTGTTTTGGACTTTTGGTTGTAATCGACTATTTGACTATTCCGGACTTTATGTTTTAGTTTGATTGTGTGTTTTTGGACTTTGTGTTTTAGTTTGATTGTATGTTTGGTTGTAATAGACAATTTGGTTCTAAAACTCATGTTTTTTGAAGTATTTAACTTCAATTAGGTGTTTTTTGAATTATTTAACTAATTGTTCCATTTCTGGAAAATGGGTTTAAACCCAGAAACCGAAACCGTAAGTGTATGGGTTGAACCCAAGAAACCGTCCAAACCGATATCAGAAACCGAGAAACCGAACCGACCAGAAACCGATCCTATTGGGTTTTGAAAACCAGAAACCAATCATTTACGGGTTGGGTTGGGGTGCAAAACCGACCCATGCACAACCCTAATAAAAATCAACAGCATCCCAATTTTATTATTAACTTTTAAGTTGCATTCATCCAGTTGACTATTAAGATTCATGTGTAACATTTTTTATATAAAGATTTGATAGTTTAAAGTTTAAAAACAATGTGATTAGCTTAATTAATTAGCAGCTCTGCAGTAAACAGATTACAGATGTGACCGTATTGTTAGATTCTCGTATTGACATAGTAAAGGGAATCAAATCAGTTCCTAAATTGTAAGTAAATGAGATTCAATTCCTGTTCCATAAATTAAATTCCATCTACTAAACGCTAAATTGATTTTGTAATCGTTACCAAAACACAACTGGACGATTACTACTCATGAGTGTGTATCATAGTAGTAAACTGAATTTAATAAGAACGCAGAAAATTTTATTTACCTGTGATGTTATCAGTGTGGCAGGGACGAAGATTGAAGACTTGAATGGCTTGATCATTATGCAGAATTTCTTGTACGTGATGTGTTTTCTGGTATACATCGTCCGATTTGAGGGTAATCGTGTAAACTTAGAAAAAATAGGATATGATAGGATCGACTCCTCTCCAAATCACTTCAGTTTAGGAGGAAAGATCTTCCTTTATCTTCTCTTCTTCTCTTTCCAAATCATCCCAAAAAAAATGGGGAACAAGATCTTTTCATCTATTCCCTCCGATTCCTTCCACTTACCTCCCCCTTCCCTCCTTAAATCAAACTCGGGAACAGGGTGTAACTCTCTGTCGATCGATCTTCTTCCGCTACATCTTTCACCTTTCCCCCAATACAGGCTGAGGCTCCCGAAATCCACCGAGCCTACAGGTACTCCTTCTCTTTTGGTTGTTGGATTTGTGAATCTTAGGATTCTGCGTTAAAATTCCACTGTTTCAGGTGTTTGAATGGGTTCCAAAAGCAACAAGAATAAAAAGGCGGCAGATGATAACATGGAGGTGGAAGTCCCTGGAAACCGCGTGTTGGGCTGCGATAACAATGTAATTACGGACGAAAGATTTGCCCCTTCACAGAAGGATCCCAGGTTCCAGGATGCTCCAAGGCATAAAACAAAGTTGGCGATTGATTCGCGTTTTAGTCGTATTTTCACTGATAACAACTTCTCTACTTCATATGCCCGTGTAGATAAGCGAGGCAGAGCTAAACAAGATGGCGATTCATCTAAAACTGCTCTTAGACACTACTACCGAATGGACGATGAAGGAAAGAAACAACGCCAGGTGTCGGATGATGCTACAAAGTCCAAATCAGAACAGAAATCGGAAACGGAAACTGAAGTTTTTATGGATGGTTATACTTCAACGGATACAAATGAAGAGGATGAAGCTTATCTGGAGGAGGAAACCATTGGTTTGCAGGTGAATTCCATTTATAATCTTGTATGCGATTATTGTTCCAAAAAAACGATTATACTGATTTTCTATTGAAATATTTGGAACTCAAATGGAGATAGCTGGAGGAGAATGTACCTGAAATTGACAAAGAAACTCACAGGCTTGCAATTGTTAAGTTGGATTGGAATCAAGTTCAGGTGATGAATATGAATATGAATATGAATACGAATACGAAGATGGAATGGAAATGGAAATGGAAGTCACTTTCAACACCGGATTAGAAGCTCTCAGCAAAAAAACCTAGAAAAAAAAAGACAAAAAAAAAAAAAAAAAAAAAAAAATCCGAAACAGTTTGGGACACATCTCTCCGCAAGAAAAAAGCTAGAAAAAATAAATCCATGGATTCTGGTGTAAAACAAGTAATGGGATTGGATAAAGATAAAGAAGGTAAAGCAGAACTTGAATTATTACTTGGTGATGATGAGGAGGGTAATGTGAAAGGTTATAATTTGAAAAGGAAAAGGAGTAAAAAAGAGAAAAGAGAAGGTATTGGTATTGATGAGGAGAAGAGATACCGGCTGTTGATTACGATGATGATAGGCGGTTTTCATCTCTTTTTACCCGACCCGATTACGCTTTGGACCCTACCGATCCTCAATTCAAAAGGTATCTTTTCTACTTCTTATTTCATATTTTTATATTTTGTGCTTTTTGCAAGACATGGAAATCAATGCAACGTGCTTTCAGCCATGTATTTTGAAGGATCTACTCAGTTATTTAAATACAAACCAATTTTTCGTTGCTATAATACCATGGATTGATTTTTTGAAATGTAATGTTCTAATAAGAATTAAAAACTTAAGTACAATGCTGTAATTGGAAGAAATGAACTCTCTTATTAATATAAGAACAAGAATCAAAGCTTCACTGATTTTACTGATAATACTCAAAGTAACTAATGATTTGCTAGAATCTAGCCTCTCCTAAAAAGGTGTACTAAGACCAGATTGGAAATCATAGCTTTCAAATAATATGAGAGTCAATGATTTTAAGTGGGAATCAGTAGAAATTTCAACCCCATTTCAACAATTTTGGTTATCCAAGTTGATGGGCTTTGATTATGAAATTCATTACAAAAATGTGGCTGCGGATGCTTTATCAAGGGTAAAATTGGACAGTGACATTTTCACAATTCCACTCCACCATTCCTTACTCCCCTTCTACTTCTAATGCTCCTCATGTTTGAAGAAGATGACATTTTCAGGGATCAATGGCTCGTATAAGATGAAAAAAAATAACACTTCTGGAACCAACATGTGAGCAATGAAACACTAAGGAGTATGTTTGTACAAGAAGAAGAAAGGATATGTTGTACGAGAAGAAAAGGAGAAAGAAAGAAGACTTGATGAAAACGATTTTAGGGTTTAAGATTATCTGATGACAATTGATTGACGAGGATAGGTTATAAGCTTATAACCGGTTACTCTCACAAAATAATAAGTAATTGCAAAAATTGTGGTCTTTTTGGGAAAAAAAAAAAAAAAACTAAAGTATTGGTTTAAAACGAAAAAAAGGTAAATGTAGGGTCTATTTCGTAAATAATCATATTTGTTTATTATATAGTAAGCATGCGACTTTTAGTATTTCTTTTGATGACCATACTATTTTTTTTGAAAAGTCTACTCAACTAGTAATGCCATCTAAATACAAAAACAACCATAATAGCTATGTTTTGGCTGATTTTTCAAAGCATGCAGATAAAAAAAAAAAAGTCAAAGCACAATGCTATATTCGATAGCTTATTGGGGATTCAATGTTTTAACATAAAAACAAAAAGCATAATGGTGTAATAAAAAAAATGGAAGCAATATGCCATGGTATGCAAATATATGAAAATACATTATTATTTCTTGCATGCATCATGGTGACGTGAGAAACCATGTTTTATTAGTAAATGAAATCATAATTCATCTTGACAAACAAAAACTATATATTTACACCAAAACAAAATAAGAATTGAAAGTGTCTTTATATGTATGATTGTGTGATACGATTCTATAGTATATACTGTGTATCATCGCATCGCATGATACCAAAGTAACTCTACAACTAATTAAAAAAAATCACAACAAAACCATGAAAAAACTATCAATGATAGACTTTGGTTATGAAATGTGTGCAGGACAATTTTAACCCAAACACACTTATTCTCAGTTGATCCCGACTCGAACTCGATGAACCGTTTCTAGACGTTGCCTCGGATCCCACCGACATGGTCAATGAATCATTGGTGAGGCCCGAGGGCTTATTGGTAATATATTTGATCTTATAGCATTGCAGCATGAAAATAAACCATAAGTGTTAATCATATAC
This sequence comes from Lactuca sativa, assembly GCF_002870075.4. NCBI lineage: Eukaryota > Viridiplantae > Streptophyta > Magnoliopsida > Asterales > Asteraceae > Lactuca > Lactuca sativa. Next base: position 332,533,482 of record NC_056627.2, on the reverse strand, counting down.
CATATGGATAAGACAGTCCAAAACCGAGACCAGTCAGGGACCGATGCGAAACTGCTAATGTCGGAAGAGTATGAGTGATTCTTATCTTGTTGTTTGTATATATTCCCTATTAGGGAAACGATTGGTGTCGGCTGGAAGGAGGTTTCAATCAATGGGTCAATATGGTCAACGTAAACTAGGCTTCTTGGGTAGTTTAGGTATGAAGTCCATTGACATTGATTCCCACTTTTTACTCCGGTATTTCTCATTGTTACATTAACCCTTAGTATTTATGATATTTTGTCTTTGGTATAGATTTGATATTTGCCTACTCAAGTGGCAATCTTTCCCTTCATGAATATTCACCATTTATGTTCCTTCAAATCTAAGCATGTCTGGTCAAAGCCTGGATGGATGGGACACTTTAATCTGTAAGTTTCATCCAAGACTATGTTCTCATGTTTATTGTACCTAGGCATACAGATTTGGTTAATAAAGTATCATGTCCCGTCATCCCTGAGCTTGACTTGTTTATCCATTCATCACAGAGTTTCACTCGCAAGCTTTTCTATTTTAGAGTTTCGAGTCAAACTTCTCGAATTTGAATGTAGGGTTTGAATGGATGATCCTAGTTGATGCCGGTACTCAATGGGGTTTGATGCGTTCTTTCTGGCTTAAGGAATTTGTTACTACATTAGACTCATCACCATGCTAACGAATCTTAAACATCATGGTGATAACGAATATCACATTCGTAATCGTTTAACCACTCAACTCATCATTTCTACATCATGTTGAGTTCTCTTTTGTTTGAAGAGACGTTAGATACTCTATGTGATTCATAGAGATGGTGTCATTGGTACTGTTTAGCTAAAGTCTCTTAACTTTTTGAGACAAACTATAGTTCTCTACTCACGTTCATGGGTAGCATAGTCATTTTCATGCACCTTGAATTGTAAGGAGGCTTAGGGAAAAACCTTATCTCAAATCATCTATATGCACCCCAATCATTTATGTAACATGTCGATGTGTATGCGCATGTTCTCCTTTCTTTCTGAAGAGATAGGATTGGTGTGTAACACCCAAAAATTTACGCCAAATTTAAACTTTTAATACTAACAAAAGAGTCAAATAGTAATTGTTTTTACAAAACATTTCAAATCCGTTTATCATCAGAGTGTCCCAAAATAGATCATGAGGATGAGGAGTGGTACGGTCACGCCTTCGCCTTCCCTCGCTCTCCTGAAGTACCTGAAACAATAAACTGAAAACTGTAAGCCCGAGGGCTTAGTGAGCTACCCCCAAAATACCAATACCATACTGACTAAAGCCACAGCCAAAACGATCAATCAAACAACATACATACTGGGCAATTGGCCGGACTAGTCCGCCCTACTGGGCCTACAGTCTATCTGAATCTATCCCGAGCCTTCGGCATGACTGGTCTTCCGCATGGGCCTACAGTCTCCCCGGGCCGCTCAGAGGGTGTGTTGGCCTTCAGCACAAAGCAGGACCGCCTCAACCCAACCAACAAGCAACTAACCATGTACGCATACAATCATATACTGGCATATACGCATAGCAACATATCTATCTCATTGACCATCAATCATAGAGTTTCACTCGTACCTAGAGTATCGACCTAACAGGTCACCAACATACCGATCCTTACGGATCATAAATCATAACCTACTATCTATCCTGATTCCGATCTAACCGATCCGAATCATACGTAGCATACCATAACAATCGATCTAACCGATCTCTAGTATAGCAACCATCCTAAACAGGATGAATTCTATCAAAGCAATAACATAACACTCATCCTAAACCAGGATGAAATCTAGCATGGCAATAACAAGCAACCATCTTAAACCAGGATGTAAATCATAAAGGGCCGACCTTGGTGCCGTAGACCCTATCAATATAGTGAGGATAACTCACCTTGCAGATGTCGATTGAAATGCAAACTCCAACTATCGGATCACTTGACACCGGCACCACCACCTATAACCATGGCACAATATACTCATAAGTTCTTATTCTTATGAGACACCCCATAACATCTTGGTAATTCCTGAACAAGTTCAGAGTCCTCAGTCAAGGTCAACAGTCCATGTTGACCTCAACTCGCCGAGTGCACTCGGCCACTCGCCGAGTCCGTGGAGCACATTCCAACTCGCCGAGTCATCGAAGAGACTCGTCGAGTTCCTTCGAATCCCGATAAATCCTTAAGGGCAACTCGTCGACTTTCCTCCTTGCAACTCGACGGGTACACACGCATGCCTATCCAAGGGAAAAGCCATCCGACTCGCCGAGTTGTTCTTCAAATCGTCGAGTTTTATGGTGATCTTCATCGAACTTGCCGAGTTGTTCATCCAACTCGCCGAGTTCAATGACCACCTTCATGTGAGTCGTCGAGTCATACTTGAGACTCGCCGAGTCCATCCACTCCTGCTGCTACTCGACGAGTAGGTCGACCAACTCGTCGAGTAGGGCTTTATCCAGAAACTCTTAATTAATTAATTAATACCTGAGGATTGGGGCGTTACAATTCTCCCCCACTTGAATTAGACTCGTCCTCGAAGTCCGCTGAAGGAAACAATGTCGGGTAATGCTCACGCATTTCTGCTTCCGGCTCCCACGTCCACTTGGATCCTCTCTGATGCTCCCACTGCACCTTTACTAAAGGTATTTCCTTATTCCGCAGAATCTTCTTCTTCTTTTCCAAAATAGCTACAGGCCTCTCGACATAGTTCAGGCGCTCATTGACCTGAATGTCATCCAGCGATACCACTGCCTCCTGGTCCATGACGCACTTTTGCAATTGCGAAACATGAAATGTGTTGTGGATCTAGCTAAGTTCCTCCGGAAGCTCTAGCCTATAAGCCACCTTGCCAACTCTGGCAACAATCCTGAACGGCCCAATGAACCGGGGACCTAATTTTCCCCTCTTCCTGAAACGGATCACACCCTTCCAGGGTTAGACCTTCAAGAGAACCATGTCACCCACCTAAAATTCCAACTCAGATCGGCGTCGATCGGCATAACTCTTCTGTCGACTCAGAGCGGTCTGCAGCCGCTGTCTAATCTGTTGTATCATCTCGGTAGTTTGCAGAACTACCTCTGTCCGAACCATCACCCTGTGCCCAACCTTGCCCCAACAGACTGGGGTCCTACACTTCCGCCCATACAACAGTTCGAAAGGCGGGGCGTCGATACTGGAATGATAGCTGTTGTTGTAGGCGAACTCTGCAAATGGTAGGTGGGAATCCCAACTTCCACCGAAATCAATGACGCACGCCCTCAACATATCTTCAAGGGTCTAAATAGTCCGCTCACTCTGCTCATCCGTCTGCGGATGGAACGCTGTACTGAAATGCAGCCTCGTACCTAGTTCCTCGTGGAACTTCTGCCAAAAGCGGGAAGTAAATCGGACATCCCGATCAGAAACTATGGAAACTGGAACCCCATGGCGAGAGACAATCTCGCGGACGTATAGGTCGGCCAACTTCTCCGTCGACGAACTCTCCCATATAGCTAAGAAATGGGCACTCTTGGTCAATCGATCCACGATGACTCATATAGCGTCGAATCCCCTTGTCGTTCTTGGCAATTTCATGATGAAATCCATCGCAATCCGTTCCCATTTCCACATGGAAATCTCCAGAGGCTGCAGCTTACCATGCGGCCTCTGGTGCTCGGCCTTGACCATCCTGCAGGTCAAGCACCTCTCAACGTACCAAGCGATATCTCGCTTCATACCAGGCCACCAATAACTCGCCGAGTCCATCACTTAAGTCCCGCTTCTACTCGGCGAGTTGGTCCTTCAACTCGCCGAGTCCAAAGTCAAAAATGCAAATATTTAAAGAGTTAATTACAAAGAATACGTACTAAGAACCAAGTGCTACAAAATTAATTTTCCAAATAAAAGCAACTAACATATAAATCAAGTTCACCATGATCCCTTTCATATGATTTATCTTTCAAAGATACATAAAATTCATAATTATAGTCTAAAATAATTGTTAAAAGTTGAAATATTTCAGCTTTAATAGCTTAACTTTGAAGGACTGTAACTCACTGAATATAATACCAAAATCAACAAAATTATAGTCTAAATTCATCTACAAGTTGTAAAATAAATGTTGGAAAAAACCGCAGGTTAATCCGACTTAAAACAAATGAGTTATGATTGTATAAAAATTTTCACAGATTACAAAATTTTAAAAATCTTGCTGAAAAGCTGAAAATTTTCAGCTTTGGTAGCTCAACTTTGAAAGATTGTAACTCATTGAATATAATACCAAAATCAAAAAAATTATAGTCTAAATTCATTTATAAACTGTAAATTAAACGCTGAAAAAAACCTTGTGTCTATCCGACTTAAAACGAATGAGTTATAGCTGTTTAAAAAATTTCACAGATTACAAAGTTTTAAAAATGTTGTTGAAAAGCTGAAATTTTTCAGCTTTGATAACGCAACTTTGAAAGACTGTAACTCATTGAATATAATACCAAAATCAACAAAATTATAGTCAAAATTCATCTACAAACTGTAAATTAAGCGTTGGAAAAAACTGTGTGTCAATCCAACTTAAAACGAATGAGTTATGGTTGTTTAAAAAAATTCACAGATTACAATTTTTTTTAAAAATCGGGTTCAAGCAGGTTCTAAGCCCGGTAAAAATCGGACCGGACCGGTTTTGATGGATTCCTATAAGCGAGAACCGGCCCGGGGGTCCAAAAAACAGTCTGGTCCGGTCCAGTCCACCGGTCCGAATGCTCACCCCTAGGAGAAACAACTCATATAGGAAATCCCGAGTTTAAGTGATAATTTTCGACGTGCGAAATGGTCTAGTCCTAAACTTTTAGTTAAAAGTGTATTAAACCATTACTAGTACTTAACTTTTTGAGAGTGGAAATGCATGAGTTAGTTTAATTTCCAAACTTTTTATTTAATAGTTTATTAAACAAACGTTTGTTCAAATTGTTCCAACTAGCAACTAGAATTCTATGTCATAAAACTTAGATTATAATGTTTGCTAGACTTAGCATTTCTATGAGTTTTAAATAAGAATTTTGACGAAAATCGGACAGCATGACGACTACGGTCTAACCAAAAGTCAGGCTTTTAACCTATACGAGACCAAAAATTTCCATAGAATCAACGGATTACAAAATCGTTAAGAATGCATCATTTGTACTGACACGATTTCCAAACTTAATACTCAACACTTGTTGGTATGTAACTAAATTTGTGAGCATATATAAGATAACTTATATTTTTATAATAAATATACAAATATAACATATCGGGTTTAATGTCGTCATTTATATATGTATATGATTGTATATAATTAGTCATTTTCGAGTCTTTCAACAACTTATATATATTTCCATATTTTTTACTACAAAATCTATATCTAACATATTATAATAACTTAAATATGTTTATATGTATTTCTAGCTTTCTAGCGAAATTTAACCTTTTTGTTAACGGTTTTATATGATTTGTACCTAAAATCATATGAGTTGTATTTTAGTTTAATCGATACTTTTAGGTAACATAACAATAAAAATCACATGTATTCTCCCGTAAATATGAAAACTATAAAAGAGGGGCAGAAGAAACTCACCCTTGAAGTGTGAGTTCGATTTTTTCGGAGTTGTTCATTTATGTGAGGCTTTATGTGAGGAACCGTAACTCTTGAACCTTAAAATAATTTCGGGACTGTTCTGGTCAATGTGAACAATCCTTAGTATTTATGATGTATATATTATGTATGCAGTTATTGTATGTTGATCATCTTGATTTTGATGGGCAAAATGGCGCTTGTTTACGTCCAGCAATAAAAAGTTGGGACTCTTACAAAATGGGTCAGAGAGAAAAACATGAAATTGCAGCTGGTATATTTGAAATTGGAAAGGTTCTTGAAAGGTTGCAAAATATAAAGGATAAAAAAGTTGAGGTAAAAATCTTATTATTATATATTTATGATTAATTATTCTTAAGGTTAATTAAAAAATATTTTAATTATAAATTATTATACATACAATCACATCCGAGTAAATTGACACAGATTTAAAATATAACTTATTTTAACATGTTAATTTTTATATTAATATCTTGTATTAAATTTTTTATATGCAGAATTATTTATCAACTTTGGAAAATGTGTTTCAAACAATTACTAAAAAAGGAGTAAAGTGCTAATGAAAAATAAGGAGGTCTTATGAAATTTCCAAATGATGAAAATTTGAAGGAATGGAAAAAGATATTATTTGATTTTGTTTTTGTTCCAAGACATGATGGACAATTTAATTGAGAATTATAAAAAGACCGATGGACAAATTATTCAGAATGAGTATGAGAATTTTGAAGAGGGTTTGGATCATTTTGAAAACGATAAAGTTGGAAATATAATAAAAGGTTACGTTCAGGATGTATTGGGAAGAGAGAAAAGTCAAGATAAGGAAATAAATGGCGAATTTGATGTTGATCAAATTTTTGTGAAGGATATATAGATTGTAATTTTAAAGAGGAGGGAGAAAAAGAGATTTATCAAAAAAAAAAGTTCATATATGTGAAGAAGGAAAGAAGGATATTGTTTTTGAATTGACAAATTCAATTTGTCAAAAACCACTAATTATATATAAAAGAAAAGAAAAAACTAAATTAGGAAAAACGAAACGGTTTTTCAAGTTGATACAATTCCAACATCTTCTACAATTGTTCATAAAGAAACTGTAAAAAATTAATTGTTGTTTTAACAAAAATAGAATTGTTGATGTGAAATCAGAATTAAAACAAGAAGAATTTATGATTTGTCAATGGTTATTTAATCTCAAAGGAGAATCAAGGTAAGAAAATTTATTTTTAATGTATTATATTTTATTTAAAAGAATTATTTTTATTTGATCTTCATCTTGTGATTCAAAATGTTTTGCTGAAAATTAAATAATATTAAATCAATCATATTTACAATATGTTGTGATTAATATATATATATATATATATATATATATATATATATATATATATATATATATATATATATATATATATATATAGAGAGAGAGAGAGAGAGAGAGAGAGAGAAACATGTCATTTACATTCAAAGTAATAGAAATTTACCTTCTTCATTATTATTTGACTGGGATGTTGAAGAAAGTTTTTCATCCTCTTCAATAATATCTTTGAAAAATGCATCTTCAACATATATATCGTTATTATTTATGTTAAATCGCTAGACTTCTCATCAACATCACCTATGAATATCATATATTTATTTATCGTCATTTTATGTAATTAAAATAAAAATCACAAGTGAATAAGATTTGATTAAAATTTGATTTACAAATAAATCAAATATGATTCACATATGATTTTCATATAAATATCAAATATATGAATTATATTTACATTACAATCAGATGTGATTCACATGTTAATCACAAATTATTTACATTTAATAATATGTGAATAGCATACAAATCAAAATAAAATAGATTTATATGTGAATCAGATGTGATTCACATGTTAATCACAAATTAGGCTTGTCGAAAAAACCCGAAATCCGTTCTACCCACCCGACCCGTTCCGAATTCGAGTAGAATGGGTCGGGTAGAACAGGTAATGGGTATGAACATTCGGGTAATAGATTAACCCGAAAATAATATAGGTCGGGTTTTAGGTATAAATATTTATTTTCGGGTATACCCGAATACCCGAATTCGGTTTTTAAATAATACGAAATATACAATGCAGTCACGTACGCACACTTCAAATAAAACAAAACCCTTCGTTTCCTTCTTATGAACGACAGCTCGACAGTCGACACAAACTTGCAAAGGGAATACGACACTGAAGCTGAAGTCCTGAACCAACCAACATATTATCATTAAAAAAAAGTGCATAACATATTATAATTATTTGTATTGTTATTATATATATACTTGTTAATTGTATGAAGTATTTTTCTACCCAATTCTTTATTAAACCAACCAACATGTAAAAATAAAAAATAAAAAATTATCATTAAGTGTCATTTAAGAAATTTTCGGGTATACCCGATAATTACCCGACCCGACCTCAAACCCGAATACTCGAAACCCGAAAACCCGAATTACAATATAGGTCGGGTATCGGGTATTATTTTCTTAAGGAAATACCCGTTCTACCCAAAACCCGAAAATTTTACCCGTTCAACACCCCTATCACAAATTACTTACATTTTAATAATATGTGATTCAAATGTGAATAGCATATAAATCAAAATGAATTAGATTTACATGTAAATCAGATGTGATTCACATGTAAATCATATGAGAATCACAAATAAGTTATATTTTAATAACAAACGAATCACATATTAATCATTTTAATAATATGTGAATGAAATATTAATTTTATGTGAATCAAGGGGGTGTTTGGCTTATTTTTTTTAGAGACAAAAGTTCTTTTTGGAAAAGATAAAATGTAAAAGATGTTTGGTAAAAGGATTTTAAAAGCTACTTTTGGATTTTTGATATAAATAAAACCGACTTTTTGGAAAAGTCAGGAAAGCATAACTTTTTGTAACTTTTCCAAAAATGACTTTTGCCTCTCAAAAAGATAAGTCAAACACCCCCCCCCCCCCAAATATGAATAGCATATAAATCAAAATGAGTTAAATTTTAATAATCAAAATGAATTATATTTACATGTTAAATCAAATGTGCTTCACATGTGAATCACATCTTATTCATATGTAATTAACATATAATATACATGTGATTCAAATGTAAATAATATATAATTCACATGTTATTCACATGTAAATAACATATGAAGACAACGAATTACATTTGATTCACATGTCATTCATATGTAATTTACATATAATTTACATGTGATTCACATGTAAATAATTTGTTAATCACATGTTATTGATATTTAAATCACAAGTGAATCACATGTATATCATAAGTAAATCACATTTAAATAATATGTTATTCACATATAAATTACATGTGATTTACATGTAAATCTGTAACATCCATAAATTTTACACCAAATTTAAACTTTTCCAATCACAAATAAAACCAAATAGTATTTCTTTACAAAATGTTTTCAATCATTATTCATTAGAGTGTCCCAATAACTAGATCATAAGGATGAGGAGCGGTACGGTCACGCCTTCGCCTTGCCATGATCTCCTAAATTACCTGAAACATTAAACTGAAACTATAAGTCAAGGGCTTAGTGAGCTACCCCAAAATACCAATACCACACCGATAATACCATATCAACAACAGACAAACAACATGCATATTGGGTCATCGGCCTGATTGGACCACCCTGCAGGACCTACAGTCTATCTGAATCTGTCCCGAGCCTTTGGCATAACTGGACCGCCACGTGGGCCTATAGTCTCCCCGGACCGCTCATAGGGTGTGTTAGCCTTCAACACAAAGCAGGACCGCCTCAACCCAAACAACAAGCAAATAACCATGTGCGCATAACTAGCATATACTTCCATATACAAACATCGACATATCTAGCTCACTGATCATCAATCATAGCAATCTCTCATAACTAGAGTATCGACCTAGCAAGTCACTATCATACCAATCCCTACGGATCACAAGAGCATACAATACTGTCTATCCTGATTCCGATCTAACAGATCATAACCATAGGTAGCATATCATAACAATAACAACTAAATGGACGACCTTGGTGCCTTAGACCCTATTGATATAGTGAGGATAACTCACATTGCAGATGTCGACTCGGTAGAAAAACTTCAACCCTCGGATCACCGCCCCAAACTCCACCACCTATTACCATAGCATAATCATACTAATAAGTTCCCACCCTTTCAAGGTACCCCATAAGCCAACTAATCAAGCCCTAATCAAAGTCAAAGTCATTAGTCAAGGTCAACAGTCCATGTTGACCCTAACTCGACGAGTACCCTCGGCTACTCACCGAGTTCCTTGAAGTACTTGCCCACTCACCGAGTCACCAGAGCGACTCGTCGAGTTCCTTCGGTTTATGATCGAAACCCTAAGGCCACTTGTCGAGTGTCCGCTTGCAACTCGACGGTCACACACGCATACATAAATTGGGGAAAACTCAACCGACTCGCCAAGTTGTTCATCCAACTCGTCGAGTCTACAACAATCTTCATCGGACTCGCCGAGTTGTTCATCCAATTCGTTGGGTCCATGCTCATCTTCATGAGACTCGCCGAGTCAACCTTTTGACTCGCTGAGTTCCTTCAGTCCTTAAGCCATACAGACTCTTTTAAGCCATGTAGTGGCTCCAAATTACAGATCCAAGCTTCTAATTAAGGCATGGTTTTCATGTAAAGTTGCAAACTTTACGTGAATGCATAGCTACAAAGGCTCTAAATTTCAAATCCAAGCTCACAATGGGGTTTCATACTCAAAGAGGCTTCATACATGACCACATTCGGGGCTTTATGACTCTAGAACCCAAGAAGGGTCCAGATCTGAAGTTCAAACTTCAAATCTAGCTCATATCCTACATTATCATCTCAACCAAACCATAAAAACCCTAGATCTCAACCAAAAGAGGCCTAGAAGGAAAATGAAGTAAAGGTGACGACTTGATACCTCCAAATGATGTTATCTAAGTTAGATTTCTGATTTACCACACCTCCTTGCCCCTAGCCTTTTGTCCTCTAAGCTCTTCTTCTCAAAAGATCTCCTCTCCAAAGCTTTAGACACATGAGAATGAAGCACCACACGAATTAGGGTTTTCTGAGCTCTCAATGGACTGCAAAGAGGCCAAATGAGGCTTATGCTTCCTTAAATCGGGTGCAAAACCCTGGGATTTAGGGTTTCATCTGTCAGATCATACTCGTCGAGTCCCTTCATGGACTCGGCGAGTAGGCCACTAAATATGCGTCCCCAACCTGTTGCTACTCGGCGAGTAGGACAACCAACTCGTCGAGTAGACATCAAAATCAAAGAAATTCATATTTAAACAGTACATGAGTATCGGGGCGTTACAATTCTCCCCCACTTGAACTAGACTTCGCCCTTGAAGTCTGCTGGAATAAACAACATCGGGTAATGCTCTCGCATTTCCGCCTCCGACTCCCATGTCCACTCAGATCCTTTCTGATGTTCCCATTGTACTTTCACCAAAGGTATTTCTTTGTTCCGCAAGATCTTCTTCTTCCTTTCCAAGATGGCTACAGGCTTATCCACGTAATTCAGGCGCTCATCGAACTGAATATCATCCAACGATACTACTGCCTCCCGATCCATAATACACTTTCGCAATTGCGAAACATGGAACGTGCTATGAATTCGGTTGAGCTCCTCTGGTAGCTCAAGCCTATAAGCCACTTTGCCAACCCTGGAAATGATCCTGAATGGCCCAATATAACGGGGACCCAATTTTCCCCTCTTCCTGAAGCAGATCACACCCTTCTATAGCGAGACCTTGAAAAGTACCATGTCACCAACCTGAAACTCTAAATCCGATCGGCGTCTATCAGCGTAACTCTTTTGCTAACTCTAAGCGGTCTGCAGCCGCCGTCTGATCTGCTGGATCTTTTTGGTAGTCTGCAAGACTACCTCCGTCCGACCCATCACTCTATGTCCAACCTCACCCCAACAGACCGGGGTTCTACATCTCCGACCATACAACAACTCAAAAGGCGGGGGCGCCAATACTGGAATGATAGTTGTTGTTGTAGGCAAAATCTGCAAGCGGTAGGTGTGAATCCCAACTCCTACCAAAGTCAATGACGCATGCCCTCAACATATCTTCGAGGGTCTGAATGGTTCGCTCACTTGTCCATCGGTCTGCGGATGGAACGTTGTACTAAAGTGCAGCCGCGTACCCAATTCCTCATGGAACTTCTGCCAAAAATGGGAAGTAAACCTGACATCTCGATCGGAAACGATGGAGACCGGAACCCCATGGTGAGAGACAATCTCGTTGACGTACATGTCGGCCAATTTCTCGGCCGACGAACTCTCTCATATGGCCAAGAAATGGGCACTCTTGGTCAATCGATCCACTATGACCCATATAGCATCGAACCCCCTTGCTGTCCTTGGCAACTTCGTAATGAAGTCCATCGTGATCTGTTCCCATTTCCACATGGGAATCTCCAGAGGCTGCAACTTACCATGCGGCCTCTGATGCTTGGCCTTGACCATCCTACAGGTCAGGCACCTCTCAACATACCAAGCGATTTCTCGCTTCATACCAGGCCACCATTAACTCAAGCTCAGATCGCGGTACATCTTGGAGGCCCCCGGGTGTATAGAAAAATGAGACTTATGAGCCTCCTCCATCACTGTCTGTCGGACCCCTCCGGACATCGGAACCCAAACCCGACCGTGTCGGGTCAATAATCCGCGACTATCCTGAACAAACCGGGCGCTCTCGCCCTTAATCCGCTCCAACTTCCAGTTCTCTGGTCTCATGCCCTCAACCTGAGCATCCCTAATCAAGCTCACACGCGAGGAATCCACCGCTATCCTCATACACCTTGTTAGGGTAGAAGACCTAGCTGACTTGCGGCTCAAAGCGTCCGCAACCACATTCGCTTTACCAGGATGGTAAAGGATCTCACAATCATATTCCTTGACTACATCCAGCCACCTGCACTGCCTCATATTCAGGTTTGGCTAATCCATGATGTGTCTCAAACTCTTATGATCCGTGTATGTAGTACATCGGACCCCGTACAGATAATGCCTCCAAATCTTGAGAGCGAATACCACCGCTCCCAACTCAAGATCGTGCGTAGGGTATCTCGTCTCATGCGGCTTCAGCTTTTGCGATGCGTAGGCTATCACTCGTCCCCTCTGCATGAGGACTACCCTTAGGCCTGTGATGGATGCATCACAATATACTACAAAATCATCGACTCCCTCGGGGAGCGTCAACATGGGCGCCTCACATAAACACCGCCGGAGGGTCTCAAACGCCCTTTGTTGCCCAGGATCCCACCGGAAATCCACCCCCTTCCTCGTTAGACGAGTGAGGGGTACTGCAATCTTGGAGAAATCCCGAATGAATCTCCTATAGTACCCTGCTAACCCCAAGAAACTCCTGATATCTGAGGGAGATTTTGGAATCTCCCACTGCATGACCGCCTCGACTTTGGCCGGGTCGACCAAAATCCGCTCCTGATTAACGAGATGTCCACGGAACTGGACCTCTCGTAACCAAAACTCACACTTTGAGAACTTGGCATACAACCGTTCTCGCTGCAGAACCTCCAGAAGCTCCCTGAGGTGCTCCTCGTGCTACTCTCGGGTCTTGTAATACACCAAGATATCATTTATGAACACAATAACCGAGCGATCGAGCATCGGTCTGCAGACTCGATTCATCAAATCCATAAACATTGTCGGCGTGTTGGTGAGCCCAAACGACATCACCACGAACTCGTAATGACCATAACGAGTCCAAAACGCGGTCATCTCCACGCCTTCCTCCCTCACCTTGACCTGGTGATATCCGCATCTCAAATCGATCTTGGAAAACCAAGATGCACCATGCAACTGATCGAAAAGATCATCTATCCTTGGGAGAGGATAACGGTTCTTCACCGTTAACTTGTTCAACTCCCTATAGTCAATGCACATCCTGTGCGAACCGTCCTTTTCCTGATGAAGAGGATCGGTGCTCCCCAGGGTGAACTACTCGGGCGAATAAACTGCTTACCCAGCAGCTCCTGCAGCTGAGATGCCAACTCCTGCATCTCTGGCGGTGCCAGACGGTACGACGCCTTAGCAATAGGTGCCGCACTCGACACTAGATCAATCTTGAACTTTACCTGCCTCTCCGGAGGCACTCCAGGTAATTCCTCTGGAAACACATCAGTAAACTCCCTAACCACTGGAACCTCTAAAACTGAAGTATGATCCTCAATCTGCGTATCTATCACATACGCTAGATAACTGGCACACCCGTGCTGAATGAGCTGTCGAGTCCTGGCGGCTGAACAAAACCCTACTCCCACTCTGGTGCCCTCACCATACACTACCAGTTCTCCCCTACTTGGGGTTCAAACTACCACTCGTTGACCCTCACAGTCGATCATGGCGCCAAATCGGCTGAGCCAATCCATCCTTACGATCATACATACTTCCCCCATGGGAATAGGAATTAAATCTATCTGGAATGATACCCTGAAAATCTCCAGCTCGCATCCTCGGTAAACCGAAGAAACAGAAATCCCATGCTCGTTGGCGATCGAAAATCACAACGGACACTCAAGCTCATATACCGGCATACTGAACTCTCTACTGAAAGTCTGAGATACAAACGACCGACTCTCCCCCGAGTCAAATAAAACCAAAGCAGGCAAAGAGTTTACTAAAAACGTACCTAAACACAGGTACCATCGATAAGCATAACATAGATACAATAACTGAAACAGAAAATAGAAACGTACCAGCAACCACATCCGGCGATGCCTTGGCCTCCTCGGATGTGAGCTGGAAGGCGCCCCCTAAGCCTTCGGAGGCTCCAACTTGACCGACCTCCCATCCCCAATCCTCAAAGTAGTCGGTGTGGATCCCTGCGTCGGCTTAGCGGCGAGCTGCGGGCAGTTGGTCTTCATGTGACCAACCTAATGACACTGGTAACAAGTCCTCATATGTAACGCCTGTAGATTCAGGCTAGTCAATTTAGAGAAAATAGGGGTAGAAAACAACTTTTTGACAAAAGATTATTTAGAATAAATAATCTTAATCAAGTTTTAGAATATGCCTCAAGGGTTCCGTACATATAAAGAACGCCGAAATCCGAGTTATAACGAAGAAGTTATGGCCTGTCGAAGTTTTTCGGCAAAACCGGCACAACACCGGGAGACGTAAATAGTGAATGTATGATGGATGACTTTTTAGACTTAGTAATCTAAGCCAAAGTCGTAGAGTATGTTAAACCGAGAAAATCCATAAAAAGAACGCCCAAATCTGACTCCGTATGAGGGAGTTATGATTTTTCTAAGATTTGGCATAGCAGTGCACGACCCGAAACTCGAATTTTAGTTCGAGCGTTTTTTGGCTTACGCGACCTAAATGATATTTGAAGATCTCATTAATAGGAACTCAACGGTAAAAATAGATACGAAAACGGAGTCCGTATGAAGGAGTTACGAATTCTTCGCGGTCATTTAGCAGTCTAATCTCCTTGTACTGTTAAATTTAAGATCAGTCGAGAATTAGCCGACGGAGTCTAAATGAAAGTTGTGGATATTGTTTTTACCTACGCGTGGATATAAAGAACGTCAAAAACGGAGCTCTTATGCGAAAGTTACGTGGTTTAGAAGTCGGCAAGGTGCTGTTGTAAAAGGGGTGACGTGGCTGAATATGGGCCAAGGCTTTCTCCCCAAGAAAAGCCATCAGGTGATGACACGTGGCACCGACTCGGCGAGTCCGTCAGTATTTCACCCTATAAATAGAGGTGTCGGGTTCCCTCATTTCCTCACCCCTCAACCCTCTTCTTTCTCTCTCTAAACTCTCTCTCTCTCTCTAAGCCTCCCTAACCCCCCCAAAGCCTAGGGTAACTCCCTAGCACGAGGCGGAAGCCCTGGAGCGCCCGACGGCTCTGAGAAAAGAGCCTTTCGGATCGGGAACACTGCTCCAACGAAGCCCGGTTTTGCGAAAACCCCGATGTAAGTGAGCTACGCCTATGCTATTTTTAATATAGCTTCTAATTAATTATAGTAAACATTATTAGGACCTTAAAATAATTATTTGGGCTATTATTATGAGTTATATTGAGTGTTATTTAATGCTTATATAATAGTAATAATAGCTAGACTATTAATTAGTCATGGTTAACGTCAGACTAAACCATAGTCATACTGATATTAGGTTTTGTCGAGGAAATTGTTTTAAGAGTAACGAAGTGCTGTCCGAGTGCCGAGTCACCACCTAATCAAGTGAGTGCATAGTCCCTTTCATGAACATAATTTTAATACAATTATTGATTGAAGTATTAATTATATGTTTATGTGAGAGTTAATTGATGTTGCCTGAAATACGTGTTAAAGAACATACATGATTATATATGATGATTTAGAATAAAGAGTAAACCTAAATTAATTATGAGGAATATTGGGTAGTATTTTCTTACGAGTACAAGTGAGTTATACTCAGAGAATAGAACTTTAGTATATGTCATTTATCCGAGAGCATGGATTAGACACAGTCATTGTCCCTAGTCCAAGAGTATGGATTGGACATAGTCAACTATCATTAATCCGGGGGCATGGATTAAGACATGGTCATTCGTCCCTAGTCCGAGAGTATGGATTAGGCATAATCATTCGTCATTAATCCGAGAGTATGGATTAGTCATTCGTCCCTAGTCCGAGAGTATGGATTAGGCATAATCATTCGTCATTAATCTGAGAGTATGGGTTAGTCATTTGTCCCTAGTCCGAGAGTATGGATTAGGCATAATCATTCGTCAGGAACCCGAGAGTATGGATTAGTTATTCGTCCCTAGTCTGAGAGTATGGATTAGGTAAAGCCGTTCATTTCTGATCTGGGAGTATGGATTAGGTAAAACGGTTAATCTTAGGTCTGAGAGTACGGATAGTCTCGTTGTGAGGATCGACGGGGTGGGATAATAGTTGCTTATACATATATGGTGAAATTGTATATTTTGTGAGTTCTAAATTATATATATGATATAACATTGTGGGATTGAAATCCCTATGTACTCACCAAGTTTCCTAACCTGACCCACTCGGTTTATTTATATCACAGGTGTTGATATGAAGTCACATTACATTGAGAGATTAAGGAGATATAAATCACTAGTGATAATGAATGTAAGTTCTGTTTATGTTTATGTTTCTGTATTGATGATGACATCCCAACTGTTTTAAAAAGATTAAAAATACTTTTCTTCGGAAATGCTTTGATAATGTAATTATCATGTTTTTCTAGGAACAAATTCCGCAACGTTTTTCTTAAAAAGAGATACTCTGATTTTTATAAAGCATAAACAAAATCGGTCTTTTCTGGCCGTGAAAATGGGGATGTCACATCATATCTGCTGGAGGGGCGGACTGGCGACAGTCCCTGACATAGTGCCCCTCCTTGCCACATTTGTGGCAACCACCTCCTGCTCGACAAACTCCAGAATGACCCCAGTGCGGCTCTGTTGACCCCCGGTCCGAGTATCAGCGGTCTTGGACCGCTTTGGTGCCGGATGAGACTGTGCTGGAACTTGACGCTGCTCCTTTAACTGCAGCTCTAACTCCAACTCACGCCACCTCGTGGCTTCCTGAAGATCCAAAAGAGTCTCACAACGTTGCGTAGCAACAAACTGTCGAATATTAGTCTTGAGCATACTCAGATAACGAGTCATCTGAGACTGCTCTGAAGCAAACTCCATGCAAAACATATCCCTCTCCGTGAACATACGAGTGATCTCCATCACTGACTCCCCATCCTGCCTCAATGTCAAAAACTCCTGAGCAAGCCGCTCCCACTCAACGCGTGGAACGTAGCGGGTGCGGAACATATCCCGTAACTTCTCCCAAGTAACAACGGCTCGCTGATCATCAGTGTATGACCTTATCGTCAATCTCCACCAGTCCTTTGCCCTAAGCCTCAACAGGTTCAGGGCACACCTGACCTTTTGGTCAACAGGACATGAACACGTGAAGAAACAACCCTCCACGTCAGATAACCACCTCATAGCCCTGATCGCATCCCGTGTACCATCAAATGTCAGGGGCTTCCTGTTATCGAAGTCCCGGTACTGGAAAGCCCTGCCGGATCTTCCTCCAACCCCTATCGCGGTTACAACCGAAGTGGCTGCAACGACAACTGTCTCTGCTAGAGCTGCATATCGCTCATCAAAGTACTCAACCATCGCGGTCTTAATCGACCCAAACATCTCTGGCAACTGCGCTCGGAACGTTGCAACAATCTCATTGTGCAGAATCTCCCGGATCCTGGCATCCAAATCCTCTGTCCCTATCTGTACCACGGGCTCAGGTGCTACCGGCACCTCCGGCCCTCCGTCTCCCGATCCTGATCCTGATCCTGATCCGGATCCGGATCCAGCAGTAAAACGTCTCGTCACCACCATACTGAAAATATAACCAAGACTTCAGATAAACAACACATATCGAGAGGCCAATTCCCACAACCCTAGGGGTTGTGACTTCCTTGCTACGCGTATGGGTCCTGTGCTTCCAATAGTACGGGCCCATACTACCTTCCGCACTTACCCATATTTGTCTCAAGTATCGCCACAACGCCCTAATACTATCACCAACATAATATGTGCTCAACCCTCACTCCTAGGGGAATATCGACTATCTCGTCACTGGTCTCACAACTTTCCACAACTCACACATTCATGAAACTTTCACCAACCCTATAGCACTAGTGTATGCTAGCTACACATAATGTTGGACCCAATAGACTTTCGAATATCCAATCCTACACTAAGGTCGTATCAGACATTCTCAAGCTATAAGATCTTGATTATGCATAACTGTGATGTATACACTAAACACCTACAGTTATGATGTCAATTCCATATACAATAAACCCTAGGCTCGTAGTATCCTATAATCAGGCAAGTGTATCATGCGATTTCTGAAGATTCCTAGCCTAGCACTATCATATTGTTCCATCATACCATGATATCAAATAACTGTATGGTATTTTGGGGTTTAGTTACAGGCTCCGGCTGATCGTACCCTCTGCATCCTCCATCCTTTACTTAGAAAATCATTTGAGAATTTATTCCGAAAATTTCCCTTGATTTGAGATTGGGTTCGAACGTGTGTTTCCCCCAATTCACTCAAATCAAGGCTCTGATACCAACTTGTAACATCCATAAATTTTACGCCAAATTTAAACTTTTCCAATCACAAATAAAACCAAATAGTATTTGTTTACAAAATGTTTTCAATCATTATTCATCAGAGTGTCCAGATAACCAGTTCATAAGGATGAGGAGCGATACAGTCACGCCTTCGCCTTGCCATGATCTCCTAAATTACCTGAAACATTAAACTGAAACTATAAGTCAAGGGCTTAGTGAGCTACCCCAAAATACCAATACCACACCGATAATACCATATCAACAACAGACAAACAACATGCATATTGGGTCATCGGCCTGATTGGACCACCCTGCAGGACCTACAGTCTATCTGAATCTGTCCCGAGCCTTTGGCATAACTGGACCGCCACGTGGGCCTATAGTCTCCCCGGACCGCTCATAGGGTGTGTTAGCCTTCAACACAAAGCAGGACCGCCTCAACCCAAACAACAAGCAAATAACCATGTGCGCATAACTAGCATATACTTCCATATACAAACATCGACATATCTAGCTCACTGATCATCAATCATAGCAATCTCTCATAACTAGGGTATCGACCTAGCAGGTCACTATCATACCAATCCCTACGGATCACAAGAGCATACAATACTGTCTATCCTGATTCCGATCTAACAGATCATAACCATAGGTAGCATATCATAACAATAACAACTAAATGGACGGCCTTGGTGCCTTAGACCCTATTGATATAGTGAGGATAACTCACCTTGCAGATGTCGACTCGGTAGAAAAACTTCAACCCTCGGATCACCGCCCCAAACTCCACCACCTATTACCATAGCATAATCATACTAATAAGTTCCCAACCTTTCAAGGTATCCCATAAGCCAACTAATCAAGCCCTAATCAAAGTCAAAGTCATTAGTCAAGGTCAACAGTCCATGTTGACCCTAACTCGCCAAGTGCCTTGAAGTACTTGCCCACTCGCCGAGTCATCGGAGCGACTCGTCGAGTTCCTTCGGTTTATGATCGAAACCCTAAGGCCACTCATCGAGTTAACGTCTTGCAACTCGATGGTCACACACACATACATAAATTGGGGAAACCTCAACCGACTCGCCAAGTTGTTCATCCAACTCGTCGAGTCCCTTCATGGACTCGGCGAGTAGGCCACAAAATACGCGTCCCCAACCCGTTGCTACTTGGCGAGTAGGACAACCAACTCGTCGAGTAGACCACAAAATCAAAGAAATTCATATTTAAACAATACCTGAGAATCGATGCATTACAATTCTCCCCCACTTGAACTAGACTTCTCCCTCGAAGTCTGCTGGAATAAACAACGTCGGGTAATGCTCTCGCATTTCCGCCTCCGGCTCCCATGTCGACTCGGATCCCCTCCGATGTTCCCACTGCAGTTTCACCAATGGTATTTCTTTGTTCCGCAAGATATTCTTGTTCCCAATGTTGTAAAACTTGCCGAGTTGTCCGATTACTCCTCCGAGTACTCGCTACTCGCCCCCTTGCCGAGGCGAGTTGCAGAATCCCGAGTACTCCCCGATCGACCCCTTATTGAACTGAGCGGTATTGTAAAAGCCGGTCAACTCGGTTATTAATATGTATAATATACTTAATGATTTATTATTGAACACACATACATGTGATTATTACTACATATATATCTTAAATTTTCAACAATTATTCACGAAGTGAGACCGTTATGCGTTTTTTTGTTTTTGTGTATTCATATGTATCTAATTTTGTTATATATTTCAATCAACTTTTGATTTTAACTTATGATTTTAACGTATATAATTTTCCTAAAAATATTTCTACATGAATTACCGAATCCGAGTACTCCCCGAGTACTCGCTACTCGGTAGTCGGCCGAACAGGTACCAAGTAACGAGTTTTACAACCTTGCTTCTTCCTTTGCAAGATGGCTATTAAGATAAGATAATCACCTCAAAAGATGGATTTTGAAGATCCTTTGTGAAAACTAAAATTTGCCCCCTTTAAATTAGAAGATGAGTTAAATTATGAAAATGAGAGTACAAATAGGTGGCTAAAACTGTAACTTGGAGTTATGATTTAAATGAAGTTGAATTAAATGCATCCCATGTTCAAAAAATTATCAACAAATAGGCTCGAAAATAGGTACATCGGAGGTAGATGCGATGCTTCTACCAGTTGAGCTAAAGAACTTTTATGTTTATAATTGTAGAAAATGATGTATATGAACTAATGCCAAAAAAATGAGAATTTGAGGGTGGCCCTAGGGTGACCCTGGCTCTCATGTGGCTACACCCATGTATATGTGTGTGTGTGTGTGTGTGTGTCTCTCTCTCTCTCTCTCTCTCTCTATATATATATATATATATATATATATATATATATATATATATGTGTGTGTGTGTGTGTGTGTGTGTGTGAATAAAAGTTTTTTTTTCTACTTGTCACATTCTCATTCAATTTGTCAAATGTTATTTTATGGTTACTTTGGATTAATTTTTTTTCCTCATGTCATTTTATGAGTTTTCATGTTTTATTAAATTCAATTTTAATATAATAATTGCAATAAATGTAGTAATAAATTGATATCAATTTCATTAATGAACTTACATTTTAATTTTAAAATTCCCAAAATTAAAATTTTATTATTTTTATTTATTTATTTAAGTAATTTGTTTAAATTTAAAAGATAAAAAAACATTTTCATTTTAATAATTCATTATTTTTCTTATTTTTCTTTTAAATTCAAAATTCTCAAATATTTTGACCTTTATATATATATATATATATATATATATATATATATATATATATATATATATATATATATATATATATATTTTAAATTAACCCATATAATATATGAGTCTCACAACTAGTATATATATATATATATATATATATATATATGCTACGATACAAACATGTTATTTAAAATTATGTAGTGTTACCTGCCAAAATTACATAATTAGTACAGTATTACCATTGCCAACCAATCAAATTGGCTACCATACATATTAACTACCAACTTCATTGGTTCGGTTGTTGGTATGATCTTAATTGGTTTTTATTGACACATATTTGGCAACCCTACTTTTGACCCGTGATATTTACCCTTTTTTGGAAACACCAAGAATATCTCAAATAACCAAGATATCATATATTGTCACGAGATTTTGATAATAAGTTCAATTAAATTTCGCCACTTATTTATTATATTTTATGGTCGAGATTTATCATCAGAATTCTTATGATAGAAATTATGATATTCTAGTTTTTATTTGATCACGCAGAGCAATATTTTATTATTTCATTCATCTATTTTGAACATCAGACAAGACTTTTTATATCAAATATTTTACAGTCTATTTTTAGCGCATTAACTATTAAATATTCAAACATAAAAAAAAATAATAATAATATCGACCAGATAACTTATTTACTATATTTGAATTAGATTGAAACTTTTTGTGTAAACGTTAAAGTTAACGTTTATATTTTAGTGCATTTTTATAATGTTAATTTTTTTTATTTATTTATTTTTATAATAGTTTTTTTAATTATATTTATTATATATTTTTTAATTAATAATTATGTTATAAAACTATATTTTGATTAAAAAAGTATAATAATAATACAAAATTATTTTCTTGTTGAACTATTATATGCTCTAATGAATGATTATCAGGGGGGACATGTTTAAACTTAAAAAAGTGATCTTTTGTGTTTTTTTTTTTTAATGTTACGCTATAGAAAATATATTAATTCAATGCGAAATAGACATTATTGGGCGCACAGGTTACACAGCTGACAGATGTAGACAGCCCGTCACTTTGTAGGCATGTCGTTTGATAGTGATCAGCAGTGGCCCAAAGCCAGACTTGGCCCACTTCTATCCCAATGGGCCTCTTATGTCCTCTATTGATTTGATGCCAATATTTATGAACCATTTAAGATTCTTAGGTTATATTTATAAGCAATTGGTGAGCTACAATATGATTATCGAAATTTTTTATTTTAAAATAGTGATACAACAGTACTACTATTTTAGATCAACTTCATACTCAATGAAAGAAAGCTAAAGCTATAAAACAGAAGGAATTGAAATCTTAAGGAATTATAATATGTCAAGGGATTTGTTGGGACTTTGGTTGGAAAAATATTGAATGCAATCCAAGAAACTAAAATTATATAAATGTAAAACTTAATTTATTTTTTAAATACTGCTTTTAAAATAATTAAATTTTTTATTTATCATCCATTTAATTATAAATATAACGAGGGTATTTTGGGTTTTAAATAAAGATTTATCATAATGCAAGTATGCAACCGTGCACTTAAAGAGTTAAAGGTGAATATCAAAACCGTTTTCAATAGAATATTTTACATAACTCACAATATTTATATATGGAGCTATGTATTACGTTTGTTTATCTATGTGTTGTATAAATGGAAACTAGCAATATTGGTCCAAAATGGGTTTGGCTCGTAAGAATGGTCTAATAGTTTCGTTTTGTTGCGAGTTTAGTCCAAAATTTTTAAAACTTTTTATAATGATAGATTTGCCCTTAATATTTTCCATTTTTTAATTTTTTATAACAAAAATCAAATAAAGAAAAAGAAAAAAAAGATAATCTCTCTCTCTCTCTCTCTCTCTCCCTCTCTCTCTCTCACCAGTTTATAGAACGCCACCACCCTCACTCCCTCCCCCAACCTTCACTCCCAATGGGAATCCTAAACACCACTGTCAAAAAAAGATAAACGACACCAAATCGAAGCTTTGGCAGTGAAACCCTAACCCTAAAAGTTTTCAAGCAGCGGTATATAGATCGAAACTAAGGTTTCTAGCGACGGCGACTTCTGAAAACCCTAAGATTTCAGGAAACGAGAATAACGGTAACCTGTGAAAACCATAGGGTATCCTTCTTTCCATCTTCAAACTCGATTGAAGCTCACCTTAGGGTCATTTGACCGAGCTAGGAGGTTCGATAGACGATGGAGACGGTTACAAACGGTGGTGAAGAGGGGTGGCAATCGGTGTTTCCAGTGGCCTTTCCTCTGTTGCAGTGGCCTCGTTAGGGTCTGTAATGGCGTCGAGAGGCAGTAATAGACCAAGGAAACGACAGGGGTTTCCGGCGGTTTGGTCGTCATCGTTGTGTTTTGGTCTGTAAAGACGAAGCTCGTCGATTCTCAGGAGGCGGCGGATCCGAAACCCCCATTTACAAACCCTTGTTTCGTAATTGGAGTAACAATTAGGGTTCTCCCCTCTCACACTTAGAAGCTCATCTGAAAACCATTTGATCTTGTTGAGATACAGATTAATGGGGGTCGGAAATGAAGATTAGAGTTAGGGTTTCTTTTTTCTACATATCATTAAGAGGAGGAATACAATGAAGATGTGGGGGCGACAATGAAGAGAGAGAGAGAGCGATTTTATTTTTGTTTTATTTTTAATTATTTTTTGATTGTTGTAATAAAAGAAAATTGGAAAATAAAATAATAAGGGGCAAATTCGTCATTATAAAAAAGTTCATAGGAAATTGGACTAAACTCGCAATAAAACGAAACTATTGGACCAACTTTGCAAGCCAAACCCATTTTGAACCAAAGTAGCTAGTTTTAACATACCACAGGGACTATTCTTGCAATTTTGTCAAAAATATATATTCATTTTTTAATAGAAAATCTTTACAACAAAGCTCCATCCTGAAATCCTTGGATACATGGGGGAAAAAGGGTGGTATCACGAAGTTAGTTCAAAATATGTTAGACAACCCTGAGGTTGGAGCTATGAGACATGGTGGAGGCATCCTTCAGAAGGAGGCTACATCAAGTAACACCAACATCAGACAGTGCCTCCGAAAGGTTGCAGATGGTCATTTTACCGCAACAGTGAAAGTGTTATGCTCATCGGGTGTTGCACCATATAATTGTGATACTATTAAAGCTTTGGAGGACAAACACCCTTTCAGACCACCCCCATCCATGTCGAGCCCTATAATTTCTGAACCTCCCCTTGTAGCAGACTTTGATTGTGTATTTAGTTGCATCAAATCCTTCCCTAAAGGAACTTCTTGCGGGAGAGATGGCTTGAGGGCTCAACACTTGCTAGACGCCCTTTGTGGAGAAGGGTCTGTTATTGCCACAGATCTCATACATGCTATCACTTCAGTTGTTAATTTATGGTTAGCGGGAAGATGTCCAACCATTTTGGCAGAGTTTGTTGCATCTGCTCCTCTCACGCCTCTTCTTAAACCTGACAACGGGATCCGTCCGATTGCAGTAGGCACTATATAGAGACGTCAGGTTTCCAAGGTTGCCATGAAAGGTGTGGGTAAAGAAATGGCCAAGTGACTTAATGATTTTCAGTTCGGGGTTGGTGTATTTGGTGGTGCTGAGGCTGTGTTACACAGTGCCAATAGGGTGTTGAGTGAACACCATGCTGATGGGTCTCTTGTAATGCTGACTGTGGATTTTTCGAATGCCTTTAACCTGGTTGATTGTTCAGCATTGCTCCATGAGGTTAACAAGATGTGCCCTTCCATTTCTTTGTGGGTGAATTTCTTGTACGGTCAAGCAGCAAGACTTTATATCGGATACCAACATATATGGTTTGCCACTGGGATGCAGCAAGGTGACCCCTTGGGCCCTCTTCTTTTTTCCCTTGTTTTGCACCCGCTTGTGCACAAGATTAGAGACAATTGTAAGCTCCTTCTCCATGCTTAGTACCTAGATGATGGGACTGTCATTGGGGATTCAGAGGAGGTGGCTAGAGTGCTGAACATAATTCGGTTGCATGGTCCAGGTTTGGGTCTTGAGTTGAACATCAAGAAACAAAGATTTTTTGGCCCTCATGTGATGGTAGGAGGCTTCGTGCTGATTTATTCCCTACGGAGATAGGGAGACCTTCTTTGGGGGTGAAACTCCTTGGGGGTGCTGTTAGCAGAGACGCGAGGTTTATTAGCGGGCTGGCCATGAAGAGAGCGGTCAATGATGTTGATTTGATGGGCCTTCTTCCACAACTATGTGACCCACAGAGTGAGCTTCTTTTGCTTCGATCGTGTATGGGCATTGCAAAACTTTTCTTTGGTTTAAGGACATGTCAGCCGATACACATAGAAGAGGCAGAGTTATTCTTTGACAAGGGACTGCGCAGGTCTATCGAGGATATGGTGGTATGTGGAGGCACCTTCTTTGGAGACGTTCAGT
The DNA here is from genome assembly GCF_002870075.4 of Lactuca sativa. Lineage (NCBI taxonomy): Eukaryota > Viridiplantae > Streptophyta > Magnoliopsida > Asterales > Asteraceae > Lactuca > Lactuca sativa. The sequence goes on along the minus strand of NC_056627.2, from coordinate 332,507,468 downwards.
GACGCTTGGCTTCCTTACCTATTCATTTCGATGGTTTGGGTTTGTAATCGGCCTACGAGGTTTCCTCCTACGCATTTATAGCCTCGAGGGCCCAATCTTGGGCATTACAAAATCACATCTTACGTGACAGTGGCATATGTGGTATGGACTCGGATTACCTGTGTGCTATGACTCGTCTCCGTGATACGATTCCAGGATTTGACTGTAGCGGTTTCACTAATAAGGACACCGCCCCCTCCCCTAAATCCCAAAAAGCTTTGGCGTGTGCCCTTTTTAGCAAAAACGTCCAAGATATGGAAGTCAACTTCGACATGACTGTCAGACAGAAAGCAGTCTTTGAGTGTCTGCAGGCGCCTCATGCTCAGGATTTTCTGCTAATTACCCCTATTGATGATCTTGGCCAGCATATGTCTCCTGTGGAGTACCGAACTATCCTTCGTTACCGCCTCATGATTCCCATATTCCCAATTGACGAGATATGCCCAGTCTGTCACAAGGCATGTTTGGATACCTTTGGGGAACACGTGGTTCATTGTTGAGAGCTCCCTGTGTAACGACCCAATTTTCACGTCCAAAAATTTCGTTTTAAAACATTACTTTAGAAAACATTAATAATTAAAAACATTGTTTGATCAAACCATGACACAACGTAAACCATGTCTGAAAGCCAAATCATACAATCAATCAAAATATCAGAGTATAAACCCCAGAGAATCTCGTAAATTCGGAAACCAGAGAGTGTGTGTGACATGCTGCTACCGCGCCGGCTCCTTTCCCCTAGCTGAGGAGGTACCTGAAACCAAAACTGAAAAGCGTAAGCACAAAGCTTAGTGAGTTCCCCCATCGTACCACATACCATACAAACACATAACATACATACTGCCAGGCCATTCTGGGGTGCCTGACTACCCGGTACGGCCATTCTGGGGTGCCATCCTACCCATGTCAAGCCATTCTGGGGTGCTGACTACCCGTGTCAAGCCATTATGGGGTGCTGACTACCCGTCGGTCCTAACAACCGATCCTCGGGGACTAGTCCCCTCTTACCACCTTTATCACATATAACATAACAAGCCAGCATGCAAACATATCATCACGTACTGTCAGACATTTCTGGGGTAGTTCGCATCGTGAGGCTTGAGCTGCCTCGAAGCGTAAGCAATGACATGCCCCCTCTGCATCAGTACCGCGCCCAACCCGGAAATGGACGCATCGCAGTATACCACAAAATCCTCTACGCCCTCTGGCAGGGCTAAGATCGGCGCCTCGCACAGCCTCTGTCTCAGCGTCTCAAACGCAGCCTGCTGCTCGGGTCCCCACCGAAAGACCATGGCTTTCTTCGTCAGCCGCGTCAGGGGTACGGCTATCTTGGAGAAATCCTAAATAAATCTCTGATAGTAGCCTGCTAATCCTAGGAAACTCCGAATCTCAGATGGAGACTTCGGAACCTCCCATCTCATCACGGCCTCAACCTTGGCCGGATCGACTAGAATCCCGTCCTGGTTGACAAGGTGTCCGAGAAATTGCACATCGCGCAACCAAAACTCACACTTGGAGAACTTGGCATACAAGCTCTCCCTCCTCAGGGTCTCCAACACCTCTCTCAGATGCTCCTCATGCTCCTCCTGAGTCTTGGAATAAACCAAGATGTCATCGATAAAGACTATCACAGACCGATCCAGCATCGGTTTGCATACGCGGTTCATGAGGTCCATGAATGCGGCAGGAGCATTGGTGAGCCCAAATGGCACCACCACGAACTCATAGTGGCCATAGCGCGTCCGAAACGCGGTCTTCCGCGTATCCTCCTCCCTGACTCTCATCTGATGATATCCCGAACGCAAATCAATCTTGGAGAACCAAGATGCTCCCTGAAGCTGGTCAAAGAGGTCATCAATCCTCGAGAGCGGGTAACGGTTCTTCACCGTTACCTTGTTCAGCTCCCGGTAATCTATACACATCCGATGCGACCCGTCCTTTTCCTTCACGAACAAAATCGGGGCTCCCCAGGGTGAAGTACTTGGTCGAATGAATCCCTTGTCTAACAGCTCCTGCAGCTGTGTAGACAACTCCTGCATCTCAAGAGGAGCCAACCAATACGGTGCCTTGGCTATTGGGGCCGCACCAGGAACAAGGTCAATCCTGAACTCCACCTGTCGCTCCGGAGGTATCCCAGGAAGCTCCTCCGGGAAAACATCTGCAAAATCTCAAACCACCAGAACCTCGCTCACTGTCTCCTTACCCGCCTCCCGGGTATCCACCACATACGCGACATATCCTGCGCATCCCTGCTGAAGATAGCGCCTAGCCCTCGCTGCTGAACATACAGTGGGTCCGCAAGGTGGCCTCTCGCCATGAATCACTAACTCTCCCCCACCTGGGGTCATGACTCGCACCAGTTGCTGCGCGCAATCTATCACTGCCCCATTAGGGCTCAGCCAATCCATGCCTATAATCACCTTGTTCCCACGCAGCGGAATGGGAACCAAATCTACCAAGTAGCGCTCCTCAAACAAACGCAGCACGCAATCTCGAAATACCATCGATGCTCGCACCGATCGATCATCAGCAATCTCCACCTCCAAATGGGCAATCTAACTCGCCCAATGACTCATGAAACTTCTTGCTAAGCGCAAGGGAAACAAATGATCGGGACACACCCGATTTGAACAACACCTGAACTGGAATGCCGTTCACATGGAACGATCCTAATGCATACATATACATACGGAGCACATATCAATAACATAACATCATAAAAATAAGATAGAGGGAAAGAATCATACCCGTCACCACATCGGGTGCGGCGCGTGCCTCCTCGGTAGTCAGCTGAAATGCTCGGCTCCTCACCACTGGAGCCTCGGCCTTGCCCTGCCGGCCATCCGTGATCCGCAGGGTCGCTGGAGCCGGCGCCTTCACCGGCGATGAAACTGTCAACTGGGGGCAATTGGCCTTCTTGTGGCCCCTCTGGTTGCAGTGGAAACACAACAACTCTGATGTCTGAATAACTACTACCGGAGCAGTGCAATCCCTGCTGATGTGCCCAGACTTGCCGCACTTGTAGCAGCCTGATGATCCCATCCTGCACGCCCCCTCGTGCGGCCTGCCGCATTTCCTGCAGCGGCTCGGTTTGGACTGGCCTTTCGGCCTACCGTCTGATCCCTTGGGCTTCTTCCCCGAAGCCCCTCCTGTCTGACCCTCATCTGATTTCCGTTTTCGGATATGCTCCAAATCTATCTCCCTCTCCCTCGCCCTGGCAATCATAGAGTCCAAGGTAGGGCAAGCCGAAAAGCTAACATGCTCCCGGATGTCAGCTCGTAGCATATCATGATAACGGGTCCTCCTCATATCCTCGTCACCAGCATACTGGGGCACCAACAAAGCCCTCTCCCGGAACTTGGCGGTGATCTCCGCCATAGTCTCCGTTGTCTGTCTAATGTCTAGAAAGTCCCTGGCCAGCTGCTGAAGCTCGACAGCCGGCGCAAAATCTGCCCCGAACCTGGTCACAAAGTCCGACCAGGTCATAGCCTCGATAGTTGCGGCTCCCAACGAGTCACCCACTGACTCCCACCAATCCCGGGCTCGGTTCCGTAAACACCCTGCTGCATACCTCACCTTCGACCCCTCGGGGTAGAAGCTAGTCAACTGTGCAGACTCAATGTCTGCAATCCATCGCCTAGCAGCAATGGGGTCTTTCATCCCATGGAAATCCAGCGCACCACTGCCCCTGAAGTCCTTGAAGGACAGTGTGCGAGATCCCGACTGGCTAGATGCCATATCACTCCGGAATGCCCGAAGGCGATCCTCCATCAACTCCATGATCCCTTCCTTGATCGACCCAATGAGGATGGGGGTCGACTCAAGGATGCCTTTGGTGATCTCTGACGCGATGAACTCGCGTAGTCCCTCATCTACCGGCTCGGAACCTGATCCCGAACCTGACCCCTCTCCTGAACCGCCATCTACCGGCCTCGATCGAAGTACCACCATTCTGCAATACATCACAACAAACATTAGAGATACTGATACTTCCTGAGGGATCACTGCTACATACAAGTTCCCTGGTCTTATCTTGGCCTTCCTTGGTTCGGGTACGGATCCTCTGCTTTCAGTAGTACGGGCCCATACTACCTTCCACATCTATCCGTACCTTCTTCAAGGAATGCCTCGAATCCACCAGATCCCTTTCACTACTATACTTATTCTAGGCTTGCCCTAGAGAAATCTCTGATTCTACTCTATCCAGTCCTCAGCTGCTGCAGGCCTCCTTGTAATGCCAATTAGCCATTACCCGAATACCATCGCATGTGACGAGGCTCAGATAATCCTTCGAGTACACAACGCGTCCCTACAACGGTTGGACTCAAACAAGAGCTGCGCAGTAGGATCAAATCCGGCACTCTAAGATTATTCAACCCTGAACACATGTGACGTGACGCATTCGCCTAATGGCTAACTCCCATTATTCAGAGTTCCACATAGCACGAAGCAAGCATCATTCAGACAAGGGTAGCAATCTCAATCAACTCTATCTGCTTACAGGAACTGAGCTAGCATAAAGTGCTAAACTCATACTATCAGGCATAACCTAATCAGGCTATCCTATGTACTGTCTACTCAATATCTAGCATGCAATTCTCATACAACTGAAACACATAAAGCAGGCACATAAGGCATCACTCCTAGATCCTTAGTCCTATTCTAGCATGCTGTTCTACAAAAGCTGATAAACATAACATAAACTTGTATGGGTACTTTGGGGAATACTTACTTGAGCTCGGCCGGTCGCGCACATCACACACTTCGTCCTTTCTCGAAACTCTTTTCTCAATTTTTGAAAACATTTTTTTTTTTGAAAATCTTTTAGTCCCTCGATTTGAGTTCAGACACCCCCGAAGGTGTGTTCGAATCCCTCAAACCAGGGCTCTGATACCAACTTGTAACGACCCAATTTTCACGTCCAAAAATTTCGTTTTAAAACATTACTTTAGAAAACATTAATAATTTAAAACATTGTTTGATCAAACCATGACACAACGTAAACCATGTCTGAAAGCCAAATCATACAATCAATCAAAATATCAGAGTATAAACCCTAGAGAATCTCGTAAATGCGGAAACCAGAGAGTGTGTGTGACATGCTGCTACCGCGCCGGCTCCTTTCCCATAGCTGAGGAGGTACCTGAAACCAAAACTGAAAACCGTAAGCACAAAGCTTAGTGAGTTCCCCCATCATACCACATACCATACAAACACATAACATACATACTGCCAGACCATTCTGGGGTGCCTGACTACCCGGTACGGCCATTCTGGGGTGCCGTCCTACCCGTGTCAAGCCATTCTGGGGTGCTGACTACCCGTCGGTCCTAACAACCGATCCTCGGGGACTAGTCCCCTCTTACTACCTTTATCGCATATAACATAACAAGCCAGCATGCAACCATATCATCACGTACTGTCAGACATTTCTGGGGTGTCTGACTACCCTTCGGTCCTATCAACCGATCTCTACTTCTATCTCATATAACATATCATGCTAGCATATAACATATCAGGTAGTAGCAAACCTAGATGACATCACAAAGACAATCATCTAACATACGACTCCTACTGGTGGGCCGGCAATGTGTTCGTAGACCCACCGCTACTGGAAGGTAACTCACCTCGAAGTAGCTACTGGTCTGATCGGGAACTGACTGTCTACTGCTGCTGCTGCTGCTCCGGAAATCCTCCGGCTGCAATTCCCACAACATACTCAATCAAACACTGCTAACTGTCCTTTGGGTAAAATGACCATTTTACCCCTGATCATGCCCTAAGTCAAAGTCAGAGTCAACTTTCAGTTGACCCGACTCGCCGAGTTGGCTTTCCAACTCGCCGAGTCCTACCCAAACGATTGTCTAGAATCCCGTTCCTACTCGTCGAGTTGGGCGATGACTCAATGAGTTCTCCTTCTAAACTGATATTCAAGTCCTTCATTCTAATCGCCGAGTTGTATGAACAACTCGTCGAGTTCGTCTTCATCCGAAGAACACTTGCTGCTTCGACTTGGCGAGTTGTATGAACAACTCGCCGAGTCTGTTCTTGATCTAAGGAGATTGCCTTGAACTCGCCGAGTCAGGGCATTGACTCACCGAGTTCCTCCATAGATGAGTTCAGCTTCCGACTCACTGAGTCACACCCCGTGACTCACTGTTCACTCGACACAACGAAAAGGGGACAAACTCGGAGACTCGCGAACCGACTCGTCGAGTCGTTACCATGCAATTACTATATGGTCGATTCTGCTTGAATCCAGTCCATGCCATTTACAGATCTGGGTTCCTAGAGCATGAATGACACGTAAAGTTTCCAACTTTACGTGTAGATACTCACCAATAAGGGATTTAGGGCTCAAAATGCCTCAAAAGGGTAGATCTAGGGTGAACAAGCAACATGGGTCCATAAAGGTAACAGATCTGAGCTCCTGGAGCTCAATCTTGCCTAGATCTAGAGGCCAATCAACTTATTACGACTTATTTTGCACATACAAGCTTGGGGATTGGCTCAAGAATGACTTAAATGAAGTAATAAGCATAGAAACATGGGGAAAACGGGTTATACCTCAAAGGAACTGCTGAGAGAGCACAAAGATGCTTGGATTCCTTCCCTTCCTCTTGATCTACTTCCCTTTTGCCTCAAAACCTTCAAGATCACACAATAATTGCTTCAAACTCTAAATGAACAACTTAGAACGAGGGTTGGAAGCTCTGGGGGGGGGGGGGTGAATGGGGGTTGGCTTGGGGCGGATATGTTGTTTAAATAGGGTGCAAACCCCTAAAACTTAGGGTTTCATCCAACAGCTGTGACTCGCCGAGTCCAGGATATGGACTCGCCGAGTCGACAACTTAAACGTGTCCCGGGTCCCGCATTTACTCGGCGAGTCGGACCTATGACTCGCCGAGTTCAAGGCTAAAAGAAGAGAAATACTCAAATAAGATTTACGTACCAGGAACCAGGTGCTACAAATCTCCCCCACTTATTTTAGACTTCGTCCTCGAAGTCTGCTGCTCGATCCTGAAACAGCTCAGGATAATGCTCCATCATCTCGTCCACCGGCTTCCAATTCCATTCCGAACCCTTGCGGTGCTGCCATTGCACCTTCACTAGCTCCACCCTCTTGTTCCTCAAATCCTTCGAATTCCTGTCGAGGACTGCGACTGGGCGCTCAATATAATTCAGGTTGTCATCAACCTGAATATCCTCCAAAGGCACTACTGCTGAATCGTCCACTAAGCACTTCCGCTACTGGGAAACATGGAAAGTGCTGTGGATTTGGCTGAGCTTGACTGGCAGATCCAGTCTATATGCCACCTTGCCCACCCGGGCCATGACTCGGAATGGTCCGATGAACCTCGGACCTAACTTGCCTCGCTTCCTGAATCGAATGACGCCCTTCCAAGGCGACACCTTCAGGAGGACCATATCCCCGACTTGGAATTCCAAGTCGGATCGACGCTTGTCGGCATAACTTTTCTGCCAACTCTGAGCAGTCTGAAGCCTGCTCCGGACCTACTGGATCCTCTTGGTCGTCTTGAGCACCACTTCGGTGCTCCCCATGACTCTCTGGCCAACCTCACCCCAGCATATCGGGGTCCTGCACCTCCGACCGTACAACATCTTAAATGGGGAATGGTCAATACTCGCGTGGTAGCTGTTGTTGTAGGAGAACTCGGCCAGGGGAAGATAGGTATCCCAGCTACCACCGAAATCCAACACGCATGCCCGCAACATATCCTCCAAAGTCTGGATGGTCCGCTCGCTTTGACCATCCGTCTGCGGGTGAAAGGCGGTGCTAAAATGCAAACGAGTGCCCAACTCGTCATGAAATTTCTTCCAAAACCTGGAAGTAAAACGCAAATCCCTATCCGAGATAACTGAAACTGGCACCCCGTGCCGCGCCACGATCTCCCTGATATAGATGTCGGCCAATTTCTCGGTCGATATGCTCTCCTTAATCGGGATAAAGTGAGCACTCTTGGTCAATCGATCCACGATGACCCAAATCGAATCCACTCCACGCGCGGTCCTGGGAAGTTTCGTGATAAAGTCCATCGTGATATCTTCCCATTTCCACAGTGGAATATCCAATGGCTGCATCTTGCCATGCGGCCTCTGATGTTCGGCCTTGACCTTCCTACAGGTCAAGCAGCGCTCAACGTACCATGCCACATCCCGCTTCATGCAGGGCCACCAATAATCTAGACGAAGATCCCTATACATCTTCGTCGCCCCGAGATGAATAGAGAATCGGGACTTGTGCGCCTCCTCCATCAAAATGAAAACAACATCAATCTGTCCATCTACAGTTATTATTTTTCCCCTTATGTTTATACCATTTGTAAACCAATGGAATTACATCATCTGCCACTATAGTAGAAGATTGTACCACCTTGTTATAAACTTTCTCATTTCTCGCCTTGTATGTTCGTCAAACAAATCCACAAAAGATAGCTAAGAAAATCTTGTGTTTTTTGGGCAATTTCCCCAACCTACAACAAAGTTTAGAAAGTCAACCACAATCATGAATTGTCTCCGTGAAATCCCACACCATTGGAGAATCCAATCCAATGTTGTTTTTACAACCACACACCTAATAAGAATAATAAGAACATGGTCCACTACTAGTTAGAGTAATGTGGATTCCACTTTTTAGCAACGTCTCTGAGACATGAATTCTTCCAAGCCTAGCTCTCCATATGAAGCATGACACATTTAGAGAGACAATTTTTGACCAGAAAACTGATTCTCCGCCCATCAACATTGTTTTTACATCAACTTCATACTCCACCTTATCGATCTTTTTTGGTTTCTGCAACTTTGCTGGATATGTATTGTTTCATGCTACTTGATATCAACTTATTTTATTTTTGGTTCATTGTTTGGAATTTCTTTCATTGCGGTTATGAAAAAGTGAAAGAATTGGCTCCCAAAAAGATTTTATTCGAGTATACTTGAGATGTTTGTGGACAACAAAGAAAAAAAAACATTATTTTATTATCTACTTAGTTATTAGGTTGGAGAGTGTGATGCCATTATTACCACACTTTTTTTTGCCCTATAGGCGCCACCTCAGCGTCACTTAATTTTTACCACAAAATCAAAATTTATTGCCACACACTAGGTGTAATTACCATGACAAACATATTAACTTTCTAAATTTTATAAAAAAAATCATTTTAATTAAAAAAACTTAGATTTGAAAAACTCCTAAAAACTTAAAAAATAAAAATAACTTGAAATTTTAAAGCCTACAACATAAAAAAAAACACACAAAAAACAATTAAAAGAACTAATTAACATAACATTTTCTAAGGTCGACTTTGATTGTCAAAACAATTTAAAGCTCCTCCCCGGTTAGGTGACTTGTGTCTCGCGATAGTATTTTCATATCACTATCTCTTTGTTTCCTACAATCTCTTTTGGAAGCAATTTGCAAAATTTTGTCAATTCTTTCATTTATACCATTCACCTCGTCCTCCATCACTTTCAAGTCATCCGAATCTACCGCTTTGCCTTTGTCTTTGCGTTTTGCTTCGTCTCTTCCCATTAGTCGAGATGGTGGTGTAACTTGAACAGTTTCATCATCGTTGAGGTCGATTCCAATATGAGCACCCGATGTTATGTATTCAGATTCAAATGTTCTTGAGCGTTTTGAACCACTAACGATATGCTCATCGGATATTTTGCTCTTTTTCCAATTTTGGTTATCTTTCACATAATTACAAAACTCAGTAAACTTGAAAGCATTCTTGTTTTCTTTTTGGTACACTCTTAGAGATTTCTGTAAATCACATCATCATTTTCTCCACTTTGCAATTGACGTTTCATGTTGTTATACAAATCATTAAACAACATGACTTCCTTGTTTGTCTTCTCCTATTTGGAATACTCTTGGTCTTTTGAATGATACTCTCCTAGCTTCAATCCTTTGTGGAACCTTTTTGTAACTCGCCTTCAAAAATGGTCATGTTTTTTTGTCTTTTCCAACTTTCATGTAACAGCCCATATTTTCTACACATACATCTATAGGGACATATGAGAGTTTTCTAACAAATGCATAATTCTATGAAAATTAAAACACTTTACATCCCAAGTTTAATCACAGGTTGACAATAAAATCTTTTTATTATTGAAGAAACACGGAAAATACAAAGAAATAAAAATTATTCTTCTATTCTAACTCTTTGTGCTCCTATCTTCTCACATACCACAGTTGTTACATGAAGCTTCAAAACATGAGACATATTTACTACATCAGATCACAGGTCTAGTTTCATGTTATCATACTTTATCTGTCTTATTTCCCATACTTTTCAATCTAATCTCTTCATCTTTATCTTTCTCTACCTTCACATATTCTACATTTTGTCATATTATGTCATACTCTACTCTATTCTCCATCTTTTTCATCTCATCTATCTTTTACTCTATCTTCTACTCTTATTCTCTAATATTTTCTCTTCATCTCATACTCTTTCTTAGACTCTTCTCAGGCTTATCTCATACTCCTTCTTAGTCTCTTCTCAAGCTCATCTTATACTCTATACATACTTTATTTTCTCTTTCTTTATCTCTATCATACTATTCTTTTTTACATTTCTTTTTCTTGTCCCTTACTCTTATCACATCTCATACTCTGTCTATTCTTCTCATAATTCATGCATTTTCTTCTCATATTATTACTTTTCTCTTCACATATCTCTTACTCTTAGCATTAGGGGTGTTCATGGTCCGATTTTCTCGGTTTTTATGTCAAGCGGAAGCCAAACCGTTACTAATGATTTTTGTCAATCGAAAACTGAAGTTGAACTATTGAAAATTAAAGTCGAACCAAAATGAATCGTTACTAAAGGTTTAATTATGATTTGGTTTCATGTTTTGGGCTTTATATGACCATTTGAATTGAGCTCATTAGACACATTTTCTATAAAAAAAAATGTCAAATGATGGATAGGCTTCACTCACAACACACAGATTGGGCAACTACTTTTGTTTATAAGTCAAGATGATGAATATATAAGTTAAGTGAGTTTTAAAAGTTTATTTTACATATATTGGTGGTTTTCGAGGCCAACAAAATTAATAACCCTAAATCTAACACACAAAATAGTATATAATGGTAAATGGGTCGAATCCACAGAGATTGGTTCAGTTTTATAACTCTATGAAAATCTCTTTGGAAAAATGCTTGTAAAATGATAATAAAAGTAAAGATGGGGGTTTTGGTCTTTTGAAATACTTGAAATAAAACTAGAGTTAGACTAAGATTTAAATACACAATTCAACAAAAGCAAGAGTTTGATTCAAAATCAATGAAGGGAAGTTGGTTGATTTTTGGAATACACCACATGGATTTCTTAATTAACTTATCATTAGACAAAATGGAACAACACTTGTGATTTAATTTAACTTGGCTATAGCAATTCATAAGCACAAATCACCTCAACTCTTCTTTATTATTAAAATGGTTAGAGGAGCTCAAAACACATTTTCTTAATCAAAGTCACAAAACCAATGAAGCATGTAATTTTGTGAAAGTCAATTAGCATTAAGTTTTAAGAGTCACCAAGTCCAAAAGATAATCAAATGCTTACATTATCATTATGGAGGAAACATTTTCATGGTTTAAATAAAATGAAAACAAACATATAAACCATTTGTTTCTTACTAATTTGAGGGTCTATTACTTAACCAAAATATTAGCCAACAAAATAAACATTCATCTATCCAAGTTCATGATCAAAGATAAATAAACATAAGAAGATGTTCGAATAGAAAACATTCCCATAAGTTTCAAACACAAGATAATATGAAGTCTTCAAAACAACTAATCATCCATGGGTTAAACCATAATCAACCAAACATAAATCTAGCCTAGCATGGCCAAGATTAAAGAAATACAAAGTATTTTAGAGATACCAAACATTGTTTAAGATTGAAAGATGAAAGACATCCACCAAGCTTTAATTCTTCCTAGAGAGCAAAATCTCTTCTATCCTCCAAGACTTATCCCTTCTTTTTCTTCAAAACTCTAGTAAAAAGTGGTCAAAACTCGGATGCAAAAGTTACCCAAAAGGATCCCACCAACTTTACCCAAATAGAGGCTTAATGGAAAAATTCGGGTCCTTCACAGCGTGATCCACGCATACTGTGGATCCACACAAACTACATGGGTACTGCTGAATAGGCTATTTGGAAAATTTAATTGGCCTTCTAGATTGATCCTTTGATTCTTGGTCCAACCCATATGTATAAGTTCTTGATAGCCTAATTGTGTCTTTGTAAGTCTCTCAAGATGGCCCACTGCTTCCTTGCTCTACTATGGCTCAAAATCCTCTTCACATCATCATCATTCTTCATCTAAAATTAAGCCAAACTTGATCCTTTGATTATGTTGACAACAAGCCCAATCGCATCACTTCAAGTCCACAAGCAAACTGCAAGCTTCCAAAGGTCCTGTACTCCTTCCATTCCTCCATGTCGAATAGTCTTCGGTAAATCCTGCAATTAAGCTCTGAAGACTAGAAAGTACCCGATAAAGGTGAAAAATAACAAAAAGAGAAAATATGCATGAAGATTAACTAAAATGAGATGGATTGAACTAAAATAAACGAGGAAAAGAAGTAATAAAATGAAGCTATCATATATATATATATATATATATATATATATATATATATATATATATATATATATATATATATCCTGCGATCTGGTATGGTTTTATACGACTTGAAATTTTGGAAACTGTAAGCCAAACCGTTCATTATGGTTTCGAAAGTTTGAAGCAAAATCCAAACAGTAACAAAAAATATAAATCGCAAAATCAAACAGATGCCAGGTTTGGCCAGTTTCAAGGTTTCAAACCGAACTCTGAAGACCCCTACTTAACATGCATGTCTCATTATTTGTTTACTCTTCACCCGTCTATTCTAAACTCTAATGCCTCAACATTATATTTTCATATAGACCTAATAATCTCACATCATACTATACTCTCATCTATCCTCTAAGGGAAACAACATCCTGCTAACATTATCGAGTACACTCATTCGGACTTACTCCCATCTCATATGATCCTTTGTGGATTCTTAATTGCTCTTATTCTCTTGAATCCTACATGGATTCTTTGCTCTTAATCCCTCACAAATATTATCTAAGTTCTTAAAAGAACTCTCTTGTCTTGTTCCACTCATGGAACCTTTTCTCTATCTTTTTTAACCATAAACAATCTCATTCCTGCAAGAATCATCTTTCTACATCACCAAATGGACCATACTCTTATTCTCATAGGAACCATACTCTCTATTCCCGAAGGAATCATACTCGTTATTTTTTAAGGAACCTCTATCTTATTCCCGAAGGAACCATCTTTCTACAATCCTCTAACTCTTTTATGTGACTCATCACATAACACATCTCCTATGGACATTCTTGTTGTATTGGGTGTCTAAGCGCATAACTATAATTTGTATGTACTTGAACCGATAATAACATGGTCCATTTGGGTTGCAACACTCTGGAGCAATTTGATAGGATGAATATTTGAGGAAGTGGTTAGTGTGATTTATTAATATATGATAAACATAATATATTAATTGAGAAATCACATTATTTAATTAGTATTGGTCAGAATTAATTTGGAATTAATTCAATGATCAAAAGAAACTAATTAAAGTTACGGGGACTGATTAGGTAAATCAGTAATACTTATAGTTGGACCCATGATCCATGTTGACTAGGGTTGGACTAAACCTACATGAAATTCCATGAAAGGTTTATCCTAAAAGGCCTATGTAATATTGATATTGCCATATTTATACATGTTTTTGGGCAATATTTACTTATATTTTTATTAATATTTTGGTTATTTGCATTGAATAATGATACTTATAAGCTTTAATTGTACTTTGCAACCAAATAGAAGCATTCCTGAAGAATAGGACTAAAAATGACAAAGCATGGAACTTTGGAGGCATGGAGAGTAAAAGAGAAGGAAACCCACGTAATCAATTACATTCACGACGTGAGGCTTTTTGATTCACGACGTGAGTGAGACTATTTCAGAAGATAAACATCGCGGAGGAGAAATCCTTGTAGAACACGGATATCTACTGTATTCACGTCGTGAGACATACTCATTCACGACGTGAGAGCGAATTTCATAATAACTATATATTCTCTTGAACATTACGACTTGGGAGACTTTTGGCTAACTTGGAGGGTTCTTGGAGACGAAATTCAGAGGGAGAAGAGGTCTGGAATTGGCTTTCAACACCAAGGAAGAAGGAAAAGTTCATTATTAGCTTTATAGTTTGGTACATTTAGCATGCTTTTAAATATGACTTGTGCTTGTTTATTTGCTAGAATGTCCTGCTAAATCTAGTTGCTTTTGTTAGCTAAATGAAGCTGGAACTCATGGTTTTAATACTTTAGCATTGATTTACTTGTTGGTTATGACTTGTGTTTGATTGATTGAACCTAGCATGTTGATTTAATATTTGATTGCTTTAAATACTTGTTATGTGTAGTTAGTGAATATGAATCTGCATGAATTTGAATACCTAATAATTCAGTGAACACTAGTTTATTAGAGCTAAGATCAAACCAATCTTAGATAAGTAATTGAACTATTGGATTAAGTTGTGCTAGAGAACTCATATTATGACCGTAAGTGTGTTTCTCAAATCAATCTTACATGGCTCCAATTCCATTTAATAATTGATTCTATGTTAACTATTGTGTGACCATACATAGATTTACATGAATTAATTAATGTTAGTAAATTTAGAACTGAATTGCTAATACTATCTTAATTGGTAACCAACAGTATTTGTCATAACTAGTTTATAAACCGTTGAGGAAAAGTGGATTCGAACTAATAGAAGTGTTTATTTATCGATTGAATTTGTGTTGAAGAACTAAGTTTTTCTAAACTTGCAAAATTAGATAAAACCCCTTCCTTTATTAGAAATTAGGTTAATTTAATAGTATGTAGATTAAATAGTTAAAACCGTTCCATGTGATCGACACCCGACTTACCAAAAATATTCTATAATTTGACTAGGTACACTGCCTAGGTGCAATTTAGTTAGTTAAGTTAGTTAGGTTATAAATATAAAATTAGGTGTAGCTATTTGCACGCATCAAATATGAAGAGTCATGGTAAATTAGGGTTTGCATGGTTGTAATCCTAAGCTATAAAAGAAGTCCCTAACACCCTAAAATCACCCCCCATGCATGCTAAAGTAGAAGCTAGCCGATTTGAGCTCCCAAACCTCTCTCTCAAGTTCATTCTATTGTTCTTGGTTTGTTGTAAGACATTTGAGGCATCACACTTGAGGTGTTGGACTCATAAAGGTCAAATACAAGCAAGCTACTACACAAGGTAATCTTCTAACTGTTTTTATGATTCAAATGTTACCTTGCATGCTAGTTTAGGCTTTATGCTTTGGAAAAAGAATGTTGCATGTATAATTAGAGAAAACTATGATCCAAAGCATTAGGCTTGTATGTGCACCATAGGAACGTTAGAGTACATAAAACCATCAGTGGTATCAGAGCCATGGGTGTTTTCTATTATATTGATGTAAATGTTTGATTTTCAAAGTTGGAAAAATGACATTTCTGGACACTGCTTGATTAACTAGACGAGTCCCTAGATGAACTCGACGATTTGGATCGTTTTTTTCTTGAACTCGACGAGTCCATAATGAGACTCGACGAGTTGGATCATCTGATGGCACGATTTTCGAGTTTTTTTGCCTGTATTAGATTAGGATCATTACCACAAATTGTTTTGGTTCATAAATTTTGATTTTACTACTATGGTAATGTTTATCCCCATCCAAAAACATGAAGTTTGTCAAATTTGAAGATAATTACTTGATTTTGTGAAAAACTAATTATTTGTAAAATTTGAAGTTATCTTGTAATGTGAATCAAATTAGTTCAAAATGGTAAATGATGAATTATATGATAATTGGATTTGTTAAATTTGAGCTACATGTTTCTTGAAAAATTCCATAACTTGTCCTCAAGTTATGGAATATGAAAAGATCTTATTTATGAAACAATTAACTCTTGTAAGTTATAGAATTAAAGAGGTCTTGAAAGGTTTCATACCTTGTCCTCAAGTTTGGAATTTGAAAGGTCTCATTCATGGATATTAAAAATCCATAAGTTATGGAAATCAAAAGTTTCTTGACAAGTTACAAAACTTGCCCTCAAGTTTTTGAACTTGAAGAGTCTCATTTATGAAACTTTTATTCCAAACCCTAAAATTTTAAAAGTTTAAAATTCAACCCTTATATATATATATATATATATATATATATATATATAAGACAAGCCAATCTTACCGTTAGTATGCCACATTCACGAAGTCGATCTATAAGGGGGGAATAAGGATACTGCCTATAAAATGGTGGTTTAATGGGTGTCCACTCTCACCCACTACTTCATTGACTGGTGGGAGACTGTTGGATATAGTGTCTAAGTCCATAACTATATTTGGTATGTACTTGACCCGACCCGACATGGTCAATTTAGGTTGCACTTCACTCGAACAATTTATGGATAATCTTTTGAGAATAGTACAAGTTATGATTTATTAATATATTATAAGTTCTAATATATTAATATAAGATTATATTATTTAATTAGTATTGATCTATAATTAATCTAGGATTAATTTAGAGATCAAAGATATTACTAATTAAATATGGGCTTCTATATTTATATAGTGTGGGCTAATGCTTATTTGGAATGGGCTAGGCTTGCATGGAAAGTCCATGGATACTCCATGGAGCTTTAACCCATGGATCTCATGGAAATGAAGAGACATGGGTATTAGGGTTTACATGGATGTAACCCTAATCCACCACACTATATAAAGGAGGCTTTGGTTCTTGAAATCACACTAGTTGAAGTGAGTAAAGCAAGAGGGCCGATTTCAAGATAGCAGTGACTATTCTCTCAAAGTTCCAAATTTGTGGTGATTTGTGATTTCCATTTGTGGCATCCACACTATTGGTGCTAGGCTCTAAAACTCCAAGGAATCAACTACAACTACAAGGTAAGTATTTCTACTAGCTTTATTTGATTCAAGTTCCCCATGCCATGCTAGTTAGGATATGAACCTTGGAAAATTAATTATTTGCATGTATCTTAGACAAACATAGATCCAAGGTTTATTAGGGTTGCATGTACACTTAGGAAGTGTTAGAATGCTCAAAACCCAACAGAGGGTCGTTAGTCGAACCAATAGGATAGGACATTAATCTTCATTAATAAGTATAATGATATTATAAAGTAACTAAACTTTTATAAATTCTCAATCATAGTTACTTTAGGAAAAAATGTGAAAATGGTGCTATTCGATGAAACTGCACTTTGCATCTTGTTAAGTCGTTAGTGGAGCATGTGTGGTTAACCGACACACTAATTTAGCACTGACAATGTGTGGCAAAGGGTAGCTTGATGATAATCATGGATCAATGGAGCGTGTGTGGTTAACCGGCACATTGATTAGGTGATTTGTAACATTAAGTTTACCAAGCTAATTTGCATGGTTATTCACACCTTGTTTGTGATCCTCGGTATCCCAGTCACAAACTTGAAGGGCATAATCGGGATTTAAACATGTCATTGAAAAGTGCAATGAATGTCAAAAGAATCTAGGAATTTCAATTTATTTAAAAATTATAATAATCAATTTCGTTTTTTATAGTGGAAATTGGTAAATCGTCATTTACCTACCTTCAAATATTTTACAATTGGATTACGACATCCCTCTTCCGAATTGTAAAATATTGTGTTGGGTCCTAGCCTTAATATTTCATTTGGGTGCTATATTAAGGATCCTTATCTAATCTAAATTTTGTCTTTCTTTTCAGATGTCTTCCAACACTGCCTCAAACTCAAATGCTTCTTGCTCTTTCTCCCTCACGAAATTATGTAGGCGGGTCATTTTTGATGGATCGAACTTCAATGATTCCATTTGAAACATCCGAATGGCCATTCGCTACGAGGACAAAGAATATGTTCTCGACCAATGTCAGCACCCGCTCCTGCGACTCTTTGGATCTCTGACGGCTGCTAGGGCCGGGCAGATGCGCTTACGGTGAAGAGGAGGGCTTTCCAGCAGACGACAGAGGAGGCGCGTGCAACTACCGATGTTGTAACAGGTATATGTCTTCTCCTTATCTCTTTATTTATATTAAATTGTTGCTTATGTTTATGTGTTTTATTTTAGGATCGTTCCTTGTGAACATTATTTTTGCTCTGGTATTATTTGATTCGAGGGCTACCCGATCTTTTGTGTCGCTTGCGCTTAGCAACAAATTTGTTGGAGCTACTGGGATTGTACTCTGCAGTTGTTCAGTGAGCGGTATCTGGTTAATCTGGTTCCCATTCCTCTGCATGGGAACAAGGTCATCGTGGGCGTTGATTATTTGAGCTCTAATAGGGTAGTGATTGACCGTGAGCAGCAGCTAGTTTGGATTCGGACCCCAAGTGGGGAGACTTGGTGATTCAGGTTGAAAGACCGCAACGTGGGCTGGTTATGTGTTTTGCAGCAAGGGCCATACATTATCTTCATTATGGTTGCTCGGGTTTTGTCGCCTATGTCATGAATACTCGGGATAAGGGTAAGGCGATAGTGGAGGATGTGCTGATCATACGGGATTATCCGGATGTGTTCCCGGAGGATTTGCCAGGAGTACCTCTAGAGAGACAGGTGGAGTTCAGGATTGATTTGGTTCCAGGTGCGGCTCTGATAGCCAAAGCACCATATCGGCTGGCTCCTCGCAAGATGCAGGAGTCGTCTACACAGCTGCAGGAGATGTTAGACAAGGGATTCATTAGGCTAATCAGTTTGCCTTGGGGTGCCCCGATTCTGTTTGTGAAATAGAAGGACGGGTCTCATCGAATGTGTATCGACTACCGGGAGTTGAATAAGGTAACGGTGAAGAAACGGTATCACCTTCCGAGGATGGATGATCTTTTCAACCAACTTTAGGGTTCATCTTGGTTCTCCAAGATTGATCTACGATCGGGTTATCATCAGATGCGGGTCCGAGATGAGGATGTGCAGAAGACAACTTTCCAAACTCTATATGGTCATTATGAGTTTGTGGTGATACCATTTGGGCTCACCAATGCTCCTGCCGCGTTCATGGATCTCATGAAATGGATGTGCAGACCGATGCTGGATCAGTCAGTGATAATCTATATTGATGATATCTTAGTCTATTCCAAGACTCGGGAGCAGCATGAGGAGTACTTGAGGAAAGTGTTTGAGACATTGAGGAGGAAGATACTTTCTGCAAAGTTCTCCAAGTGCGATTTCTGGTTGCACGAGGAATAGTTTCTATGGCACCTTGTCAACTAGAAGGGTATTCTGGTCTATCCGGCCAAGGTAGAGGCCATGATGCAGAGGGAGGTTCAGAGGTCTCCATTTGAGATTCGGAGTTTTCTTGGTATGGCGGGTTACTATCGGAGATTCATCCAGGATTTCTCCAAGATCGTTGTTCCATTTACTTGACTGACCAAGAATTCGGTAACATTTTGCTGGAGGCCTGAGCAGCAGGCAACTTTTGAGACTCTCAGACAACGGTTGTCTGAGGCGCCGATTCTGAACCTACCCGAGGGTGTTGATGATTTTGTGGTTTATTGTGATACCTCGTTCATGGGTTTGGGTGCAGTGTTGAAGCAGCGGGGTCGAGTTATCGCTTACATGTAACGACCAAAAATTTCAACCAATTTAAAATTTTCGAAAACAACCCGATTCCATTAAAGTTATTACAAAAAGGTTTTCAATACAATTTATTTTAAGTATTCCCAGAATCTCATCACAATATAAACACGAGGAGCGGTACGATCACGCCTTCGCCTTGCCACGGTCTCCTGAAGAGCCTGAAAAACATTAAACCACAACTGTAAGCCCGAAAGCTTAGTGAGATATCCCCAAAATACCAACCACATATACCATACACGCATAACATGCCATAACATATCCGCTCACAGAACAGCCATGCACTTCGGGTCTACTGTGGGACTGGTCCGCCGCACCGGCCAACAGTCCACTTGGTCCACCCTCCGAGTCTAGCCATATACCTCGAGTCTACAGTGTGATTGGTCCGCCCGCACCGGGCCTTCAATCCAACTGGTCCACTCTCCGAATCTAACCACATACATCGAGTCTGCAGTGTGATTGGTCCGCCCGTACCGGGCCTTCAATCCACCTGGTCTACTCTCTGAGTCTACAGTATAACTGGTCCGCCCGCACCGGGCCTTCAGTCGGCCTGGTCCACTCTCCGAGCCTCGGCACATCTGGTCCGCCCTCTTGGGGCCTACAACCTATCCGGACCGCTCGCTGGGCCTTCGGGACAACCGGTCCGCCCTGGGTATCTTGGCCTACAGCACAAAACAGGACCCGCCTCAACCCAACTCCAGTTCATACAACCATGTGCACATAAACATACAATCATATAAGCATTCATAGTCAACAAGCCGATCAAACAGATCACATAACATATCATCATCCTAACCAGGATACCGACCTAACCGGTCACTAGCATAGCATCACCCTACATATCAGGGAACCGACCTTAACCAGGTCTCTAACATATACCATCCTAACTACCAGGATGTTAACATATCAAAGCAATAACATAACAACAAATACCCGGATCTCAATCCGATAAAGGGTCGGCCTTGGTGCCTTAGACCCTGTTGATATAGTGAGGATAACTCACCTCGAAACATTCGACTGAACAGATAACCCAAGCTGCTCTGATCACTGATACGGTCTCCACCACTGGACAACTACCAAGGAACTGAACTCAAAACAATATTCAACAATTACCAAAATGCCCCTGGAATCAACTGGTCAACCCTTGGTCAAAGACAAGGTCAAAGTCAACCCCTGACTGACTCTACTCGCCGAGTCAACCCAATGACTCGCCGAGTCCCCATGCTCAGAATTCCCCCAATCCGCGACTCAACTCACCGAGTCACCCCGAGACTCGTTGAGTCCAAAAACTCTGAGTCCACTCACACACAACTCACCGAGTCATCCCTTGACTCACTGATTCTCGGCTCAACCAGAAAAGATTGGGACTCTTCGATAAGACTCGCCGAGTCCAAGAACAGACTCGTCGAGTCTAAGGCTATCTTCAACCTACTCGCCGAGTTGTGCTTCCAACTCGTCGAGTTCCAGCCCATCTTCATCCAACTCGCCGAGTTGTTCTTCCAACTCGTCGAGTCCCAGCCTATCTTTAATCAACTCGCCGAGTCCACCCATGTGACTCACCGAGTACCACCGGGTCTGAATCCATACAGAGGCTTTCCAAGCCATGCAGATGATCGAAACCATAGATCTACCCTTCCTAAGGCCATCCATCACGTAAAGTGGCAAACTTTACGTGAATTCAAGGAGATCTAGGCACTTAACACTCTAGGGCTAGGGTTTGGGACAAGATAGCTCCTTCAATCACTCATAAACTGGGACTTTTATGCATTCTAGCCCTTCTCCATCCCAAATCTAAGGTAGCAACCTCAGATCTAACCTCTAAACTCCAATACACCAAAAGATATGATCTCTAACACCCCAAAAATGATGAATCTAGACAATAGCAGCTCAAACAATGAAATAATACCTCAAAAGGAAGCTCCAAGAGAAGATTAATCTAGATCCTTGCAAAGCCCTTTGATCCAAGTCTCTTCTCCTTCAAGATTTCTTCAACAACCACTTCTCCAAGCTCCAATTCACTCAACAATGGGGTTTCCTCACGAAATTAGGGCTTTTGGAACTCAAGGGGTGATAAGGAGGCTGGGGAGGAGACATAATGTTCTTTATATAGGGCTCAACCTCCGGATTTAGGGTTTTCTCCACTCAGCACCAACTCGTCGAGTCCACCCATGCTACTCGCCGAGTTGGTCATTTAACACGCGACTAGAGTCGCGACCCTAGTCGCCGAGTCCACTCGTGGACTCGCCGAGTCGCTCTTTCCCATTTTACTCTTTTAGCCCTTCAACTTTACTCTTGCTATTCCGGGATGTTACATTACACTTCGAGGCATTTGAAGCCTCATGAGGCGAACTACTCGACGCACGATTTGGAGTTGGGGGCCATTATTTTCTCCCTCAATATTTGACAACATTACTTCGATGAGGCTCATTGTAATATTTACATGGACCACAAGAGCCTGAGGTATTTGATGGATCAGTCAAACATGAATATAAGGTAGCATTGTTGGTTGGATGTGGTGAAGGATTATGATTGCGAGATCCTTTATCACCCAGGGATAACCAATATGGTGGCCGATGCTCTCAGCCGCAAGGCGGTCGCAGCTCCGATCAGAGATATATGCTTGAGGATGACAGTGATTACTCCATTGTTGGAGCGGATCCGGGAGCCTCGGGTCGAGGCTATGAAGGAAGAGCATCAGAAGAGTGAGCGTATTTTGGGTTAGGTGGCTTCCTTCGATTTTGATAGTCATGGATTGTTGACCCTGCATCGGAGGGTCTAGGTTCCCTATTGGGGGTCGTGTACGCCAGGTGCTGATGGACGAGGCCCACAAGTTGAGGTTCTCTATTCATCCCAGGGAGACGAAGATGTATAGGGATCTCCATCTTGACTATTGTGGCCCTGGATGAAGCGGGATGTAGCATGGTACGTGGAATGTTGCTTGACTTGCAGGAAAGTCAAGGCCAAACATCAGCGACCTCATGGCAAGATGCAACTGTTGGAGATTCCCGTATGGAAATGGGAAGACATCACCATGGATTTTATCACGAAGCTTCCCTGGACCGCGCACATAGTGGATTCTATTTGGATCAACATGGACCAATTGACCAAGAGCACGCATTTCATCTCGATCCAGGAGAGTATTTCTGCAGAGAAGTTGGTCGAGATTTATGTTTGGGAGGTGGTGTCACGTCATGGGGGGTCGGTATCGGTTGTTTCAGACAGGGATGTCCACTTTACTTCTAGATTTTGGAAGTGGTTTCATGACGCGGTGGACACTCATCTCTGAATCAGTACGACATTTCATCCACAGACCGATGGTCAGAGTGAGCAGACCATTTAGGCTCTTAAGGACATGCTACGAGCGTGCGCGTTGGATTTCGGTGGAAGTTGGAATACCTATCTTCCGCTGGTGGAATTTTCATAGAATAACAGTTATCACGCCAGCATCGATCAACCTCTTTTTGAGATGATCTATGGGAGGAAGTGTAGGACCCTTATTTTTTGGGGAGAGGTCGGTCAGCGAGTTATGGGGAGTACCGAGGTGGTGCTCAAGACCACAGAGATGATTCGGCAGGTTCGGAGCAGGCTCCAGACAGCTTAGAGTCGGCAGCAGAGCTATGCCGACATGCACCAGTCAGACTTGGAGTTCCAGGTGAGAGATATGGTTCTGCTGAAGGTGTCACCATGGAAAGGTGTCATCCGGTTCAGGAAATGGGATGAGCTGGGCCCTAGGTATATTGGTCCCTTCAGGGTTTTGGCTCGAGTGGGTTGGGTAGCCTATCGTCTCGACATTCCAGCCGAGCTTAGTCAGATTCATAGCACTTTTCATGTCGCTCAGCTGCGGAAGTGTTTAGTGGATGATTTCGCAGTTGTACCTTTGAAGGATATTCAGGTTGATGACCGCCTGAATTACATTGAGAGACTGGTGCCAATTTTAGATCGGAGGATGAAAACATTGAGGAACAAGGTTGTGGAGTTGGTAAAGGTGCAGTGGCTGCACCACAAGGGGTCTGAGTGGACATGGAAGCCTGAGGAGGAAATGAGGGAGCATTATCCCAAGTTGTTTGAGACAGCTGACTTCGAGGACGAAGTCTAACGCAAGTGGGGGAGAATTGTAACGCCTGATGGTTCCAAGGTATTATTTAATTATTTTATCATTTATTTATATGTCTAATAATTCAAGTTTTGTGGGCTTAGTAGAATTGGGCTTTATTGAGTGGGCTTTGCTGAGGCCGTACGTTGGGTGTAAGCCTGGTGTACGCGGGTCGTAAGTGGATCATTAAGGAATACGTTGGCATGCACATACGCTTAGCGTACGAAGTGGTACGCGAACCGTACATGGTCAGGACCAAAAAACCTAATTTTTAGGTTACAAACCCTATATAATGTCATTAAGTCCCAAGTGTTAGCCTCCTTATCAGCCTCTTATGTCCAGAAACCCTACAATCGAGTCATATTTTCCATTGTTGAGTGTGTGATCTTTTGGAAAGCTTTTGGTGTTCATATTTGTGTATTTTGAAGGAGGTTAAGAAGCTAGAAGTTGCTTAGCCTGAAGAAGAGGTCTTGGATCTAGAAACTCTACCTTATTTGCCAAGCTTTTGAGATATCAAGTTCTCATCTTGCTTGCTAGATGCTTAGATCCCTTTTTGGGTTAGATTGTATGTTTTAACCATGTTTTGGATGGATGTTCGGATAAGGATGTCTCAAATGCTTACTACTTCATATCTAAGGCCTTCATGGACTCCTTTGGCATAAAGGTGCTAACTTTACGCAGTTTAAGGGCTTCATGCATCCATTAAGTCCTTTTTGAGCTTTAGTGTAACATCCATAAAATTCGAGCCAATTTAAAACTTTTTAAATCATATAAACCATTCCGTTATTACAATTTGTTTTCAAAATAGTTTAAACATCAGAGTTCCCAAAAATCATAATCATCAATCGAGGATGTGTACGGTCACGCCTTTGCCTTCTCACGATCATCCGCTGAACCTGAAATAATAAACTGAAACTTTAAGCCCGAAAGCTTAGTGAGTTACCCCAAAATACCCATACCCACAACAATACACATATAACCATAAACAGCATACTATGGGTCCAGTTAACCATCGGGTTTGAATACCCCAGGCCCACAACCATCAGGTTGGAATGCCCACATACTATGAGTCCAATCATCCTCGGGATGGAATACTCACGGACCACAACCAACAGGTTGGAATGCCCAGGTCTATTGGCTTTCGCACAAATCAGATAAGCCTTAACCGCTAAAGACCATGTGCACATATATCAGATAATAGTCTATAGACAGACAAACCGATCTAGTAGGTCATAACAGCATAATAACATCCTATCTACCAGGATACTGATCCAGCGGATCATAGCAACATATAACATCATGTCTACCAAGATACTGATCTAACGGATCATAACAACATATATCATCCTATCTATCAGGATACCGATCAAACAGATCAAAACATCATGCAACATCCTATCTACCAGGATACCGATCTAATAGATCATACTAGCATATCACATAATACCATCCTATAACCAGGACACCGACCTAACCAGGTCACTACGCATAAACATAACCTCATCCTAACTACCAGGATGCAAACCAGTAAACATATCATGCCATAACCGGATACAATCCAATAAGGGCCGCCCTTGGCGCCTTAGACCCTGTTGATATAGTGAGGATAACTCACCTCGCACTGTCGATCTGAACTAAAGAATCAAACTCCTGAATCGTTGCCTCACCAAAATCCTGAACAACTGATCTCTAAACTCCCAAAGTTATCAATACCAAAATATCATATAGTTCAACATAATAATCCTCCTTAGGGTAAAATGACCATTTACCCCCCCCCCCTTATACCAACTTGGTCCATATCTAAGGCTCAAAATCATAATATAAAAAGCCCAACACTGGATGGTCTTCCCAAACCCACTAGTGACCCGCTAATGGCCCAATTTGCTACTTTGGGCCCAATCCCCTTAATGGGCCTTACCCTAAGCTCAAACATATTCTTGGCCCATAACAACTGACTCCTGATGGCCCATCAAAGCCCAAATACCCAAGCATGTAAATCATGGCCCAATAACACAAAGTCCATACTGAAAGATTACGGGGGGCGTACATCTACGTACGCTAAGTGTACAGGCTAGAAAGTCCAAATACCCTGTTAAGTCCTTTTCCCATTAAGGGCTTAATACTCCACTTCAGATGTTGTAATCACAGATCCTGATCCTTTTCCACGTCTTAATCCATAAAGTCACTGACTTGGTGACTTTACTTGGCCTAAACAAGCCCAAACTCCAAAAATGATGCATTACTTCCATGAAGAGGGCTAGATCTCATGCATGAACCCATTAAGACATTCAAGATGGAGACTTTACTGCTTATGGGACCCTTTTAGCTCTGAGGGTGGCAACCCTAAGCTTAAAAACGAGATTTCATCATAAAGGTCCATTCTTGGGACCAAAATGACTCCAAAACCAAACTACACTAGATCTAAGTATTCTTAGGTAAAGTTATGAACTTTATACCTCCAAAGAGTTCCAAATGATGATGCTATTCCAGATCTATGAGCTCCAACTTCCCAAGTTCCTCCTTGCCAACTTCTTCTTTTCCTCTTCCAAGCTTACACCACCAAAAATGAGCTTCTTGAAGTCAAAATCACCCAAAGATGAAGAAGTGATGCGTTTTAGGGTTTCTCTAAGGTTGGGGTGGCTGATAAGGAGGCTAGGGTTTGAGCCATAATGTTCTTTATATAGTGGTTAACCCGAAAATTAGGGTTTTGGGTCTCTAAGAGTACGCTGGGCGTACTTCTAGTTCATTGGGCATACTCCTCCTACACCCGCGATCATTTAAACTTTTATGTTGGGCGTACCACAGCCTATGCTGGGCGTACTTTCCCAGTTGCCAACTTTTCATGCTTGGTCCTTTCTTGCCACTTCCTTCCAACCCAAAGGCCAAAAAGTGACATAATTCAAATCTGAAGGATGAATATTAAGCTACTTGAAAAATGGGATGTTATAACTCTCCCCCACTTAAATTCGATTTCGTCCTCGAAATCATTCTTACCATCCCTGGCAACCAGACATCCCGAGGGCACCTCATACCCATGACATCCGACGATTTCTAAAGGAGACTAAATCCAATGGAAATCTTTTCGTTCCATAGAAGACGAATCCATAAACCCATGCCACACACAACTTTACTATGCCTAAACCTGCATTCTGGAAACCTGAATTTGGTCTGGCTCCCTGACAGACCACTCATACTAACCATCGCTAGTTCTCTTCCCAACACTACTAACGGACTATTCAACCCTGTAATCCTAAGGCTCCTACCCGAAAATAGAACCATGGATCATTTTCTGCTGCACCCTTGAGCCTATGAGTTACCGTCAGCCCACATCGGGTATCTTGGCCTACTGCATAGAGCAGGACCGCCTCAGCCTGATCAAGCACAACATGCCACCTAATAGACCATCCGGATAAGATGTCCACATAATCAATCCACTAATAAACACGAACACTCATGCCTAGCCCAATCAGCCTCGTACTGGAATACTAGGCATGCCTATGACGGGTCTAGTCATCCCTAGGATGGAATACCCTCATATCTCACACATGTTTGACCCAATCAACCCTCAGACTGGAATACCAAACATATCAGGTCCAATCAATCATAGGGTCCGATCATCCTCAGGATGGAATACCCTAGATTGGAATACCTCTATGACAATAACTCGGTCTACTCACAACTTGAGTTCCAAGGATCTATCCTTGTGTCTCATCCACCATCCTCTGATTCGTCACAACCAAGTGCAACTCCTCCGAATCTCAATAATACATCCAATCTAAACGTGCTCCTACAAGAGACATAACCAACACAATCTCTCTGCCCACAACCTATGACTAGAATACCCTTACATGGTCCTCAGCGTAGGTCTGGATTGCCTCTAAGCCCACATCACGAGTCTAGTATCTCCTCTCTGGCCCTCAGCTCATGACTGGGATGCTCCTGATAACCTATTGACACTGTTGTCGTCCCTTCATTTGTTCACCACTTCCATCCTAGAGGTACTCACATCCTCCTATACTATCCACTTGTAGAATAAGTTGCTATCCCATAAAACAAATCATGTGTCACCATAGACGACCAGGAGAAAGATCTAACCCGGTTTCCAGAACTCGAATGATAAGACATTCCAAACCCAAACCTACCTAAAGTTGATGAATAACCATTCTGATCTACTCCCAGTCCTCAACTGGAGTATTAACCGATCCAAGAAGATTAATCCTTTGAGACACTCCGAGCTGATGAAATCACTAAGATCCTCAATACTACATCTGATCTCTAATAACAACTTCTTATCCAACCAAAATACACCGGAGTCTTCAACCTACTCCATCAACATGTTTAATACTTAGGGACAGACCTTCTGATTGCTATAGCATAGCAACATACTCAATACCCGAACATAGGTCTACAAACAAATACAGAGTCTTCAACATAACTGGACCGCCTCACTAGGCCTTTAGTCTATCTAGACCACTATCAAAACCTTCAGCACGTCTGCACCGTTATCTGAGCCTTCAGCCTGACTGATATACCCCACTGGCCTTCAGTCTATCCGGATCGCTCTAAACTGTCGAGCATCTCCCTGGACCACCCCTCCTGGCGATCTTTCCCATGCAGACTGTTCTAACCCACTTAGGGTTCGAAACTCTTGATCCAATCAGTGGACTCTAACCCCAGCCCAACCCTAGGCCTCATGTCAATTGATCACCCTCTCGGAAATCCGTGTTCTGTTCCCTAACCCGTGTATCTACCACATACACTAAATAACCCGCACGCCCATGCTGAAAGTGCTGCCGAGCCCTAGCAGCTAACAAAACCTTCAATCTATCAATCCAAAAACCCTCAGAGTCAATCACACCCTCGACCGAATACTCGAACTGAACTCAAATCATGACCAGAACTCCAACCTGATTCCCCAAATTCTGTTATCAACCATCGAGAAGATGTGATACACATGCTGGGGAGTTTTACCGAACTCCCAACTCCTACAATCCTCAAACCAAACAACCACTTGGGTTGTCTTCCTTCTTGACAATGATGCGATACTTATCCCATTTTCAACACCGCTCCTGCTTCTGTATCCCGGGACGATTCTCCCCCACTTAGATTCGACTAAGTCTTCACAATACATGGAAATTGGAGAATTCCCAACCCTTCTCACTTCCCAACGATCGATCCGATGACAAACAACTCTTCTCGAATTGATCACACACTTCTAATAACCAGATGAACACTTCCTGAAACCCAGTGAAACCGACAGTCACTAACGCTTGAATGACCCTACACTCATATCCTAAAGACCAAAAGATAAATGCTCCAACTAATACCTCAACGACGAACCACTTCCCTTGGCACTTTCGTTCGTCAATCACCAACAGTTGCTGAAACCACCGAATCTTGACAATGATGGATAACCATTTTGTGGGACCCTATCCGTAGACCTCCCACATAATACTCCTTTTCCCAAAGGTGCTCCAAACAATTTTCCCGCTCTCGGGCTCTAGAATCATTCTATTCAGGGTTCGCACCCTGACTCACTTACCCACTCAAACGTTCCACAGTTGAACTACAACAACTGAAGCAACCTCTGCCCTAACCCGGGCTACGAACTACTTCCCAAGACCTAGTCTACGATCCCAAACATGCAATAGGTCGCACAATCAATCCTTACCGCCAATCGGGGATTTTTGGCTATGATGTAGATCCCAAATGTTAATTAGCTTTTATTTAGCAATTGATAGCTCGGGGAGCTGTAGGACCAGCAGTCAGGGATCATTCGTTTCATTCATATTTTCGAGGTAAGTTTTCCTCACCGGGTTTAGAGTCTCTAAGGCACCAAGGCTGACCCTTGATGATTATCTTGATATACTTGTTGTCTATGTGATACTAGTATGTGCTTGTATATGTATGGTTATTGGGCGGGGCCCGTATTCCGAGTGTGGGCGGTGCCCATATCTCATTGGGCGGGGCCCGTATCTCATTGGGCGGGGCCCGTTATGCGAGTGTGGTTGGGACCTGTATCTCTTTGGGCGGGTCCCGTTATGTGATATGTTTTGGTATGTGATATCTTGGAGAACTCACTAAGCTTTGTACCTACAAATTTTAGTTTATGTTTCAAGTACTTCCGGTTCCAAGGCAAGAGCTCGAGTTAACTACATTGAACACACCATTGGGATTCCATATTTCATATTTACTCTGATTTTGATAACATTTGATGCATTGGTTTTGTTTAGATGTATGGATGATATTTGAAAATACTATTTTATCTATTATGAAAACAAAAAATTTGGGACCATATTTTTTGATGTTACACCTCTGGATGGATTGAGAAATTTAAGTTATGTGCCTCCTCCAGAACTGTTTGTCTCACCTCACAAGTAGTCAGAACCTAAACTCTATCGCACTGAGTTAACAACTCACGACTACCTCTGACAAATAAAGGAATCTGACCTCTGATTCTCTTGGCTTTCCAATTCCTTTTTTAATCCCTTCACCTGAGCCTTTTTTATCAATACAACAAAGGTGAAGTAACAATCATCCTCAAAAAAATATCCCTGATAGGAGCACCCACTGCCTTGCAGCTCAGCAGGGGCGAATACCTTTAAGGGCCAGAGGGGGCCATGGCCTCCCCGCTTTTTAGCCTACTTATACTTTTTTATACATAGACTTAAATTATTTATTACATATTAAAAAAACAAAAGCTTTTGAGAGACTTAAACTGAACAGGACACCAAAAAAATAAAAACAAGAAGTTTTGTGAATAACTAAAAATCCTAATATGAAGGAATAGGATACACCAAAAATAAATTCTGAAATTTTAAACTATCTGATAACCATAAAAGAAAAAAAAGAGAGAGAACTAAAAAGTCTCAAAAGAATGTAACTAAAGCGCCGCTGCTCTCTTCCTCTCCGTCAATGTCGATTTCTTCCCCGATATCGTCATCATATGTGAGCTCCGGTCTCTACGACTCAGATATGTACCGGTTTTTGTTAACCTTTGCAGCCTCACTTACTTGTAAGTCCACAATACATACTTGTTTTTATGCGAATATTAATAAGCACTAGTTAATCCTACAAACGTGACTAATTATTTCATAAGGCGGTATACAATGTTGAAGATAGTATAGCACATTAGGCAGGTATCGTACACATGGAACAATGTTTTAGCTAATTTTTACCTACTGCTAATTAATTACTAATTAAATGGAAAAAGGTTTTTTCTCTAGTTTTCCTGGTGGTTGTCGAGGCCAACAAAATAAATACCCTAAATATTACACACTAAAATAATGTTTAGTGGTAAAGGGATCGTATCCATGAAGATTTGCCCAATTTTATAACTCTATGAGAATCTCTTTGTAAAAATATTTATAAAATGACAATAAATTAAAAATGGGGGGGGGGGGTGATCTTTCGAAATACTTGAAATAAACTCGAATTAAACTAAGATTTAAATAGACAGTTTCAACAAAAACAAGGGTTTGATGTAAAATCAATAAGGGAAAGATGGTTGACTAAATGTTTCCTCACTTTGACTTTTTGATGAACATATCATTAGAATCTAATGGTGCAATACTTGTTTTAAATCAATAATTTGGCTATAATAATCCAAGAAGCTTGAGATTACCTAGACTTTTCTTAGTTATTAAAATGGTCAGAGAAGCTCATAACAATTTCCTTAGTCAAAGTCACAATTTCCATTAAGCATGTAATTAGTGAAAATCAACTAGCATTAAGAACCAAAAAGTCACCAAATCCAAAAGGAGCCAAATGCTTTAACTACCATATTGGAGAAAATGTTTTTATAATTGTGTTAAACAAAACTAACACAAAAATCATTTGTTTCTTGCTAATTTAAGGATCTTTTACTGAACACATATCTTCTTTCCCAAACACATATCTTCTTATTATTCCATCGTCATAACTTCAAAAGAGGTATGAATCATCCCAAAAGTAATACTTGACTTCAGAAAATAGTTTCTTCTTTTGTTGACGTGTCAATTCTTTTGGAAGATAATCACTTGCTAAATAGTTAGATATATATTCATACCAAGGTACTTCTCCTGCTATAACCATAAGATATTCCTCGGGAAAATCATCTCCAATCTTGTTTTCTTCCAATTCTTCCAAATTATAAGTGATCGGCAGCCACGTTCTCCATTCCTTTTTTTTATCTCTAATTTCAATGTCAAATTCTTGTAAAAGCAATACCCAACGTATCAATCTTGGTTTGCCATCTTGTTTAGCAAAAAGATACTTAAGGGAAGAATGGTAGGTAAAAACAATTGTCTTGGACAAAACTAAATATGGGTAGAATTTATCAAAAGCATAAACCACCGCGAGCAGCTCCTTCTCTATAGTAGTGTAGTTTTCTTGAGTCGGGTTTAAAGTTTTGCTTGCATAATAAATAGGTTGAAAATGGTTGTCAACCCTTTGTCCCAAAACAGCTCCCACTACATATTCACTAGCATCACAAATCAGCTCAAAAGGAAGACTCCAATTCGGGGCTATCATAATAGGGATACTAGTCAACTTATCCTTCAATAACTGAAAGGCTTCATGACATTGCTTAGAAATTTCAAGCGTGGCATCCTTCAAAAAAAGTTGAGTCAATGGCCTTGTGATCTTCGAAAAATCCTTGATGAATCGGCGGTAAAATCTCGCATGGCCTAGAAAGCTCCTCACCCCTTTTACATTAGTTGGAGGTCGTAATTTAGATATTGTTTCAACTTTCGATCGATCTACCTCTATCCCCAATTTTGAGACTTTGTGTCCCAACGCAATTCCTTCCTTTACCATGAAGTGGCACTTCTCCCAATTTAGGACTAGGTTGGTCTTTTCACATCTTGCTAGCATTAGGTCTAAATTGGACAAACAATCTTCAAAAGAGGACCCAAAAACCGAGAAGTCATCCATAAAAACCTCCATAAATTTCTCGATCATGTCATGGAAGATAGCCATCATGCACCTTTGGAAAGTAACTGGTGCGTTGAATAACCCAAATGGCATGCGTCGATTTGCAAAAGTCCCACTTAGGCAAGTGAAAGTGGTATTTTCTTGGTCTTGTGGGTCAATTGGGATTTGAAAATACCCCGAAAACCATCTAGAAAACAATAGTAAAGATTATCGAATAGCCTCTCGAGCATTTAATTGATAAATGGTAAAGGAAAGTGATCTTTGCATGTAACATCATTAAGCTTCCGATAGTCGATGCAAACGCGCCACCCAGTTACCGTTCTTGTGGGGATTAACTTATTGTCTTCGGTGGTAACCACCGTCATTCCTCCTTTCTTTGGCACTATGTGTACCGGACTACCCATGGACTATCAGAAATTGAATATATGATGTCGGCATCTAAAATTTTTAACACTTCTTTTTTCACCACTTCTTGCATATTTGGGTTGGGCCTTCTTTGACGTTGTACTATGGACTTAGCTCCTTCTTCTAGATTGATCTTATTTGAACAGTAGGCGGGACTAATTCCCTTGATGTTGGTTATCTTCCATTTTATGGTGCCTTGTCTTTTCTTTAATACTTCAACTAGGCTTTCTTTTTCATGTTTGGTTAGATCGGATGCTATAATAAATGGCTTTTGTTGTCCTTCTTCCAAAAATGCATACTCCAGATGTTCGGGCAAAATCTTCAGCTCATTTTTTTTGGCTTTTCTCCAGTTACCAAGACGTGGGCCTTCTGCCATGTCGTGTTGTCGCAAATTTTAATGTCAGATCGTGGAAAAATTGAGGGCTACGACTTGTTGCCTGTGCCACATCGTGTTGCTTCTTCTGTTTGCTTTTTCAATTCATTGTACTCGCTTTCCTCTAATAGCTTCTCCAATTCTTGTATATCAAGTTCGGCATCAAAGTTACCTTCTCCTAGCACCATATATCCCTCGATCTCTTTTTTTTTCCACCCTCCTAACTCTTTTTCAAGTACACCATCAATAACATCAATTGAGAAAGCCATGTCATCACTTATTCTTGAATGTTGAATTGCTCTATTCACTCCAAAAGTGACAGCTTCTTCTCCAACTCGAAGAGTGATTTTGGACTCTCTAATATCCACCAAGGCCCGGGCGGTGCTCAAGAAAGGCCTTCCAAGGATGATTGGGACTTGTTTATCTTCCTCCATGTCTAAAACAATGAAATCTACGGGAAAAAAACTTGTCAACTTTTACTAGTAAGTTTTCACAGATACCTCTTGGAAAGGTCATGGTCTTGTTGGCTAAATGGATTACCATGCAGACTGGTCTTGGTTAGGGGAGATCGAGCTTCTTAAAGAACGAGTAGGGCATCAAATTAACACTTGCTCCCGAGTCGGCTAACGCATGACTCGTTGCTAGGTTCCCGAATTCGCATGGTAAAATTATGCTTCCTGGATCACCCATCTTCTTTGGTAACATGTTTAGCATTGCAGCAGAGCAAGTTTCATTTAGCACCACCTTGGATAATCCTTCCATTTTCTTGCGGTTTGTTAAGAGGTCCTTGAGAAACTTGGCATATTTTGGCATCTCGGCTAAGGCCTCAAGGAATGGAATGTTGATTTCAAGAGACTTTATATGATCTAGGAACTTTCGATTATCTTCAGCATTCTTCTCATTGCTCTACTTGGAAAAGGTAATGGTGGGCGGTATGGCTTAACGGGTTCATTAGTTTTCTTTTCAGACTCTTGCCACAACGTGGCATCTATACCACATCGTGTTGATTGTTCAGTTTCCTTGGTTTGACTTTCTTCTCTAATTTCTCTCTCCTCATCCGGGTTGCTTCTGTCGATGGGAGTCAAAAGAGTAATTATTTTCCAGCTTCTTGTTGTTACAACTTGGATTTGGGCTCCTCTCGGGTTTTGTTCGGTATTTCCTGGAAGTCCTCTCGGTGACCTTTCATTTATTTTCTTAGCTAGTTCCCTAAGTTGTTTTTCAATGTTCAAGATGGAAGCTTGTTGATTTCTTAGTAGATTTTACCGCTCCCTCATCATATTTTGTTGTTCTCTAACTCCTGCTTCTGTTTCCATGTGCCTTTTTTTGGATGCCGCAGCAAAACGAGAAAGCATTGACTCGAAATCGGGCTTCTTTTCTGGAACTGGTTCCTCTCGTCGGTAAAAGCCTCTTCCTCCTTGTTCATATTTCTATTCCTTGGATTTCTTGTACTCATCATAAGGTAACCACTTCTTCTTGGGATTTCTCCAATCTTCATCTAATCAATCACCACTCGAGCAGAAAGCTTCAACCTTTTGGTTTCCATACTGATCAAGATCATAGTCCTTAGTCAAATGTCATATGTTACAGTTTTCGCACCTAACTCTTATTGCATGGATTGTTTGATCCATCTTTGTCATCCTCCTATCCATGTTTTGCAATATTGCTGAAACTGCCGACATGTCTTCCAAAGCAACATTCGCCGATCCCCTTGTTACATCATTCCTCGGGTTATGGTACTCTCCAGAGTGTTTAGAGAATTCTTCAATGATTTCCTTGATTTCCACAAGATTTTTCTTGGTTAAAGGGTCTTGAGAATCAAGGAGTTGCCTAGTTGTGACATTCAACCCATCATAAAATTTAGAAACCTCTTGTTGCACATAGAGATCATTTTGGGGGAAATTCCGAAGTAGACCATTGTAGCGCTCCCATGCTTCAAACAGCGACTCCCCCATTTGTTTTTCAAAATTAGCAATGATCTTTTTGAGCTTAGCAATCTTGGATGGTGGACAAAATTGTTCCAAAAACTCCTCACGCATCTTTGCCCATGTTGTGATCGCGCCTGGTGGAAGTGCCTTTAGCCAATCCTTTGTAGCTCCCTTGAAAGTGATAGGGAGCATCCTCAACAACACCGTTTCACGTGGAACATTTGGAATGTTAAAGTAGTCGGCGATGTCGTTGACTTCATCAAGATGCTTATAAGCGTCTTCATGATCCTTTTCGGTGAAAGGAATCTCCTTAAGCGCAGCTAGGATATGCCCCTTGAGTTCAAATGTGGCAGTGGCTAGTATGGTGGGTTGTACAATGTAACGCCCGTAGATCTGGGCTAGTCAATTTAGAGATAATAGGGGTCGAAAATTAATTTTCGACAAAATATTATTTAGAATAAATAATCTTAACCAAGTTGTAGAATATGTCTCAAGGGTTCCGTACATATAAAGAACGCCGAAGTCCGAGTTATAACAAAGAAGTTATGGCTCGTCGAAGTTTTTCGGCAAAACCGGCACGGCAATGGGAGACGTAAATAGTGAATTTACGTTGGAGGAATTTTTAGCCTTGGTGATCTAAACCAAAGTTTTAGTATACATTAAACCAAGAACAACCATAAAAAGAACGCCCAAATCTAACTTCGTATGAGGAAGTTATGATTTTTCTAAGATTCGACTTAGAAGTAAACGACCCGAAACTCGAATTTTAGTTCGAGCAGTTTTTGGCTTAAGCGATCTAAATGAGAGTTGAAGATCTCATTAATAGGAACTCAACGGTAAAAATATAGACAAAAACGGAGTCTGTATGAAGGAGTTACGAATTCTTCGCGGTCATATAATAGTCTAAACGCCTCCTACTGTTAACTTTGAGATTGGTCGAGAATTAGCCGACGGAGTCTAAATGAAAGTTGTAGATCTTGATTTTACCTATGCGTTGAAAAAAAGAACGTCGAAAACGTAGCTTGTATGCAAGAGTTATGATTTTTCTAAGTTTGAAGGCTGATATGCGATAGGGGGTGACGTGGCACCACCAGAAGGCTACCACATGGCCCAACTCGGCGAGTAGGTCCTCCTACTCGGCAAGTACATCAGGATTTCACACTATAAATAGATGTGTCGGGTTCCATTCATTCTCACACCTTTCCTCTTCCACTTTCTCTCTCTAAACTCTCTCTCTAGCTCCCCTTAAGCCCCCTAAAGTCTAGGTAAACCCCCTAGTACCTGAAAGAAGCCCCGAGGCTCCCGGAGTCCCGAGAAAAGAGCCTTTCGGCTAGGAAACGTTGCTCCAGCGAAGCCCGGTTTTCGAGAAAACCCGCTATAAGTGAGCTACGCCTAACCTATCTTTAGTATAGCTTATGTTGCAATATAGTGATGTTATTAGGACCTTAGAATAATTATTTGGGATATTATTATGAGTTATATAGGGTGTTGTTTAACGCTTATATAATAATAATAATAATAATAATAATAATAATAATAATAATAGCTAGACTATTAATTAGTCACAGTTAACATTAGACTAAACTCTAGTGGTAATGATAGTAGGTTTTGTCGAGGAAAATTATTTTTAAGAGTAACGAAGTGCTGTCCGAGTGCCGAGTCACCACCTAATCAAGTGAGTGCATAGTTACTTTCATCTTACAGATAGATATGAAGTATTTTATATAAATTACGTGCTATGTGTGCATATTATCTGAATACTTGCTGTCTATGCTGGATGAACGATTTTATACATGTTTTAAATGATTTAAACTGTATATGTATTTTATATCTACGATAATGTTGGGGTAAAACATGGGTAGATGTAATAGATGGAATATAAGTTGGATGATGAGTTGAGAGGTGTTATAGACCACGAGGTGAGGGTGAGAGGTGGACGATGTGAGAAGCCTTTTTCCAAATGATGGCCTCGTCATTCAGCAGAGTATGGATGACAACCACGGACTATTCTAGACAGTCCAGTGGAACACTAGCAGGCTCGCAACCTGTAGGTGTTGTGAACGATGTGTTCACCTAGTGTACTCTAAACCTAGGTGATCAAGCAAACTTGATGCCTAAACCCTGGTGATCATGCAGAATTGATGCCTAAACCCCGATGATCATGCAGACTTGATACCTAAACCTTGGTGATCATGCAGACTTGATGCCTAAACCCTGGCGACTATGCAGACTTAGTGCCCGTTGTGTAAACCGTGGCAACGATCGACTTCGTGCCGATTCCTTAGGACGATCCTTAGGAATGAGTGAACGAGAAATAGCTGATTCTTAGGGTTGATTGCTTGATTGTTTAAAAATAATAATTATATTATTGTGGGTTGAAAACCCTATGTACTCACCAGGTTTCCCAACCTGACCCACTCAGTTTATTTATATCACATGTGTCGATATGAAGTGACATTACACTGAGAGATTAAGGAGATATAGATCACTAGTGTAAATGAATGTAAGTTCTGTTTATGCTTATGTCTGTATTGACGATGACATCCCAAACGTTTTAAAATGAATAAAATACGTTTCTTCGAAAATGTTTTGATAACGTATTTATCGTGTTTTCTAGGAACAAATTTCGCAACATTTTTATGAAAAGAAGTACTTTGATTTTTAACAAAGCATAAAAAAATCGGTCTTTTCTGGCCGTGGAAAATGGGGATGTCACATACAAGGCCCGGTCTAGTGTCATCACGAATTTTCTTCTTCTATGCCTCCATGGAAATGTCAGCAATGTCCGCCATGGTGTTATCGGGTTCGCTGTCTTGCTCACTTTCTTCTTCAGATCAGTTCCGCTTCCTTCCTTTTCTGTTTCATACTCGGTATCCTCCTTCGTTGGATTGCTCTTAGTGTCTTCGTCCTTCAGTGTTTTGCTGGATTCTCCCACTTGCTTTCGCTTCTTCTTGCCAAAGACTAATTTGAGATTCTTAAAAGGTGACTTCTTTGGGGTTGCAGATTCTCCTACAGTTTTATCCTTGTTTCTCCTAAGAGCTGATTCCGGGTCTTTAAGTGGTGGGATCAAAGGTGTATTTGATCCACGGGTCATAAACGTACTGCAAATAAATAATTAAACACGTAAAAAGAACAAAAAATAAAATAAATTTCTACTGTTACGAAGCCACGATGTGGTGGAAATTACCACGGCGTGGTGAGTCAAAAAGAAGAAAACCTAAACAAAAATTAAAAGTAACTAAACATCAAAATTCCTAATAAAATAGCAGATTTAAAGTAACTATAACTGAACCGTTCACCGACAACGGCGCCAAAAACTTGATGCGAAAATTAATAAGTATTAGTTATCCTACTAACGTGTCTAATTCTTTCCTAAGACAGTGTACCTTGTTGAAGATAGTATAGCACACTAGGCAGGTATCAAACACAGGGAACGATGTTTTAGCTAATTTTTATCTACTACTAATTAATTACTAATAAAATGGAAAAGGGTTTTTTTTTTCTAGTTTTGCAAGACTAGAAAATTGATTTACCAAATTAACTAATTATTAACTAATTAATGCTAATACTAAAACTAAGCAAGGAACACGAAGATTTACCAAGGTAATTAAGATACTTTCGTTTAGCTTCAGATTTATTTGTTATTATGGTTGATTTATGGAAGTGCAATGGATTATAGTTTAATTGGTTACCGATTCCTATAATGACCACATTCGCATTCACTCCTTTAATCATTTAGCAAACAAGCTCATTCATACGGTGATCAGGCGGACAAATTAACAAGTTTACTAGTGTTCGGTTCGATTTGATTAGACTTATAATTAATTGATCAAATTGGTCGTTTGAATCAATTCTATATATGATTTTTCGTCATATCACTACTAGAAAAAAGGCCTTTTACGACGCTCATTGCGCGTCGTAAAACGCTCAGACGACGCGCAAATGTGCGTCAAGGAAGGCCCTGTCATAACGAGGGACGACGCGCATTTATGACACGCAATGCGTATCATTAAAACCCCTGTCAGGAAAGGCCATGTCATAAACGAAGATGACACACATTTTTGCGTATCATAAATTTAAATATTAAAAAAATTATATATTTATTAATTTTTAAATTAAATTTGCATTTAATGTATCATAATAGAAATAAAATACCATATACAAAAAATACAATCTATTGCATAAAATTTAATGTCATACAAAATATCATATACAAAAAATACAATCTATTGCATAATATTTTATTACAAATTTGACATTTTTTCTGTTTCCGTACTTTGACAATTTGTGTTGCTGCTAATTCCTGAGCCAAGAGCTTTCTCATGTACAACAAGGCCAGTTCCAGTTCCTTCCAACCCTACACAAAGTATCACATCCAATTAGGAAGTAAATATAAGCATATCTTGCAGGGGGTAAAATGGTAATTTCTGTAATTTTATAACCACACACAAATTACCAGGCAAATACATAAGAATAGGAGAATCTTTTAGAGGTCTGTTACAGGCAACAGGGCAAAACCACCTAAGTGGACCACCATCACTACTAGTTAAATGACTCAAATACATGGCTATTTTAGTGTAATCTTTCATGGTTTGTGTCCCATAACCATCATCCCACAAAGGTTCCAGCTTCTCAGGGGAATTTAGGGTACTATTTTTTACTCCATTTTCATAAGATGCTAGTGCTACAATTGTATTCTTTCTGTTAACACAAGAAGCTCCATTGATCTTGACTATACTCCTAACAAGAACACATGAAAGCAGCCTTTATTATCCCTACAAGGAACAAGAATACATGAACTCGTAGTGTTTTGCTTGGAGGGATAATAATTCTCTCATGTCCTTTTGTTCCATGTATATTTAATAGAGTAGATCTGATAATTAGATATGACCAGATTAATGTTAATAGTTAAGGAACTTATCTCTACAAGGACCAATTTGTATTTCTTTAAATGGAGGTAAAATTATACAAGGGTTTTTTTCTTTAGCATCAAATTTGACCTAATCGAGCATTACCCAGAGTAAAAGAAGTAATACTTATGAGAGTGAGATAGAAAAATTAGGGTCGAATTTAGGAACCCTAAATCATCGGCTCAAATTGATAACTGGGAGGTAAGATCTGTGTCTTACGTAGTGGATCAAATTGATGTGTGTTTTGGTGTAAATTAGCATACTTTCTCTTCATGATGCCTTTTTCACAAGCCCAAGAAAAACTTTGAGAATTTGTCTACCTAGAATTTATAACTGAAATTAGCATCAGTTGATGAGATCTACAATTTTAGGCATTTACCCATACAAAGACATTGTCATGTGTATAGCAGTTGGCTATACATATGGCAATTATAATTTACATAAATATAACATAAAGGTAATAATTTTTTTTATTAATATCACTTTGTCTGTAGTTGTAGCTCAGAATTCGACCATTGAGCATCATTGTTTCCAGCAAAATAATGGTCAGTTACCAATTTCGTTGCAGAAAAGGATACATCATTCCGTGATTAAGATATACCTCTAGCAGCAAATCAAAATTTAATGAAAGGAAAGCTTATATCACTATCTGAAGATCCATTTCACCATGAATACCATGTCACCATGACAGGTAATCATG
Organism: Lactuca sativa; assembly: GCF_002870075.4. Classification (NCBI taxonomy): domain Eukaryota; kingdom Viridiplantae; phylum Streptophyta; class Magnoliopsida; order Asterales; family Asteraceae; genus Lactuca; species Lactuca sativa. The sequence goes on along the minus strand of NC_056627.2, from coordinate 332,466,348 downwards.
TCTTTCTTTAGATAAATTTGCAATTGACAACATAACTTTGTACATCTATAAACTTATGCCTACTCTTGTGAACAAGGGGAGCAGGATTTACACGTCATAATTTATGTGGTGCATGGGTGGCAAGAATAAACAAAAGAAACAATTTGCATCATAGTCCCAAAATTTGTAGTACTTTCCTAATGTAAAAGATTAAAAGACAAATGAAACAAGCCTAATTCCATCTTCTTTTTCTAATATTAATTATATAAGGGGAAGAGATTATTTCTTCTTTCCTACTCCTTTAAAAAGTGCGTTATCATTTTTTGTCCTTGGTCAATTTGGGAAAAAAAAGGAAAATTTTTAACATTGCATGTTAGACTGATTCTAAGATGCAAAAAAGATATTCTTGTCTTTTAGAGTAAGAAGAAAAGGTGAAGTAGTTGTTGCTGTATTTACATAAAAAAGAAAAAAGAATAAAACAAGTAAAACTTTTGCTCAAGTATGTAACTTCCAACAAAAAGATATTATGTTTCATCAAAACAGAATGTATTTTTCTTTCCCCTTTTTCCTTTGGCATATGAAATCTGGATCTTTCTTCTTTTACTCGAAATTAACACTTAACAACTACACACACAATATCCATATTTTCCTTTAGGGAATATACTTACAAGGAAATGCATTAGTCAATAAAAACAAAACCACCAAAAACAAACTTCACCTAATCAATAAGAACAGAGAAACAAATCAGAAAATCAGATCATGCCAAGTTGGACTGTCATCAAACCACTGATACACATAATTAGAAAACTTACAGACTACACAATTGGTGCAAAAATAAAGACAAGCCAATTGCTACGAAGTCTCTTCTACAAGTTCAACTATTTCCAAGAAAACACAAGTTTGGGTTTAATTAAACATGAAAATCGGCTGTTTAAGATTGGTATGTGTAACAATGCTGCTGTATAAACATCACAGTCCGGTGAGGCATTGAATGAACAAAGATGGATAAGAACGGATGTTAATTCCTTTTGGAAAACGACATATAACAAAACTAATTCCTGCAAGAAAGGAACCGATTGCTACTAATTCACGTCCACAACTCCAACAATCTTCCAGGAACAAAAAGACGAATCAAATTGAATTAAACAAGAAGCGTTCACAAAAGCAGTGATTGGACGACAGCGAATAGAAATCAATGGCTATTGCAATTGAAAAACTAACAGATGGCACATTTAGTATTGACACACTAATTCCTGTTGGAAACAAAAGCAATTGCTACACTATCATTCAACAACTCCACAATCTTCCACTAAAACACACACAGTCCAGTCAGATCAAACCTGAAAACCGACGTTTAAGATACGCAGGTGCGACGATGATGACGAACGAACAAAGCACATAAGAATCAGTGGTGATTCCTATTGAGAAGCTATTAGATACCACAATTAGTATTGACACACTAATTCCTAACCTTCTGTGTTGTGGAAAAAGCCAATCCAACCAAACCTATTATCCTACCAACCTTTTTCTCAACTACAGCCTTCAACTTAGCATCAACCTGAAACCAAACTCATTTTATACATTAACCAATTATAAAACACTTCATATCAATATCTGAAATTTTTGACTAATGACAAAAATAACCTTGTCAATGCAGCGATCAGCATCCAAACAAACATTATCATGCACCTGAATCAAATACACAAAAAATAATATCAAAAGAATGCAACATGCAGCCAAAAACAGGGTGGCATAGATAATTAGATTGTTACCTATAGTAATGTCACATTATGACCCAAGAACTTAAGATATATATGACAATACTTACAGGTTTGATTTGAGATTTCTAAAAATTAAGCAAACAGATTCTTAAACCATATTCTAGTTAAATCATATTTCATCAATTTTATAGCCTTTGTGAAAGTAAAATTTCACAAAGTAAATACAAATCATATATTTGGGAATGATTTGGATCACAAAACATAATGAACAAAAATGATTAACAAAGTTAGATAGGTTTTCTATAACCTTGAAACTCTCAGTACAAAACCAAGAATGAAATTTGTCTACAAATAATAAAATCAAACCTGGTCTAATAGAGGTATAGAGGTCTTGATGAGGTCGTAACCTTTATCCTTTACTGCCAGCATGGATCCAAAAACAGTGAAAGATGAGCGTATCAGATGGAGTGTCAGCGTGGGTAAATGTTGATTCAAGCCCTAGAAATTACACCAAAGGGGTGGGGGAGAGGGATGGGGAAACGATTTTCAATGTAACATAGAGGAGGTTGCTTCGAGCCCTAGAAATCACAAGAGATCGAGAACATTGAAGAAGCTAAGGGGGTGTTTGAGAGTGATGTGTGTTCTTGTTCTGGATGTGTAGCAGAGATGGCATCATGCTTGAAATGGGGATGTCGATCGACGTTTCAGAGTAAAATCAGAGATTAGAGAGCCCAACAGGAGAGAATGAGAACCCCAGAGTAAAATCACAAAAGTGTAGAGTGTGAATGAGTTTTTAGGGTTCAATGGTAGTGACGATGGCTTAGGGTTTGCAGAGAGAAAGGGGAGAGAATGAAGGGAGGGTGAGAGATGGTGGTGTGGGTGTCTTCGGGAGGAGGAGAGGATTGGTTGCTTTGAAGAGAGATATGAAGTCTAGACGAAAAGACAAGATTGACCCATCTGGTAACAAACGGACTCGAGAAGATGAACAAAATGACCCGAGATTGACCCATTTGGTAACAACGCTATTGACGTCATTCCTTCCATTTTCGACTGTTCATACTCCACTTCCTCTACTGCTACTTCTTCACCATCTTCTACTTTTTCTGTATGTTACATCAAAACGGAGGTGAAATTATACAAGGGTTTTTTCTTTAGCATCAAATTTGACCTAATCGAGCATTACCAAGAGTAAAAGAAGTAATACTTACGAGAGTGAGATAGAAAAAATTAGGTTCGAATTTAGGAACCCTAAATCATCGGCTCAAATTGATAACTGGGAGGTAAGAACCCTAAATCCTCAGCTCATTACGGTCAAATTAAGAGTGTAATAACTTGTTGGAATCGAGAATTAGGTTTTTGGTGGAGGTGATGGATCGACGAATTGAGGAAGCTGTGGATGAAGACCAAGGCCCTAATTCGAAGAGGCGGGGAATTTTGGGATGAATAGGCGGGGGTTAATTTTTTGGATTTCATTTTCCCCCTAAAAACGCGTGTTTCCTAAAAAAAAATATAAAGCGACACAATTACACAACGCCCATTTATGATAGGTGCCCTCCGTATTTTTTTTCGGACACTAATTTTAGGGTACGCAAAAATGCGTGCCCACTATCCTTCAAATTTTGGAAAACTGACATTAATTTTTAGGGCACACACAAATGCACGTCCTCTATCAGTGTGTGTCATTAATTGCGCGTCGTAAAAGGCTATTTTTCTAGTAGTGTATATTAGCTCCTACACTTTTTTACCCACTTTCCTACTTAACCCTAGGTTTAGTTCAAAACTCTAGTCCTATAATTTTGGTCACAATACTATAAGATTCAAATTTAATTAAGAAAGATGGTCATGCAAACTTAATTAAAATCAACAATAAGTAAAGAGAAGTAATTATCAAAAGTAGATCAACAAATAACCAATATAAACTAAATTCAATCCATAACTCAACTCATAATTTAGCAAATAATCCTAGGCTAAACAAAATTCATGAGATTTAGCTCATTATTTCAGCAAGTAAAGATATAAAAATGAAATTCAATAGCATAGTCATGATTAAACTAAAGAGAAATTCGTAATGAGAAGTATTATTACCTTGATGTCTTCAATTCACCAGCTTCAATAAGCATCTTGACTTCCAAGCCTTAGTTCTGCACTTTGGTCTTCAAAATTTGTCAGAAACTTCAGCCAAAAGTCTCCCATTCGTAGAAGAATGAGTTGTATTTATATTTTTCCCGAAATCAGAGCACCACGACGTGGTGAGGCCACCACGATGTGGTCTTCGTGTTTATCCCATCTTCCACAAGTCTTTGAAATCAATCGGGAATCTTCAAGTCACCACATCGTGTTAGGACCACCATGACGTGTTGGGTGTATTTTTTCTTCATTTTTAAGCATTGGTTCAAACTCCTAGCTTCCGGCATCCAGCTTCCAGCTTCCTTTTTGCTCCAAGCATATCTTTTATCCCTACAACACAATTCATAACAAATTAAGTACCTTTTGTTATATTAAGGGTATAAAAGTAATTAAAAGTATTAAGATATGATGTATAATTATGTGTATAGATATGCACGTATCATGTTCCTTCTCGTTGGCTGCTTTAGGTTTTTTTTTTGTGTTGTATAGCGATGTTAAGGTGAGTCAAAGAGTACAATATATTGAGTGTGTATCTATATATGAATTGCTTTTTCTATTAAACAAAAGAAAAATACTTGTGTCTCTGCATCCTATATTAGCTTTTGACTTTTTCTTTGGATAGGTTTGTGATAAGTGGAAATATTGTTTATATTTTTTTAGAAATATAAGATAGTAAAATGTATTTAGTAAAACATGTATAAACCATTTTGTTATGTTCACTTTTTTTTTTAATTTCTATCTTGTGTTGTTGTTTAATGTATACATGATTTAAGGAGATTATAAAAATATATTAGAAAACCGATTAGAAAAAAAATTATGAGGGTATTTTTTCAATAAGAAAACACTAAAAAATTAATTAAGATTTGTAAACCTAATTGTCGATTATTAATTCAACTAGACTCAAAAATCTAGTTGGTAATTGCTAGAAATCGATTAATAAACAAAAAAGTATAAGGGATTTATGACATGTTACATTTTAAATAAAATTAAAATTGTTTATACTATTTTGTTTTGTAGTTTTGGTTCTGGCCCCCCTTACTTTAGTGCTTGTGTTCCGCCCATGCGGCTCAAAGCATCGAACAACATTGGCCTTCCCAAAGTGGCACATGATCTCGCAATCATAGTCCTTTACCACATCCAACCATCTCCAATGCCGCATATTCAGATTTGACTAATCCATGAGATACCTCAAACTTTTGTGGTCGGTGTAGATAGTACGCATAACCCCATACACATAATGCCTCCAAATCTTGAGGGAAAAAAACATAGCCCCTAACTCCAAATCATGTGTAGGGTAATTCGCCTCAAGAGGCTTCAAATGCCTTGAAGCATAAGAAATCATGTGGCCCCTCCGCATAAGAACAACTTCCAAACCTGAAATAAAGGCGTGACAATAAACCACAAAATCATCCACACCCTCAGGAAGCGCGAGAATCGAGGCCTCACACAATCTCTGCCTCAGAGTCTCAAAAGCCAACTGTTGATCAGGCCCCCACCGAAAATTCACATTCTTCTTTGTCAAGCGGGTCAAAGGAACTGCAATCTTAGAGAAATCCTAGATAAATCATCGATAATACCCCGCGAGACCTAGAAAGCTCTGAATCTCATAGGGGATCCGTGGGACCTCCCATCACATCATGGCCGGGTCGACCAATATACCCCTATGGTTGACGATGTACACCAAGAAATACACCGCTCGCAACCAAAACTCACATTTAGAGAATTTGACATATAGCCTCTCCCTCCTTAAGGTCTTCAACACCTCTCGCAAGTTTTACTAGTGTTGCTCCTTTGTCTTGGAGTAGACCAAAATATCATCTATGAATACTATCACAGACCAATCCAGCATTGGCCTGCAAACCTAGTTCATGAGATCCATGAATATTTTTGGTGCATTGGTGAGCCTGAAAAACATCCCCACAAACTCGTAATGACCCTAACGAGTCCTGAAGGTTGTCTTCTATACATCATCATCCTTGACCCTCATCTGATGGTCCCCGATCGTAAATCAATCTTGGAAAACCAAGATGCACCATGGAGCTGGTCAAATAAATCGCCAATCCTTGGGATTTTTTAATGGTTCTTCATCATTAGCTTATTCAATTCTCGGTAGTCAATGCATATCATGTATGAACCATCCTTATTTTTCACGAACATGATTGGTGCTCCCCACGAAGAACTTCTCGGTAGAATAAAACCCTTGTCTAGCAGCTCCTGAATCTGTATAGACAACAACTTCTGCATCTCTGGTGGTATCAAGCGATAAGGTGCCTTGGCTATTGGGGCCGCACCAGGAACCAAATCAATTTGGAACTCGACTTTCCTAATAGGAGGCACTCTTGATAACTTCTCAGGAAACACATTGGGGGAATACTGAATAATGGGCATCTCACTCAACGTTGTTGCTGCCTCCACCCGAGTATCCACCACATATTCCAAAATTCCCGAACAACCCTGCTGAAGATATCTCCTGCCCCCCCCCCCCCCCCAGATGAACAGAGAGTCGACTCATGTGAAGCTCCCTCGTCCGGAATAACAAGTTCTCCCCCACTTGGGGTTCGAACTCTCACTAGCTGGAGCTCGCAGTCAATCATTTCCCCATTGGGGGCCAACCAATCCATCCCGATAATAACATTCAATCCACGCAGCGGAATTGGTATTAAATCAATGGAGTATATCTCACTAAACAGATTTAGGACACACCCATGATGAACCCTCAAAGCACTCACAATATGGTCATCTGTAATCTTGAACTCCAATGGGTAATCCAGAGTCCCGGGAGAATCACAAAACTTCTTGCTAAGCGCAATAGATACAACAGATCGGGTAGGACCCAAATCAAACATAACATGAGCACTCATACCATTAACCAAAAAGGTCCCTATTCCAGATCACATATAATCATCAGCATAAATAAGGAAAGCAATAAAAAATAAGAGTAAGTCACATACCAGTAACCACATCCGCTGCTGCACGAGCCTCATTGGTGGTCAACTGAAATGCCCTGTTCTTCTGCACAGGAGCCTTCACCTTGCCCTGGCGGCCATTAGTAATCCTCAAGGTGGTTGGCGCAGGCGTCACCACTGCTACCCCTTACAATCTAGAACAATAGCCTTTTTTATGGTCGGTCTGACTGCAATGAAATCAAATCAGAGCACCCATGGGGCAGTTCCTAATCATGTGGCCCGACTGACCACAACCAAAACATACTGATCCCGACAATCGACACGCCCCACCATGCAGCTTGCCACACTTACTGCAATGGCTCCAGCCCTGCTGGCCTTTGGTACGTGAATCGGAAGCCTTAGGCCTCTTAGCCTGGCCCATCGCCGTCTGTACTTGCTCCGGCTTCCGCTTCGTCCGAATATCCAATTTGATCTCCCGTTCATGTGCCTTCTCAATCATATCATTCAGGGTCTTGCACCTTGAAAATCTCACAAACTCCCAGATATCCTCTCTCAACATATCATGGTATCTCGTCTTCTTCATCTCCTATTCTGCAACATACTTCAGAACCAACAGAGCCCTCTCTCGAAACTTGGAAATGATCTACGCCACAGTCTTAGTAGTTTGGTGAAGGTCATTGAACTCCCTCGCCGGGTGTTGCACCTTGATAGTTGAACTCCCTCTGAAACCTCGCAACAAAATCCTCTTTGGTCATAACTACCACTGTCGCTGACCCTACTGCTCGGCCAACCTCATCCCATTAATCTCGTGTTCGGTCCCTTAGCAGGCAGGATGCAAATCCAACATTTTCCCCTCAAGTAAAAATCTCGTCCAATGAGCATTCTCAATGTCAGCGATCCAACATCGGCTAGCGATGGGGTCCTTAGATCCAAAGAAGTCAGGAGCTCCACAGGACTTGAACTCCCAAAATGAGGGTGTTCGAGCTCCTATCTGTCCCGCAGCAATATCCACTCGAAAGGACATGAGCCTCTTATCCATCAGCTCCACACTCCCCTCCTTGATGGTACCGAACATCACAGGAGTATCATCCAAGATACCACGAGTAACCTCAACCGCAATAAACTCGTGCAGCCTCTTATCAATTGGTTATGTGCCGAAGCTAGAACCTGAACCAAATCCAGAACCTCCTTGAGTATTCATCACCATACTCAAACTGAACCATAAACATATAAATGATCAACATATGACTCGAGGTAATTCCTACTATATAGGTCTCCTTAGAGTCTCTAGGTCGGTTTTTTTCTTCGGGTACAAATCATGTGCTTCCAGTAATACGGGCCCATACTACCTTTCACACCTATTTGTACCCTCTTCAAGAGTCGTCCTGATTCCTCTAAGTCACACCACTAGAACCATACACCATTCCTATGCTAACATCATACATATCCTACACTTTCCTATGAATCCTCAGCTTCCACAACTTGTAGTACCGAGAACCTCAATCAACACTGTTGGTTGCCTTATGCATGCAAGTTATATACAAAATGGAATCACTTAGACTGTCAAATGATGACTCCACCCTAAGTCCATAACCAAACAAGGAACATGAAATGAGGTCAAATCAATCATTCTAGGGCTATATAATCCTAGTCATATACAACTTTGAAAGCATACACTTGGCAGTTAACTGAGTCGATATCAATTCCAAGTAATACATAACTTCAAATTCCCTTAAGCTATAAGGCATCATACAAGTAAGGTAATTCTATTATATGATTCCTGCAGATATCCTTAGCCCTACTCTAGCATGCAATTTTCATATCAAGCATACTAATCATAATACATAGGTATGGATGATTTGGGAACCACTTACTTGAGCTCGGATGATTGCACACATCGCACCCCTTTTTACTTAGTAAAAATCTTTTTAGAAATTCAATTTCGTTTCCCTTTAAAAAGATTATCATTCCTCAGTTTGAGTTCTGACACACTAGAAAGTGTGCCTGAATCTCTCAAACCAAGGCTATGATACCAACTTGTAACAACCCAAAAACAGTGATAAATTTTTTTTCATTGAAAGACTAACAATTTCATTCATTAATTGTTTCAAAAACCATCACCAAACATAATATCAAAAATATCATAGTACAATTATTCAAAATGCAGAAATCATGAGGTGAGGATGTTGTGCCATGACGTCGGGCCCTTCCCTTTCGAATCAGAGGTACCTGAAACCATAAACATAAACTGTAAGCATAAAGCTTAGTGAGTTCCCCAAAGTACCACATATCAGTCATATAACTGGGCTTAAACCTGGGTATATTCCAACCCAATATCCATATACGGGCCCAACCCTGGGGCCCCGCATTAGGGTGTATTTCAACCTGATCAACACATATGGGCCCCGTCCCTGGGGCCTTGCCCTGAGGTACCTTTCAACCCAATCATACAATAGTAAGCCCTGCCCTGGTGTCTGTTTCAAACCAAATATACGATAGTGGGCCTTGCCCTAGGGTTTATTTCAACCCATCATATGAACTCATACAAGCCACATAACAACTATCATCCTAAATAACACAATAACGAGCCGACATTGGTGCCTTCAACCCATGGATACAGTGAGAAGCCTCACCTTACAGACAAATGAGAAACTGAAACAACACGTTGCTCTGAAATCAACTCTACCAGTTAACTTTATAAATACAATGACCGTAACTCATAATACATACCAAAAATACACAAAATACCCTAGGCCAGACTTTGGTCAAAATCCAACTCAAAGTCAAAAGTCAACATTCAACCCATCTAGTCGTCACGTCATGGCCGCAAACCGCCAACATAGACGAGTCTTGACCAAGTCACCACGTCGTGGCGACCTGAACCACGCCTTGGTGATGCTTTTGGACAACTTAAACCATGAAGTCCTTTTCCTTTTACTAAAAAAAACTCCAAGGCTCAGATCTAGTCCTTCCCACGGCCTTGATGGGTAAACTTTCCAACTTTATCCCTCAAACCCTTCCATAAGCCAAAATCCCAACCCCAATCACTAATGGTAACTTAATGCATCAAAATTCTCATTAAGCACCAAATCCTTAGAGTTGCACCTCCAAAGTTTCCAGAAAGGTTTCACACTCCAAAGTGACCTTAAAAATTATGGCTTTATGGACTTGCATGACCAACACATGCCTTTTCCATTTTAGGTCAAAAATAGTGGTTTAATGACTAAAATCCCATGCGTGACATCAAAAATTGATTATAATTTAGATCCAAGACACTAAATGCTCATTTTAACCGAGTCCCCATTACTTAAGTCTATCAAAATCATGGAAAAGGGGACAAAAAAAAGAGATCTAGCAACATGGCAAGAAAAGGTTGAGTCTTGGGCACTCACCAAGATCCAAAAGATAAGCTTAGCTGAAGAAATGATGTTTGCCAAGTAACCACCTCACAAAGAGCTTCTTTCTCCTTCTAAAATCACCAATAAGCACCAGGAATGAGCTCACAACTTCAATGGAGGCTAGGTTTAAGGTTTCTGAGGTTGGGAGGAAGATGGAGGCTAAAACCCTAGCCTTAATATTCCTTATATAGGGTCCAAGACCCGAAAGTTAGGGTTTTCACTAAAAAGCACCTGCAACTTCGTGGTGCATCAAGACCACGTTGTGGCAGGTCATTAAGAACGCACTATGTATCCTTGATTAAATTTATAAACATTCCACAATCTAAGCCTTTAGATTTGAACTGAAGCATAATATTCTCTCCCTTAATTATAGCAAAACAACTATTCAACCATTACAACTTTGCAAAGTATGATTCTTGTTTTCTATAATTAATACTGCTAACTTGCAATACTTGCCTTAATAATCATACAATCATAACATTTATGCTCCCACTATCACGATGATTATCATAAACATAACACTTATGCTCCCACTAGCTTTGACATGTATTCAGAAACCAGCTTAACTTCTGGAAAAACAATACTTATTGAATTTCTTAAGTTCATGTTTCTAATACCTAATGCTTTGATAATCTTTTATCAAGGCTTCGAGAATTCAATTTTCACAATCACTATCTTTCTTAAAATCTCTCTTAGTGAAAGCATTTCCTCACAGTCATTTCCATGAAGGAGGGAATCTTATGACACTTAGATTTTAATGGTGTATGTGTTCCTATCCATGTGAATTTTTCAAAACTAAAGTTTACGACAAATTCAAACTCATATGGACCAAACTTTCTTGTTCTTGATTTCTTGCCTTATGGTAGCACAACTGTCTACCACGTCTTCCAAATAGTTAAGCAGTACACCCTTTCCTATCAATGTACTTTTCATTGATCAAGGTCCTTGCCTTTTATGCATTCAAATGAGAACTCATAGTACTCACATGCATAATTAATTCAATTGGAACAGCACGGAAACAAGATAATGTCAACACGATAGGTTGTAAACCTCTACTCATGTGCTAGTGATGATCGATAAGGTTTATTCTTGATTTGTTCCTAAAACCTTTCAAGACCATTAAGACTCCCACTGACTCCTTGACATATAAGATTCTTTTGTCAATAAACATTTCTTGACAACCAAATATTCAAGAGTTAGTGCAGCTTTTATCAAGACAAAACATTTTATAAAATTGGTCCTAGTTGGTCTTTGTCTTATTCAAGTCATCACAACTTACCAATTTCAAATGTTCAAGAATAAGAAAACCTTTTTCCAAATTCTACATTTGATGAATGTTATAAACCTTCTTAAGACTTGTCACTCAATATTACAATCTTAACTCTAAGACTTGTTTTGGAATGAAGCATGATTGACTTCTTGATCTAACCATTTATTCAATTCTTGATTCCTCTTCTTAGACATATAATTGTACTAAGATTTACTTAGAGGATCAATTGAAATATGGTTCTTAATCATTAAGTTATATCATAAAGAATAAAAGGTACTCTCCCTTCTTCGTAGAATAGAGAAACTTTTATCTTTCTGCCTGCTTGATTCTTCTTATTCGTTTTGCTATTGATTTAAACCTTTTTTAATCAATTCAGAATTACACTTAATTTATAAGTATAATCATATTTACTAATCCTTTAGTAAATCATGACGAATATCTTTGTTATTCTTGTGGTGGACTTGATCAACACACAACATTGTGTACTCGATCTCCTAGTCCTTCACTTGACACTTTGTCAACGAATTAGTCTAATTTCCAAATATGGAATTTCTCATTCATCGTGCAACCAAGTTGCATGATTCCAATTTTCTGTCCAATTGAACCTTGGGTGATGAGAAACTCTCCCTATTTGGTAAATTCTTGACATTTCCACAAACAACATAATTGAGAATCACCTCCACTCGTTGTTGAAATATACGAACATCAATTTTTCATAACGATTTCATTGCAAGGAAATAAATAAATAAATGAGTGAAACAAAATTTTATTTTATTCATAAAAGCAGCGGAAAACATTTGTCCTTACAATGCAAAATCAACTGAAAAACTATGTAGTCAAATATTCCTAATTCTATAATAACTTTCTAAGCTCAAAATCTAATCTTCAAGTCCATGCGATCGAGATCCATTTGTTTGTGATTAGACTCATCTTGCTTTTCCATTAAGCTTCCTCTCTTTTTCACTGATCCTGCAAAACATTCAAATGAAATCTTATCACATCATGTATTAAGAATCAACGAATAGGAACTTAATGGAGTTGGATAGTGGATTTTACCTGAAGCACAACCATACTTTTTGACTCTCCCATCTTCTAGACTCTTCAGGCTCTTAGGGCAGACTTGTATCCAACGCCCTTTCTCTTGGCAGCGAACGCAGGTCGATTCACCTAGAACGTCCTCAGAAGCATGGTTGGTTGACTTTCCCAACAAATATGTTCCATTGTTTTGCCAAATCATTTCTGATTCAGCAGCAATGAGCATGTAAGTTAGGTCAATGAGGTTTGCGTCATGATCCATCATATAATACTTTTTTTGAACTCATTATATGATTCATGGAGTGACTGTAGAACCCATCCTATAGCCAACTCATCAGGGAATGACGCACCCAACATTATCAACCTATCGATGTGTGATTTCATTCCTAGAACGTGGGCACACACGGGTTTACCATCTTCATGTTTCATTTCCAATAGGGCTTTAGTGACATTGAACTTTTCAATTCTTCGATCTTGTGGGTTAGGGAGAATAATTTGAGGAGGAGGAGGAAGTGAAGCATGATTTCTTGTTCCTCGATCGAATCGTGGAATATCGTCTTCATGTGGAAAGCTTGTTCCACGGGATTTGGGAAAACCATAGTTGTCGTAGTTTGACATCTACAAAACGGGAGAAAAATAAATTCAAGTTAGTTGATAGATTGAGTCCTTAATAAATCACCCAAATGAGATATTAAGGCTAGGACCCAATCACAATACGCTACAACCTAGAAAAGGGATGCCGTAATCTAGTTGCAGAATATTTGAAGGTAAGTGAATGACGATTCACTAATTTCCACCATTAAAAAACGAAAAAGAAATTTAAGTTTTAAAATCTATGAAAACTCCTAGATCCTTTGAGATTCATTGAACATTTCAATGACATGTTTAAATCTCGATATGCCCCTCTAGTTTGTGAATAACCATGCAAACTTACATGGTGCCCTCACATGTTACAGTCACCTATTTGATGTGCTGGTAAACCACACACGCTCCACCGAACTATGACAAACATTGAGTCACCCTTTGCTACCTTTGCTTAGAACCATTTAGTGTGCTGGTAAACCACACACGCTCCACTAACTTCTTCGCAAGGGCACAAAGTGTAATTTCATGGAATTGCATCAATTCACTTTTGCCTAAGTAACTAAGATTGGGAATTTGTAAAACATTTAGTTACTTTTGTACTTCATTATACTTATAATGGAAGGTTTTTTTCCTATCCTACTCGTTCGGCTAACGACCCTCCACTAGTCAAGAGTGCGGTGGGTAAGAGTGGATACCCATTCAATCGCCATTTTATAGGCAATTTCCTTAAACACCCCTTATAGACTAGCTTCGTGAATGAGGCCTACTAACGGTAAGACTGACTTTTACTCATACATATATATAATGTTTGACTTTTAATGTTATATATAGTATAAGGTGTATTTTACACTTTTAAAATATTATGTGGTCAAATTTAACAATTATACTTTTAATTCAATTAAATTGTAAACCAAAAATTTTATGGATTTATTAAACCTCTTTTAATTATACACCTTAATTAATTAATAAAACCATAAGGGTGTGATTTGAACTTTTCAAAACAATACTAGGGTTTTAGAATTTAACATTCCTAAATTAAACTTTTAATCAACTTTTAAATTCCAAAACTTGAGGGCAAGTTTTGAAACATTTCAAAACATTAGGGTTTAGAATTTAAATATACATTAAAATTAAACTTTTAATCAAAATTTAAATTCCAAAACTTGAGGGCAAGTTTTGAAACTTTTTCAAAACATTAAGGTTTCAACTATTTAAATTTTAAAACAAAACTTTTAAGTTCAAATTTAAACTATAAAACCTATAGGGGAAAATTGAAACTTTTCATACAAGATAATTCAAATCTAAATTACAAATAATCAAATGTTATCTAATAAAACAAAAGATTATCTAAATTTTGACAATTATCTTCTATTTAGGTAAGGATAATCACCAAATATTGATAAAATTCGGATTTTATAACAAAAATATGTTTATGGTAATTATCCAAAGCTAAAACAAGAAGAAAATCACGAATATTAGTTGTCAGACGATTTGACTCGTCGAGTCTGGACCTGGACTCGTCAAGTACAGCAGACTCGGCAAGTGCACCAAGTGACTCGGCGAGTCAAACACTCAGAATAAAAAAATTTCAATTTTCAGTGCTGATTTCGATCAAATATGCATCAATACAATAGAAACCAATCAAGGCTCTGATACCACTGATGGGTTTTAGCCATAAGAACATCCTATGTGCTCATACAAACCCTAATGCTTGGATCTAGGTTTCTCTATTGTATATGCAAGTTATCCAAGACTATAAACCCTAGATCTAGCATATGATAACATATAAATAAGGGTTTAGATCATAACTTGATTGTTATATAGCAATAACAATCACAATTCCTTCTTGTAATGACTTTAGAAAGCTTAGAGTCACAAATGTCACTCCTCTAATGGTTCACAAACACCAAGAGCAAAAGGATAAAGAGGAGAAGAGAAGGAGGCTGCCCAAAACGTGTGGAAACCCTAGAAGAAGTCTTGTGTACACGTTTTTGGGGCATAAGGGTTCCTTAAATAGTGAGGCTATTAGGGTTATCTAACAAGGAAACCCTAATTTGGATGCTTAAGCCCTAAGCAACCCATGTGCTCCTTCCTTAAAGGCCTAGGGACGATTTCTAATGGGTCTCCCCATAGAATTCGTCCACTCCTTTAATATGGAGTCCATTAGCTCAATATTCAACTATCATACAATTGACAGTTCTAGTCCCTTAATTTAATTAATGTCTTTTAGCCACAAACTTAATTCTTGACTAATATTAATTAAACAATATGATTTATCCTTTAATATATTATTCTCATAATATATTAATAAATCACATTTAATCCTTTCTCTCCATAATTCATCCTATCAAGTTGCTTTGGTGAAGGCAACCCAAAAGGACCATGCACCATCGGGTCAAGTACATACCAAAATAGTTATGGACTTAGACACTAATCCAACAGTGGACACCCCTTTTAAAATAAATACAAGAAAGTTGATGCGTACCTAGATCAGATGTTACCATAAATGAATCTAGTAGTCATATATGTTAATTTCGAGGAATCTACCCTTCCCAAATTATGACCATGCATTTTTGGAGGTCTACTTAAGATCATGATATTCTTATGAGGTCAAATTGTTATAATTTAAAGGGTTATGACCATGCTTCTTTTTTCTGGAGTCAAGCTTGAGAGAGAGACACACTTCAGAGATTATTTATTGTTTTGGTTTTGGAGGTAATGTATATTTGTAGTTTGAGTTGATGTCTTTGATAACCAGACATTCCTAGTTTTATATGAGCATTTACTGGAATTTTTAAATGTTTTAGATTCTTGTATTTTCTGCTGCTACAAACAGAATTAAAATCTGATTTTAAAAAGTACATTGTTATTTCTATACATGCTCTACGAGGGCTTGAGTGTTTCATAGTGGTCCAAATCATATTAGTCATTGTTCCAAGAAACAACATATCATTGCCTCCTCATGTGCTCATATAGAATATTGTGTGCTAACTTTAATCTAATGGTTGAGATTGAGTGAATTAGTTTGTTGACAAAAGAGTTGTGCTTCCTAGTGTTACGTCCATCAACATTGTTGTGTGACAATATCGATACCACATATCCTGCATCAAATCCCATTTTATATAGATGTACAAAACATATTAAGATTGATGTCTATTTTCTCTTACATAGTCTTGTCTCAAGCTCTACATGTTTGCCATGTTCCTACGTCATCACAACAAAGGGGTTGCCCACTTCTTGATTTCAAATCTTACGTTCGTAGATGTCAATGCATAAAAGTTAAAGGTGATCTAGAGTCAACTTGTAAAGTTAATGGCAATGAAAGAGAGTCAATAACCTTCGTTTTTTTTCCCCTTTTTTAAAGTTATTACTAAAACAAAATCTCTACACTCGTATTCTCTCTTGTTCTTCCTTAAGCATTCCTACGGTAGGGAGGGGGTGTACATGGACCCTCATTCACGTGCATAGCACACGGTGTGAGACCCACAACAAGTGGGCGACCTTAAACTCATTAACCACAAATAATGTGGTCCTCTTATCTACTATAGTGTACCACCATTCTTCTGTACCTAATCATTTCCCATTTTTTACATTTCACTCCTTAAATTTATTTCAAAAACCAAATTTATGTCCATTTCTCTTTATTCTCTACAAATTAGGAAACCATAGCATATCGAGTAGACAGATGTAACTTAATATTAGGGGTGATGAAATGGACGGATCGAAACGAGTTGAATACTGAATCAAGCAATAAATTTGTAGTACAAGTTAGGTTAGTTGGGTTTGCGTCCATGTTTTTGTATTTTTATTTAAGGTTAATATGTTCAATATAGGCACATAAAGTATAATATTATAATGAAAATCAAAATTTATGAAAAACGGTTTAGCTTTTATACGTATCGGAATACACTCTGGATCTAGAAGTATTTGACCTATTTGACCTATCATTTTTTAGCTAAAATTTCTAATTGTATTTGTTTGACCTCTTAGATATGTATATAACAAAAATCAGTCCATTTATAGATGAGTCGAAAATGTAATAATGCAATAGTCAAAAGTATTTTATGAATAAAAAAGTATTAAACTTTTAAAAGCTGAAATAAGTCAATAAACTCCAAGTACGTACGAATTTTTGTCCAACATTGATATCAAAGTTCAAAAAAAGTCAACAGGAATGTGATGAAATCTAAGTGTTGAAGAAATGAATGGTTTGAAATGCAAGAAACTAAAAAATATAGGGACTCTAGTGCAGTTAGAGTAACACTATCCCGTCTTGGATGACCTCATGCATATAAAACTAAAACGTTAATCCAAAACAAAGAAATAAAAAAATAAATAAAGAAATAAAGAGTGGTTAGTGGCTAAAGAAAACAAAAACAAATATAAACAATAATATGAAAGCAAAGAGAGGTAACGATAAACAAATAAACATTAGACGAACACACAAATATTTGGAGGCAACAAGTAAAACTAAAACATGGCAAGCAATAAAACATGATGCAACTACTAGTAAAATACACAATGAAAATAAAGAGGAGAACAAATTACCGAGCAACAAACACAAACAATAAAAGGGAGTCTTAGTACCTTTCATATTTATATTTTCAAAGGCGGAAGCAAGATTTCATAGTAGAGGTGACACAAGAAATTTAAGTAGTGATACGATAGTAAAAAAAAAATCGATTTTTTTACACTGCGTACAAACAAGTCAGGCAATACGAACACCCATACAAAACCACCCGTGTAAACTTTTACACCAATCCATTACCCATATACTCAATATTATCCTATAAGAGACCACACCTTCGGTATAGAGCTAATTCATTCAAGTATAACTTCATGATATCTTCACACTTCAAACATCTTTTCCTCATTGCAACATTAACAATGATTTTCTCCACTCTCCTAACGGTGGATGTTGGTGGTTTCCTAAAGGACATGTCTAAACCATGAATCTTCATTCCCTCAATTTCTTAATAATTGATGTCACTCCCACCAAATTTCTGAATGTCGAGTTTGGAACTCTGTCCAACAGAGTATGCCACAAATACACCGTAACATTATGATTTCTACTCTTATAATCTTTTTAATTACCCAGTATTATAATTGATACAACAAAGTATCGTTGCAGAGCATTTCTTTTAGTTTTCAACGATATCCTTTTGTCACAGTGTACTCCGGTTCATATTAGATTGTAATTAATGATGATTTTAAATGGTCTGAAAATTTCAACGATTTGTCAAGCTTTTATGACTCGTGATCTCAAGCATTTTAAGGGAATAAGATAAAAAACTATATCATGAAATTGATTTAAAAAAAAAAGCTCAAAGCTCGATGAGAGTTTTTATTGTATAGAGTATAGACAATGACAAAAATATAACAAAAGTTAATGTATAATGAGTGAAGTGCCTAAGTACTTTGAAAGCAATGTTTTAAAAACCGGTTTTTCAGTTGAACTGGTATGGTGACAGGTTCTCAGTTCAACCGTCGGGCAACCGCATTCTATAATTTTCATATTTTTTTCTATTTTCATATATATATATATATATATATATATATATATATATATATATATATATATATATATATATAGAGAGAGAGAGAGAGAGAGAGAGAGAGAGTTGGGTTCAAATGTTTTTACTATCTATTGTGTGCTTGTAGGATTGATTCTGGACCAATCATTTTAGTTATTTTAAGAAAGTAATTAATACATATTAAATACTGAAGTTCTAATTAATGCTCATTATATCTTTAACATCTAATATGCATTAATTATTTTCTTAAAATAACTAAAATGATTGGATCAATCTTACATGTACACAATAGATAGTTATAATAATATAACCTAACCCTATATATATATATATATATATATATATATATATATATATATATATATATATATATATATATATATATCATGAATTTGATGTTTACAAGTTCAAACATTAAAAATACACATAAAAACAAGTTTTAGATCAATCCAAATATATTAAAATAACACATACCATAAGCTACATGAATCAATATATGTCAGAAAGAAAATAAAGTATAATACTGAAACAAAATATAGTTTTAAATGAATACAAACACATCAAAAAAATTTATAACATTCACCATATATTTTTATTTAGAAAAAACTAAATAGATTTTGAAAAAAATCACCAAACGCAAATGATTATTTTCCATGCGTTTTATTCGGTTTAACCGGTTTATTTAGACCAATACAATTGGGTTCAATCGTTAAAAACCGGTGGTAGTTGAATCGTCCCCTCTCTCGGTTTTCGGTCCAACCAGTTCGACCTGCTGGTTCAAATCGGTTTTTAAAACATTGTTCAAAAGTGATGGATCCCAACAAACCAAGAAAGGTTATCAATTCAAGCGAAAAACATTCAAAATCAAAGTTGTTACGTTCTTATTAGTTTGAAAAGTGTAAAATTACCTGCTTCTTTAAGTGGTGTCTCGAGGTATGTTTCGAAGGGCTTAATGCGAGATTTAGGAACTAAAATTAAAATCAGATAATAACAAAGAGTTGATTAAAGTCAAAGGTAGTTGGCCATTTTATATATAGCTTAAAAGTCAATTCCGTTTGCAATTTCTTAATTTGATTATTTTAGTTTCTAATACGAAAATTTAGAATGAAATCAGATCTGTTTACATATTACCTAATTCTTACAGCATTAAATTGCAAGTGTGGCGATCCATAACATTAACATGATCCGACAAAAATATACAATATGAAATGAAATTATGATGAAATTATAGTTTGAGTTCCTATTTATGTTAAATGTAACATAGTGTAATGTTGTATCGTATCCGTGTTTAAATTCAACATGAAATTGACAGGATATTAATTATATGTTTATCGTTTTTATAATTAATTATAAACAATGTCACATTTGATTATTTAACTTATTATTT
Organism: Lactuca sativa; assembly: GCF_002870075.4. NCBI lineage: Eukaryota > Viridiplantae > Streptophyta > Magnoliopsida > Asterales > Asteraceae > Lactuca > Lactuca sativa. The sequence continues at coordinate 332,446,406 of NC_056627.2, read as the reverse complement.
TTTTTGTTCATTTGGTCATTTAATTCATTCTACGTTTTAAAATGTCATGGACTTTTTTAATTTTTGTCAAAATCATCGTTATGACATACAACAAGTTTTCTTTTTTGTTTTGAGTATTTAAAGTTATTGACTTTTTTTCTATTTTTTCTTTGGCCATTGAACTTTGCGGACTATAATTGATAACTAAAGTTTTAAAATTGTGTTAGTTCATTTTCATTTATTTTTTTATGATTTGTTTTTACAACTCTTTTTATTTCGTTTTTACGTACGATTCATGAATTTTAACTTTATTTTTCAATATTTTACATTTTTTTTACAATTCGTTTTTATGGCTTCATTTTTATTTACGTTTTTGTATGTTTTGTTTTCACAATCTATTTTTATTTCTTCATCTTTTTTACTTCATTTTCATGTTTTTGCTCAAAACTTTTTTACAACTTCATTTTTTTCTTTATTTTTATAATTTTTTCACAATTTGTTTTAATAACTTCATATATTTGTTTCGCTTTTAGAATACTTTGTAGAAGGTCTGACCGTCTGACTATTTTCTTTCACATTATAACAAAAGTCTATTGAATACATTGATGTTGATTTGATGACTATAGAATACTTTGTAGAAGGTTTGACTATCACGAATTGTTCATCATAGTTTATGGTTCTGATCTTGCTTTACTTTTTACTTTTTATTGGGTATGTTATTTCAATCTGGTTAGTATTTGATTATCACTAATGTTAACGTTTGCTCCTTGTTATGTTCTATTTTTTTTGTTGTTGTGTTCGTTGTGGTATTAGATTATATATTTTGATTGATTATTGACATTTATGGATCCAAAAAATTATTTTTTTCGGTCTATTAGTTCCTAACTTGATAACAAAAGACATGCCTATGACCGAGTCATGCATATGAGAAAACAATTATTTTTAAGATCATCACTTAGATGAATAATTATATAGTTTAGTTAAGTGACACCTAATTAACGAAGTAAATATATAAATTATGAAAACATATTGTGAATATATATATATATATATATATATATATATATATATATATATATATATATATATATATATATATATATATATAAACTAAGAAAAAATGTTGTAAAAATAGATTTTGAAAAAAAACATGAAAAATAAAGTGAAAATTACATGCAAAAATACAATAAAAATAAAGTTATAAAACGAATTGTGAAAACAACGACATTAAAACATAGAAAAAAAATAAAGTTATAAAAATGAATAGTAAAAAAACATGCAAAAACAAAATAAAAAAATAAATGTGCAAAAACGAATTATTATATGAAATGTTTAGTGATTAATTGTTTCCCAAAAAAATAAATAACCAAAAGAAATTCAATTACTTTAGAAAAAAAAATTGGAAACATGATTTTGTAGGTTACACTGACAATTTTGGAAAAAAAAAATAAAACGTTCGATAATTATTTAAAACTTAAAATGGGTTAAATGACCAAAGGAATATAAAACCAAACGTTAAGTACGTTAAGGGGCTGTTTGGCAGAATCTGAATTTTTAAGATCTGAATTATTAAGAAATTTGAACTTCTAAGAGGGTCTGAAATTTTAAGAGCTGAATGTTTAACATGATGTTTGGTTTGAACCTCTGAATTGTTGTGCTGAATTATTAAATTGACCATTATACCCTTCTATTTTAATTTTTATTGAATTCAAGTGTTTGTTTAGAAAATAACCTAATAAATTTCTTCAATACGTATTAAAAAAATATATACACCATATAAAATCCAAATTTAACATAAATCAACACATAACAACAAAAATCAATACATAAACAACAAAAATTAGCATAAAAACAACACAAATCAACAAATAACAGCACATAAACAGCAAAATCAGCAACTTATTTTAGCAAATGAACAATATATTTCAGCACATATCAATAAACTCATTATTAACAAGTTTCACCAATAGATTTCAGTTATGAATCAACAAAATCAACAACATATTTTCAGAAATAAACATCACAACATATTTTGAAAATCAACCCATGATTTTGGAAATCAATAAGAACAATATATTTCAGCACATGATTTTGAAGAACAACAGGAAAAAAATGAGACAAAAAAAAAATTGATGATGTTGGGAGGAAAATAGGAGTCAGTGATAAACCCGGTTGCTGGAGTCGGCTAAAGAACATCAGGAAAAAAACGAGAATAAAAGAGATGAAAGGCCAAACCTGATGATGTTGCTGAAGTCGGCGACGGTGAAGCAACGACAGGAGATGGCGCTGGGAAGGGTGGCTACGGCGACAGGAGATGGCGCTTAGAAGGGAGGCAACGACAGAAGATGAGGATGGAAGGAATGCCTTCTTCAGTTGGCGAGCGTATAACCTGGAAGCGAGAAATCAAGCGAAAGCGAACATAGAGAAGAAAGGGCTAGGGCGTCTTTTTTTTCTTTTCAGATGTGCTTCCAAGTCTGATTCGCTAAGTGGTAAAATTCAGATTAAGACCACAAAATAAGAAGTAAACAAACAGTCTGAATCTTACCGATTCAGACCTGCCTCTTATTAAGTGGTATTAAGATGCAAACAAACGGGGCCTAAGTGACTAAATGTGACATTTAACCCTTAAGGATGTGTTTGACAAAACTTAAAAAATGAGTTTTTTGACTTATTACCGGTTTGATACTGGTATAAGTCAAAAAAAATATTTGGATAAAAAATAATTTATAGATATTTGTAACTTTTAATAAATCAAAAAGTGATAATTTACATACCCTTTACTTATTAAAAATTCTATATTTCACCAAATAAATTATATAGTTCTTTTCTAAAATTTTCTGCCAAACATCCTCTAAATAAACCAAAGGTTTATTTTATTTTAGATTAGATTACATAATGGTCCATATCCATTACAAAAAGTTAAAAGTTCAATGGCTATTTTTTTTATAATGGCACGTGGTTGTTCTTTATGATTTGATTTTCGATATTGAACTGAATTTACTATTTAACCTTCGTCTAACTATTTTTTATTAAATATTTTAAATTTAAATTAATCTTTATTATGTAAATAACTAAATATACTACTTAACTATTTATTGGTCACTCTGGAAATGAATCGATGGCGGAGCCCCTATCATACGTGATGGCCTGGTACCAAGATCCATTACCTCTACAACAGTTCGATGGTCGCGAAAACCCGTGGGTGAGATATCCTTGGCAATCAGTGATCTTTCCAGATTGCACTTGTAACGTATGTAGATTTAGACTGAGCATTAAAATATATTAAAAACATTAAAGTATATTAAAAGATAATCTCTAAATATTATTAAAAGAGAAACCTTATGACATCATCTAAAACAATCTTTGAGCCGTTGATTGTGTTTTCTTTATAGGTTTTACACTCTTAGATCAATTTGCTTACGTCACCTTGATCAAACAAGAAGTCAACCCGTTATATTAGGAAATTAAATGTAGGAATTGAATGAAAATAATACTTGAATTCTTTCCAAACTTACAACTACAAAATTGGTTCCTTATTAATGTAAACCTTAAATTTAGGGTCAATTTTCATTCAAAATTTCTTTCCAAATATATTATATATTGAAATCTCGGAAACTATTAATTTCAAATTTCAAAAGTTTCGGATATTATTATGAACCTATACACTTTGAAGCATAATATCTTCTATTTTAAGTTTAAATGAGATTTCAATTGATTACTCATTCGTATGTTTCTTTGTTGAATACTTATAATTTGGATGTATAATGTTGTTTTTGATTTTTTTTATGTTGTGTTTGGTTCTTGGTTCCATCTTTTTAATCGGTAACTATGATCCTATTTTCGAAAACAGTAAACTCAACGTTAAAATTGGATGTTATATATAATGAAATTATGATGTTACATGTGTGTGTATACCTTTGTAAAAAATCAATAGACAGGACAAGAGATGACATGACATAATATAACAGACGGGTTGTACAAAAGACATGAAAGCAAATATACCTTCTCAACAATTGATGTGAGCTTTAAAGTTAATATAAGCATCTTGTGAATGATGAAAATAGGCTCCTGTATTCTTTGTTCAAAAAGAATCGGTACCATACATGGACAGGTAAGAATGCACGATATAATAGAAGTGTGTACTCAACTAGAGTCAGCATTTGACCCTGAAACACCAAAAACACCCCTCAGAATCTTCTGGAAAAAAAATCAGGTATACTCAAGGACCAAAAATGTAATTTACTGTAAACTTAAGTAAAAAAAGAAAGAAAAAGAAAAATGTAAATTTTGTTGTTAAGTTATATGGTTTTTAGTTTTGGTTCTAAGGCAAAATGGTCATTTAAAAAAAACTAACAGTTAGGCTGTTAACTTAGGCAATCATAAAAGTTTTATGAAACAGTGAAACAAGGTTCAAAAACTACAACCTGATTCTTTTAGGGACCAAAACCGACAACTAAACAAAGGGACCAAATATGTAAATTACTAAAAATAAATGAAAAAACTTTTGTTTATACTGATCCCCCCATCCCCCCCCCCCCCCCACACACACACACAATTTTGAGGTCATGGTGGTGGACATAGCTTCGTTACTTCTGCCTCTAATTTGCTCTTTGCTTAATAGTAATGAATGTTCTTTGCTACTACTGGATCATTTCTTGCACATTCAGGATCCAGTGATATAATCTCTATTGTATTTCAAATTCAATAACAAAATTGTAATTAATTAATTACTCATTAAAGTTAATAAATTATAAATTTATCTCATTTCCTGCTCATCCAAATTTTTTCATTGCTATAGCATCAAGAAGCTGATCATATCGCATATTTTTCTAAATAAGAAACTCTAATATCAATAAAAAAAGCTATTTAATTTTGTAGTAAAGTTGAATTAAAAAATAAGTAAATAAATAAATAAGAAGAAGACGAACCTTGTATTACCATCATATTTTATGTTTGACCTCATCATCATATTTAAATCCTCCCATGATTTGAGGCATTGTGATTAACCAAAATGCAACAATGCTTGGATCTTTTATGCTATCAATAATATGTTTAAACAAAAAAACAGATGTTTTGAAGTATTGAAGTGAGACAATTGTTACAAGAGGAAAATGGGTAGAATTGTAATTGGCATTTACCTCATAAGGGTTTTTTGTTTTTTTCATTATGTTGTAAGCTTTGCATGGAGGCTCGATGATCTGCAAAGTAAATAAAACTAAGGGGGTGTTTCTCTTTTCCTTTATTAAACTTTGTAGTGAATGAATATATGAATAAAATGTTATATACTTAAAGATTGTAGATAAAGATGGAAAATAAAACGCAATGGATTATGAGAAATCACAAAAAATAAGAACCAAACCTAGGAACCAACATCGAACAAAAACCCTACTTTCTTTACTTCAAAAAAATCAATGTACCTACACATACTAAAAACCGTAGAACGAATTTCACAAAAAAAATGTTATTTCATAAAAAAAGGATTCTGAAAAAAAAAAGATAGTGGTAAACCGAAGAAGACATATCAAAATCAACAAAAAATGAAGATATAAACATAAATGATGGACTTGATAAATGATTTATATCATAGTTATCCCTAAAATAAAAAAGAAGTCATCAATGAATCTTAACATTGTCGATGATAGTGACAACAACTCAAATTAAGGAAAAAAATACCTGCTATTAGAGATGAAGTGGAAGGGGATGATTAGCTTCGTTGTAGATTTATTGGTTATAGATTCTTTGTGGTGGTTTTATGTGGTTCATTTTGAAGGAACATAAATAAGTTGCTATTTTTTGAAATAAACAGTTATATTTCGCAATATAGCTATAAAATAACAATATATTTTGAAAGTACATTGTCAAATGTTGGATTATACTTGTTTAGACCCATTTTCACGCATGGTTGGCCGTATATAGTTGTTTTCCGTGTCACAAGTAAAAATATTTGAAGATACTTATATGCGACAAGCAAGGTCATTGAACTAATAAAACAAAAAATATTGTCTATAAAGAGGTCCTTCAACGTTATATATATTTACCTATTTTAGTGTAATTTCTACACATTTCAATAATACCAATAACCCTGTTTTTTTATAATTATTTTGTAATATTTGTATAAATTTGTATTTTATTTATGTATTCCCCGCGTTTAACGCGGGTCATAATCTAGTTATTTATAAATAAAATCTTCGAATAGGATAATTATTTGTGGTATGTGTTACGAGCAATAAATAATATTATTATAAAACTTAATAAATTACGTCAAATAACGTTCAAAAATAAAATATTAATTAAGATAAATAACATTGATGAAAGTTGAAGTAGTAGTGATGATGATCTCGCATTATAAAGAACGCTTAAATCTGACTTCGTATGAATCGAAGATAGGTTGCCTATTAGCCTAAGTGATCTAAACGAAGTTGTAGTAATCATAAAAACGAAAGCGTGCATATAGAGAACGCCTAAACCTGATTCGTATAAAGATGTTACGATTTTTCGAAGTTCCATCGCATATATGTCAACACAGAAACCGAAATTAAAACCGGTTGTTTGTTAGGAAAACAATCTAAACGAAAGTTAAAGATCTCGTAAATACAATTTTGTTGATATAAAGACATTTGAGAACGAAATTTGTATGAAAGAATTGTGATTTTTATACGGAGTTTAACAATCTAAGCCTATAAAAATATATATTTAAAAATAAATTAAATATTATATGATAGAGTCTAAATGAAAGTTGTAGCACTCATCGATAGTTGTGTGTGGATAAAAAGAATGTAAAAAAAAAAAAAAAAAACTTGTATGAGAAACATATGATTTTTAGAAAATAATTAAAATTTTGCGTGCACGGCGCACCAAGCTTCTAGAAGGTGGGACACGACCCACGCGAATTTCGACACGTGGTAGCAGAAGGTTGGATCGACATAGCATGAAGACACGACGCCTGTATATAAGGCATGTCGCGCCTCCGTATTCCCTCTATAAATAGGACGCAAATCAAGCCTTGTTTCTCACACCTTCAAGTTTCATTCTTTCTGAGACGTTTTCCCTTCATAAGTCCAACTTTTTCCAAAATTATGAGCATTTTAGCAGAGCTCTAGAGTATTTAGGAGCTCGGTGAAGAGAAGCTTTCAGGTCAGAGTTCTGCCCGTGAATTACCCGGTTTTATGAATCTATAAATAAGATTTGTTAGTGATTTCAAGTCATAATACTGATTGATCTACTTACGGTAATGATGTCTAGGCTAGATTTAGTGATGTGTTTAAAGTGAAATTTCCAAACAGTATACTCTATATACCAAACGGACCCTACCTTCGATACTATCTTACATGATTGTTCCTTATTTGATAGATATTGATTTAGCCATTGGGATTGTTGAGGAATCTAGACTATCGTTATTATAGTCACAAAAAAAACATAAGACTAAGACTTAGTGATATTTATATCTAGGTCTTTCAAAGAGAAAAAGCTAAGGCGTTGGACGAAGCTCTGCTCAAATCATAAATCATCTACTTTTAACAGGTGAAGTGCATAGTTACTTTCATCTTACTCATAAATATGAAGTGTTTAGATGATTAAATGCTAAATGTACTCATTATATGTATCTGTGTTAGGTGAGATAATATTTTACTTGATTTTATCTCATATGTACTTTCATACTTATAGTATATTGGGTAGTGAAAGGTTGATAGCTTATTTTATTTCCTTATTTTTATTAGTTTATTTTAGATTTTTAGCTCTTTTTATTAGTATTGCGTTGTATATTCTTTATTTTCTTTATCATGGATCGTATCGGGGACTTGTTATGTTGCATGAGGAATTTTGCAGGGTTTTGGAGCTTTTTTGATTGTGGATTAGAGTGAAGAAGGCTTAGTGGGCTCCCAAGGCATTGTTGGGCTTGGCGGAATCAAAGAAGAAGAATTGGGCTTTTAAAGTTGATGGCTTGGATTATTTGGGCTTGTGAAGATGGATCATAAATTTCTAATTTTAGGTTTGGAGCATCCATTTGGTAGCTAAATGATGATTGGTGGATTCAAATTACATAGACAAGGGGGAGGGACCAAAGGAATCTTTGGTAGTGGAAGGGTAAAGTATTGGAATGGTGGACCAATGGCAACACAACAGCGTTTGCGCGGGTGGAATTTTCGTCGCGCGAGTACCCGCGCAACTGCCTAGTTTGGGCATTTTGGTCATTTGGCACACCATAACCTTGGGGGATCAGATCTAGAGGCACATTGACGATTTTTCACCATTGAAAGACCTGCAAGAGACGATTTTGGGAGCTAGAAACCATTTCCTTTCATCTTTCCAAATCTTAGGTAGTTTCTTTATGCAATTAGATTATTGTTCTTGTTACTTTGTTGCCATGAGTGGCTAATACTCTTATTTGGTTGACTTTGGCTGAAAACCAATGAATGTTTGTGGGTTTTGAAGGATTTATGTTGATTATCAATTTATTCCATGTTTATGATTCTAGTTTGCAATTCTTATACTTATGTGATGCTTTGATCATGAGCTTAGTAATTGAATGAGCAATTGTTGATTTGTTTCTTTGATTTTGCATTGGATCATTGAATTTATCTAGAACAAAAGTTTTATGATGGTAGAAATCATCTCTAGCTTATGAATCATAACTCCTTTATGGATGTGTAAGCATTTGACATCCTCTAGGAATTGGGGATTCCTTCATTCTTAAGGCTAATTGATTTCTTGGGATCAATTGCTTCAACTGACCCTTGATCTTAATTAAGAAGGTGTGTTGTGGGCTTCCCCAACCTCCATACTACCTATGAGGAATCTTGGCATCTCATGTTTCATGATTGCTATAACCAATTTGGGATGAAGGATAAGCTTTGTATTAGATCCTAATGATAAACACATAAATGTTCATTGTGTTGAATTGCCATAGTTAACCAATTATTCCCAACCTTTGAGCATCTCATCAACTTGCTTAGTTGCAAGATTTTTAATTTTTCAAGTTTTTTTAGTTTTCAAGGAATCAACCCCCCCCCCCCCTTTTTAGTCTAATTGTAGTTAATTAGTTTAATTACACTAGTTCTTTTGGATTGTATTGGTGATTGAATACAACCATTTCCCCGAGGATCGATACCCCCTTTTTACCATTATATTACGTTTTATTTGCAAACAAAGGGTGTAATTTGCTTGGTGGGCTTGACATCCCACCAAGGGTGATGAAATATAAAAAATGATGAAGAGAGGCCATGAATTTTACAGTACTATTGTATTACTGATGTAATCATCTAACAAAGTATATATGACAACCACAGACTATTCTAGGGAGTCTAGTAGAACATTGACAAGCTCGCAACCTGTAGGTGATGAACTACGTGTTCATGCAATGTGCTTTATTCCCCCCATGGTTACCTTACTGACATGTATTGCATAGAAATCCCCGAAACAGTGTTGTCCACATATTGCTTGCGATGATCCTTATGGCAGGTCCCTAAAGATGAATATATAAGAAAACCAGGATGAGCAATCGAGTTAATTGTTTGATGTGAAATATGTAATTAAACAAATTAATTATATTATTGTGGGTCGAAAATCCTATGTACTCACCAGGCTCCCAAGCCCGATCCACTCAATTTATTTATATCACAAGTAATGGTACGAAAGTTCAAGAATATGAATGTTTAAATTTGCCGAGAGATTTAAGGAGTTTTTTTTGCCATTAAATAAATTGATGTAAGACCTGTAAAGACTAGTTTATGCTTATGTTTCTATATAGGTTATGACATCTCAAGCTTTCAAATATTAATGATAATTGTTTCTTCAGAAATGCTTTTTGATATTAATATCATTCCATATTAATAACATTTTGGGAAAAATTCCACACTGATAAAAATATTATGTTTTAAATCAGCATAAAGAAAAAATTAATCGGCCGTGAAAATGGAAATGTCACACCAGTCACTATTATTTTTTGCGTGAATTTCCTTGCACCAAAATTCCACGAGGTTTATTGCCCATTGTTTTGCCTTTAAAGTTGATGCTATAGATTTTCCTTTCCAATTCTTTAGCATGTAACACCCGAAATCAGAAAGGTCAAGAAAGAAAAGGAAAAACCCTAAGTTAAAGAGGGTTGACTCGTCGAGTCTAGGGAGGAACTCGGCGAGTCGGATCGGGATCCGGGTGTAAAGTAAGTGACCGACTCGGCGAGTCGGCAAGTGGACTCGGCGAGTCTGGTCTGGGTTGGGAAACCCTAATTTCGGGACTTGGTACCCTATTTAAGCATCTTATTCTCTTCCCTAAGGCTCATTTGCGGCCCCTATAGTCCAGAACCAGAAACCCTAAGCCTCCATTGTTGCTCATTCAAGCTTTCTTGCCATTTTGGGTGAATTGAAGGAAGAAGGAAGAAGGCACCCATTGGGGATTCAAGGATTGACAGTAGATCCAAAGTTTGTGAGGTCTTCTAGAACATTTGAAGGTAATGAGTCGCTACCTTCCCTCTTTTGCATATAGATCAACCTTTATCATGGGATTTGGGGCTTTTAGGGCAAGTTTAAGAACCATTTCGAGTTAGAAGCCCAGATCTGAAGTTGCTACTTTAGATTTAAGTGTATCTTGGCCTAGAGAATCATAAAGCATCAGTCTTTGGGTTGATTGTTAAGCCCCTTTGTCTTAAACCCTAGTTTATAGTGTTTTGAGCCTAGATCTCCTTAGCTACACGTAAAGTTTGCCACTTTACGTAAGGAATAGACTTTAGAAGAGTGGATCTACAGTTTGGAGTCCATGCATGACTCAAAAGTCCTCTGCATGTATGTAGATCTGAATGGACTCGGCGAGTAGCATGAAGATGAGGATGAACTCGACGGGTGGGATGAACAACTCGTCGAGTCGGATGAAGTTGGGCATGAACTCGGCGAGTTGGAAGAAAAACTCGACGAGTTGGTTGAAGATTGCATTGGGCTCGGTGAGTCTATTCGTGGACTTGGCGAGTCAGGTCGCGAAACCCCAAACCCTTCGAGTTGAGACTCGAATTAGTGAGTCGGGTGGAGACTCAGTGAGTTGGACAGGACAGGACTCGGAAATCGTTGGACTCGGCGAGTCATGGACTGACTCGGCGAGTCGAGTCATGAATAGAAGGACCCTGAGCATATGAACTCGGCGAGTCAGTAGGTGGACTCGGCGAGTAGGGTTGGCCTGGAAGGTTGACTTTGACCAGAGTTGAATTGGTTGACTTTTAGAGGACTGTCAGACTAAGTGTCATATTGATATTGGTAGCTCGGAGAGCTGGAGGAGCAGCGACTCAGGGGATTGTCGATTAGCAGCCAGAGGATTATCGGCGGAGCTCAGCAGTTCAGGTGAGTTTCCTTCCAGTAGGAACGGGTCTAAGGCCACAATGCCGGCCCGTTTAGCTAGCAGTAGTTTCCGGACTTCGATCCGATGCAGTAGTTAGTATGTTTGATGCCTTCGTGGCTCAGACAGGATTTATGTGTTATGTTTTCCGAGTCACGACCCGATGCAGTATGCAATATATGTGTGTCCATGTTAGTTGATATGTTCATGTTATGCTTTGTTCAGTTAGTTCCGGACTTCGGTCCGATCCAGTTAGTCCGGACTTCGATCCGATGCAGAGGATAAGGTCCCAGCCAGTTTCCGGATTTCGGTCCGATGCAGGGGGCAAGGCCCCAGTTAGTCCGGGCTTCGGCCCGATGCAGTTTCCGGACTTCGGTCCGATGCAGGGGACATGGTCCCAGTTAGTCAGGGCTTCGGTCAGATGCAGTTTTCGGACTTCGGTCCGATGCAGGGGACATGGTCCCAGTTAGTCCGAGCATCGGCTCGATGCAGGTTCCGGACTTCGGTCCGATGCAGGGGACATGGTCCCAGTTAGTCCGGGCATCAGCCCGATGCAGTTTCCGGACTTTGGTCTGATGCAGTGGGCAAGGCCCAGTATGCGATTTATATGTTGTATGGTATGTGGTAGTTTGGGGGAGCTCACTAAGCTTCGTGCTTACGGTTTTCAGTTTTGGTTTCAGGTACTCAGTTTTCAAAAGAGGAGCTCGGAGAGGTTGTAGTGCACACACCATAGTCAGTTAGCTTGGGGAATGTTTTACTCTGATAATGAGATTATGTTTTGAATTTAATGCTCGAAAATTATGTTATGACTTATGATACGTTTTTATAAACATGGTTTAGTAATGTTTTAAAAGAAACTTTTAGTCGTGATTTTTGGGTCGTTACATAACAACTCTTACATCCCTGAATCTGAAAAATGCGAAGTCTTTTTTCCCTTTCATTCATGTTCTATTACCCATGTAAACATCTCTCAACTCTTCATGTTTGGTAAAAATGCTTCAGATCTATCCTTTGTTTGATTCATTAGGCATGTTCGTAACAAAGTACGTGGTTATCTGACTTATCTCTCTAGTGTATGTGTTCACCGGTGGGTTTCTTTGTCGAACCTCATTCCATTCTGACTTTTCGTTCCCCTTTATTCTCCCTCGAGAGAAAATAGTGTCAATCTTTTAAGTGGCATTCTGTGACATCCCCATTTTTACATTCAGAAAATACCGATTTCGTTTATGCTTTTTAATAAAAATCAGAGTAACTTCTTAAGAAAAGTATTGCGGAATTTGTTCCCAAAACAAAATATGATATAGATTTTATCAAAGCATTTCTTAAAGAAATGTATTTCTATTACATTACAAAAACTCAGGATGTCAATCATTGATACAGACCATAAGCATAAACTAAAAAGAAATAAACATCTTAGGCCACAAAACACTATATGGCCTCAAATCCGTAATCTCTCGTCAAATCATCCAACTATGCTTTTGTCACCACCTGTAATACAAGAAACTGAGTGGGTCAGGCTGGGGAGCTTGGTGAGCATATAGGGTTTTCAACCCACAATAATAAGTTCATTATTTATTTTCATCAAATCACTAGCCCGATTACCCGTTTCCGTTATCCTCACTTTACGTCCCTAAAGCATCTATTACAAGGGACCTATCCTAAGGAATTTCATCGGGATGGGCACTACTGCTAAGGGGATTCCTCAGCCATATGTGTCCGTAAGGCAACCATGGGGGGATGGAGTACATCTTCAAAAACACCTACAGGTTGCGAGCCTGTTAACGTTCCACTGGACTGCCTAGAAAAGTTTGTGGTCGTCATCTATACTCCGCTAGCTGACTGGATCATCTTAAACAACGTAAACATTGAGGCCTCTCATCATTTTATCGCACATCATCTATTTCATCTACCCATTGTTCTACCCAACATATTTGTAGATATAAAATACATACACAGTCCAGATCTGAAAAACAATGTTTACATCTTTCATCCAGCATAACTTTCAAAGCATAAAATATTTATACAATCTAGATTCGAAAAATAATGTTTACATTTTTCATCCAACATAACTTTCAAAGCATACAATACATATACGCTCTACATCTGAAGAAAAAAAGTTCAAATCTAAAGGAAAGAAGTTCAGATCTTTCATACAACATAGATCTCAAAGTATACAGTTTAGATCTGAAGAAAAAGTTTAGATCTGAGATGAGAAAGTGTAGATCTGAAGGAAAAAGTTTCAGATCTGAAAGAAAGAAGTTCAAATCTTTTATCCAACATAGATCTCAAAGTATACAGTTTAGATCTGAGAAAAAGTTTAGATCTGAGATGAGAAAGTGTAGATCTGAAGGAAAAAGTTTCAGATCTGAAAGAAAGAAGTATAGATCTTTCATCCAACAAACATCTCAGATAAACAGATAATATATATATATATATATATATATATATATACACACACACATACATAGCACATAATTTATATAAAATACTTCATATCTATGTGTAAGATGAAAGTGACTATACATTCACCTGATACGGAGTGATTTGGACAGCACCACGTTTCTAAAAATAACCTTCTTTGACGAAACTGGGAAGTTTTCTTGAAAACCGGGCTCTGTGCGAGCAGAGTTTCAAACCGAAAAACTCTTTTTCTTGGAGACTTCGAGAGCCTCGGGGCTTCCTTCGGGTGCTAGGCAGTATACCTAGGCTTAGGAGGGTATTTGGGTGAGTTAGAGATGATAGAGAGAGAAAGATAGTTGAAAATGTGTGGAAAATGGGGCTGCACCTCGCACCCTTTTATAGGTCGAGGCCTCGCAGTACGCTGGGCGTACTGGTGATCTATGCGGGGCGTAATCCTCGCTCCTTACATACGTGTCCGGTTCTCGGCGGTGGTGCATGGCTTATCTCAGACCGCATAAAAATTCAATACGCGTGGCTTAGAGTCCTTGTATGCAGGGCGTACTTGGTACGCTAGGCGTCCGAAGTCTACGTTGGGTGTAGCCTCGCATCCAACTTCGTAATTTGCACTTCCGACTTCTAAAAAGCATAACTATCGCATACGAGCTCCGTTTTTGACGTTCTTTATATCCACACGTAGGTGAGACCGTACTCTACAACTTTCGTTTCGACTCTGTCAGCTAATTTTGACTTTATTTTAAAAGTTATATTATTAACAGGCCGGGACATGATTGGTCTGTTAAGATCTCATAACTTCTTCATCCGACGTCCGTTTCTGTCTGTCTTTTTATCTTTACGCTACTATTAACTAGATCTTCGATTCTCGTTTAGGTTGTGTCGGCTAAAAACCGTTCGATCTAATATTCGAACTTCAAGTTGTACACTGTTAAGCCGAAACTTCGAAAAATCATAACTTCCTCATACGAAATCAGATTTGGGCGTTCTTTTTATGGACGCTCTCGGTTTCACGTATTCTAAGACTTTTGTTTAGATTTCTAAGGCTAAAAGTCGCTCTATCGTAAATTCACTATTTACACTTTCCGGTGTCGCGTCGGTTCCGTCGCGAAACTTCGACGGGTCATAACTTCTTCGTTGTAACTTGGATTTCGGCGCTCTTTATATAATCCGGAATCCTTGTTTCGACCACTAAAACTTTATGTAAAGATATAGGGTTTATCTCACACTTTAATTTTGACGCTTATTTGTATCCCTTATTTATTGTATTATTATAAACAAGTAATAATTACACAAAAGCACATAATTCACATAATATTCAAGTAATCCATCTTTATTATTTTAAAATGAGTTACAATGGTTGACCTAGACTATTACATCATCTACTAATGCTTAGCCCCGAAACACGGACGTTACACATTCATAATGAAAACAACTTATACATTCTAAATTACTTACAAGATTGGTCTCTTTTGGAACCATTAGCGACAATGATAAGTTGATGACATTTACTTTGCATAAGAGGTTTGGTTGTGCTAACTATATTATATTAATTACTTAAATATTAGTATATTAACATCACTTAATGGCCAAAATGTTTTATTTTATTGAAAATTATGCATGTGTGAAACAAGTTGCGACTTTTCATCTATTCATTGATCAGTTTGTATAAATTTAATCACAAAGATTTTAGGAATAAATTACATATTTTCATTCAATCACTTACATGGTTCTTAACATAAATTATTTCTTAGTATTCATATTTTTCAAAAAATTTATCGGTATTAAACTAAAGAACAAATTATTAAAATCGTTCTTTTTACAATTAGACCTAGGAATAAAAAAGGCCTTACCAATTGTTCTCATTTATTGATCCATCCATTGATGATGTGTGTCTATACGCAATGACTTTTACGTTAAAAACGTAACATAATAGTTTTTATTTTTGTTCTTTTTTATTTTATTTTATGATAATTACTTATATTAATGTAATGTAATGCAAATGTGTCTTCCTAGAGAACTAACCCGGTCAAATCCGGTCAAATCGTACCTAAAAAGTGGCAAAAAAGAAAACATATAATAATAAAACAATAAATCAATTATTTTACGAAAATATGTTTTTCTAGACGTAACCATTAAAACAACTTTATTTTAACCGGTGTTGTAGAAATCGACTTTGGCGACCGATTAATCGGCGATTAATCGTTTGGTGGCCTTGAACCGATTATGATTAGTGTTTGACCGAAATTGGTCAAAATCGGTCAAACTAGGGTTTGACGGTCCTCGGCGGTCATAGGCGGTAAATATTTTAAAAAATCAAAACTTTTAATTTGCTAATATTACACCGAATTGTTAAATTTTTAAGTTTTCAAATTTTAAAATATTATACTAAAATTTTCAAATTTTCATATTTTTAAAATTTAAAATTTTCAAATACTTATTTTTTTTAGATGAATTTTTTAAATAATTTAATTTATAATTTAGGGTCCCCGATTAATCGACCATTAACCTCCACCTAGTCTGATTAATCGTTTATTGTCAGTCAACCGCCGAACGTTTTTTACACCTTGATTTTAGCTAAAGAATCAATCTTAACTATTTAGTTTCTTTTCTATGGTTATTTGCAATTTATTTTTCCATGCTTATATTTTTTTCTAAACAACATGTTAATTGTTAGCGGTTAGTATACGAAAGCTAGGGACGGATCTTCTTTGAGGTCAGGAGGGGTTGTGGCCCTCCCTGTTTTTTATCACAATAAGTCCTTAAGTATTAAATTTTTTACATATTAGGCCCAAAAGCTATAAAATTTGGCTTTGGCCTCCCGTTCTCCGATTTTCATACTTATTATACTTTTGCCCAAAAGCAAATGTGTGTTCCTAGAGAACTAACCCAGTCAGATCGTATCTAAAAACTGGCAAAAAAGAAAACATATAATAAAAAACAATAAATTAATTATTTTATGAAAATATGTTTTTCTAGACATAACCATTAAAACAACTTTATTTTAACCAGTGTTGCAGAAATCGGCTTTGGCGACCGATTAATCGGCGATTAATCGTTTGGCGGTCTTGAACCGATTATGATCAGGTATTTGACCAAAATCGGTCCAAATCGGTCAAACTAGGACTTGACGGTCGTCGGCGGTCATAGGCGGGAAATATTTTAAAAAATCTAAAATTTTAATTTGCTAATATTACACCGAATTGTTAAAGTTTCAAAATTTTTAAGTTTTCAAAATTTAAAATATTATACTGAAAATTTCAAATTTTCATATTTTTAAAATTTAAAATTTTCAAATACTTAAGTTTTTAGGAAATATGAATTTTTAAATAATTTAATTTATAATTTAGGGTCCCCGATTAATCGACGATTAACCTCCACCTAGTCTGATTAATCGTTTATCGTCAATCAACCGCCGAACGATTTTTATACCTTGATTTTAGTTAAAGAATCAATCTTAACTATTTAGTTTCTTTTCTATGGTTATTTGCAATTTATTTTTCCATGCTTGGTATTTTTTTTCTATACAACATGTTAATTGTTAGTGGTTAGTATAGCGGACGGATCTTCTTTGGAGTGAGGAGGGGTTGTGGCCCTCCCTGTTTTTTTTATCACAATTAGTCCTTAAATATTAAATTTTTTACATATTAGGCCCAAAAGCTATAAAATTTGGCTTTGCCCCGTTCTCCAATTTTCATACTTATTACGACATATTTAAAAAAAACTAAAACTATACACACCTAAATAACTTTATGTATATAAGGACTCCATATTCACTCCCCCCTTTTCAATTATTAAATGAAAATATAATTCCATCAACCCAATGTCTAGATAATAAATAGTAAATAATAGACACATTTCAGATATTTATGATCATTTTTAGGAAGTAGTTTCTGAAATTTGTGTTTTAATTTCTATATTCTGTTGGCCGTAAAAATTATGGAAGATAACGACGGATCATCCTTAATAGTTAAGACACCAGTGTCGGATTCGGTCCCCCGCTTACCGGTCCCCGCCCTACCACCATATCCTTTCTCTCTCTATCTCTCTCTCTCTAGTCTCTATAGCACACACTTTCTCTCTCTAGAACACACCCAAACCCCAAAAGCCATCTTATCTAATTGATGATGTAATCGTAGTCGTAGTAGAATTGAATTGAAAAGTTGTGGACCGATGAGAAAAACGTTGCTTTCCTTCTACTCCAAAACCAAATGCTCTCCTTCACCTTAATCATCAAATAAATCCGAAATTTCCAGAAGATTAATAGATACGCACACCGGCAGCAGCTTCAACTTCATCCGCCATTGAAAGCCAAACAAGATCGCATCGCATGGTTTCTTTTGTGGGTGCAAACTGCAAAGTCATAGGTTCTTCTGATTGAAGAAAGAGAAAGGTGAACGTCTTTTCTCTGCCGCGGAAAGTGGGAAAGTACCATTTGGCAGTTCTCTTTTCCTTCCGTCATTTTCCGTCAGCGGTGCCTTTATTTTATTTTTTTTTTCAGTTTTCCGATTCAACTTTTCCACCTCCACTTGAATTGCTTTTTGGGTTTGGTTTGGTACAATCGTTTTCGTTGGAATATTTGCTTCTGTTGTGCGTCTTTGAGTTGTTGTTCATTCTTCAATTATTGTGTACTTTGATGGAGAAACATGAAGAAATGGGGGTTGAATCGTTTCAATTCGGCGAAGATGATATTCAGAGCCTCATGTCGGTGGTGCCACCGCCTGAGCCCGGCAATTCTTTCACGGCTCTCCTTGAACTCCCACCGAACCAGGCTGTCAAGCTCTTACACTCCCCCGAAGAAACCACACCCCCCGCTATTTTCCCCCCTTCGGTGTTTCCGGCCATGGAAACCGACAATTCACTGGAGACGACGAGCTCAATTCTCCCAAATTCGAGCCCTAATTACTGCAATTTGGTGAAACAAGAACCGATTGATTCTGATTCTCTGCATAATTCATCACCTATACAGTCAGATCCGATTATCCCGAAATTAACGAAGCGCAAGGAGCGAGAGAAGAAGGTTTGTGTCACTTCATGTCTTTATTCCTCAATTCTACCTGTTTAAAATTTTCAATATTCGAGTTCTAAATCCATCACTCCACCATTTAAAACTTCAGGTAAAACCATCGGTGAAGAAGATCAAAAACGTCGCAAATGAGACCGACAGTGAGAAGCTTCCGTACGTTCATGTCCGTGCTCGGCGAGGTCAAGCAACAGATAGCCATAGCTTAGCTGAACGAGTAATCATCATTAATCATCTCATAACTTAATCATGTTTAATTAACATTAAGCTTCCCCTAACCACTAATTACGATCAACTGTTGTTAGGCAAGAAGAGAGAAGATTAATGCTAGGATGAAGCTCCTTCAAGAGCTGGTTCCTGGATGCAACAAGGTTAGCTTAACTATATATATATTCACAAGTTCTGTATTCGTCTGCATTCCTCACTTGTACTGTACAAATGGTCAATGCATGTTTACATTGCTTATCTAATATTGTTATTTCCCTGATTATCATTAGGCTTTCTTTACTATGGTTTAGTTGATATTGCCTGTGTCCATTCCATTGCATAGTAGGACCGGGGTAAAGATGTAATTTACTAATTTTTATTATTATTATTATTCATCTTTCCTCGTGGTCAAGAGCTTTTCTTTTGAGCTCATAGAAATACTCTTGTAGTATGCAAATAGACAAATAATCTTTATTCGGTTTATCATTGTTTTAAGAAAATTTCCTTTCAGATTGATAGATTATTTTTAAAACCCTGTTACGTGGGACATGACAAGACAGAACAGATTGTACATTGTTGAGACTGATGTCGTGTTGAGACTGATGTCAGCAGGACAAAACTATCTTATTGTCTTGCAGATTTCAGGTACGGCGATGGTGCTTGACGAGATCATCAATCATGTACAAACCCTGCAACGCCAAGTGGAGGTTAGTTTTTGTATAATCTTTTTATTTTTATATAATTTTTAACTTTTTTTTTTAATAACTAAAAAACTTGCTTTTGGTGCAGTTCTTATCAATGAGACTGGCTGCAGTGCACCCTTGTATCGATATCAACCTAGACAACATCTTCTCTGCAGAGGTAATTATTTTTTACCTAGTGGTAAATAATGATACCAAAACCTTTAATGCCTTGTTGTTACAGTGGGTCAAAATACATAATAAATGAACATCTGTGATGGGAATAAGCTTTCATAGAAAATTGGACCACTTTGCTAAGCTTTGCAATGTAGTATTTATTTAATTTCTCTGCACATTGAACATTGAACATTGAACGTTGAAAGGCATTGTTGTTCCAATTGGGTACTATGTGGTTCATTCATGGTAGCATATATTATTAGACATATAAAAGAAGCAATTAATGTGGGTCTTCACTTGTATGGACAAGATTGACATAATGACATTCTTGTCCCTAATAATTTTGTTTGACCATGTTGCAGAGTGGGTCACTTATGGACTGTAGTTTTGCTGGCATGGTTTCACTAGATGGACAAATGAATGGAAACAGCCACAACCACCACCACCACCACCAGCAGTTATGGCAGCAGCAGCAGCCTGATGGGATGCCACTCCAGGGACTGTGGGGTGGGGAAGACCTCCACCTGCACCCTAATTTCTTGACACCAGATGACTCCCTTTTAAGTTATGACTCATCTGGGAATTCAGGTAAAAAAATTCTAAATATTTAATTAATTAGTTTTTAAAAGTTTAAAGAGTTGTTGATTTGAATTGTGTTGTGTTATGTAGCTTCTTTGCATACACAGCAGTTGAAAATGGAGTTGTTGTGAAGAAGATGGTAGCAAGGAAAGGTTTGGATTGTATATAATGGATAGAAGAAGAAGAAGATAGTGGGTTAATTTAGAAGAAGCTTAATTAAGAGTTTAATCATTGATAATTAGAGGTTTAGAAATGGATATTTAAGAATGGTATTATGCATATAATTATTATATAGTTGCACTAATTTCTCACGACCACCAACATTCATAATCTATTAATTTCTCAACTCTTAATTACGCATATCACCACACAGACTTTTTCATGATAAAACCAGATTAGAAATTAAGTCAAGGGACTTTGACTAATTGACTTGCAGGGGTATCTTTGTGATTTCCTTTTCTAATGCTTCATCTGTTAAATTATTGATAGAACTCCACCATTACGTTCTTGTATTTGGTTATAGATATGACATAAATCAGGTCGAGTTTGAATTGTCGAATGAACAAAACGTCTTTGAGAAACAAATTGTCATTAGTTTAATATTATCCCTTAAATGGATTTAAATGAGCAATAGAATTGACGAACATACCTTATTTTTGGTAATTTTATTTTTATGGATATCAACAAACAGATCTTTGTTGTTGCAAGTAATGAGAGAGTAGCACTACAATCTAATAGAAATTAAATAAATTAAATATCTTCCTACCATTTGTTTTTATTTTTCCTCCTATCATATCAAATGTTGACAAGTGGATTAAATGATTATTAATTTTATTAAATGTCTAATTAAATGTGACACATGTCAACATTTGATATGACAGGAGGAATAATAGGAACAAATGGTACGAGGATATTTAATTTCTCATAATCTAATATCCAAACAATTGGATATTACATGTTAAGAATTTACAATCGTTAGGTTGGTTTTATTATTTTTTTTTCATCTTTTAATTTTTTGATAATGAGATCTGACTGCTAATGTCAACTTGGTAATTTAATAATAATAATCTAATTTTTTATTTGCATCCATTAACATTTACTTCTTAAATTTATTTTTTGACGTGTACAAGTTTTAATACAATTACCATCAAACACTGTTACCATCTGCATACTTTATATATACACAAGGTAACCTACACATGACAACTAACAAAATGTCTAACTAACAAAACGACAATTAACGAACTTAACTACCATCTTGCATACTTTATTTTAAATATTAGTCTAAATATATCCCATCACTTTGTTTTAAAAGGTAAATGAAAGGAGAGGAATATTTAATTATAATGTTAATTAATAAAAAAAATGGGGGGGGGGGGGGGGGGGGGTGGGTTAACCTTGTAGAAGGAAAACGATCGCCGATCGATCGGGGAAGGGGAAAGACACCCTTGTGTGTGTTCGATAGAAAGAAAAACATCGAGATTCAAAGAGAAGAAACAAAGCTTATTGTGTATGTGCGTTCTAGTTCGATTGAAAAAAAAAAAAAAAACAGAAACAAGAGGACGAGCGATCCTGAGGTTGGAGGGGAAAATGGAAGCAACAATGTTGCAATCAAGATGAAGGGGAGCTGAAGCAGCGACGACTGCCAGTGGTGGCCGAAGGCGGCATCCAACGCCTGAACTACGCCAGAATTGACCACTGTGGCAGTAACCTATGATGGACAAATTCAAATGATCCCATGTTTTGTAATTAAACCAATTGAGGTAATTTCATACCCTAGAAGTTTTATGAACGAAATAGGGTTAGGGTTTGTTGTAAATTGGATTTTGTGATAATTTGATCATGTCAATGAGGTTATTGCTAGTAATGACCCTGATTAGTTCCTTCCATTGCATAACAGCGCAGTGTTATTCACTAATTTTGCAATGCCAATAGACAAATAGTCTTCATTCGATCTATAAATCCATTCATCCTTAAACTATACATGATGTACTACTGTGTTTGTGTTTGGCATACAATGAGTAGATAATAATCAATCATGTACAAATTACAATCCCTTCAACATTAAGTGGAGGTTAGTTTATATACAATCTTTCTATTTTTAACTAGAAAACTTATTTTTTGCTGCAGATGTTATGAATGAGACTAGCTGCTGTGCACCCTTGTATCATATCAACATAGACAACATATTTTCTGCAGAGGTAATGCTTATGGAGTCCTTTTGCCTATTTATATGCAATTTCACATGCTATGATACATATATAATTCCCCTTGGTTTTTACCTACAAGTGAAAATTTTGTAACAGTTATCAATGTTTCCTTGTTACTGTTAGTCAAAAGTGTCAAAATACATATTAAATGAAACCAATGAACATCTGTCATGATTTCCCTCAACCAAGGACATGCTCGATGATAACAACATGGGAATAAGTTAGCATTAAAAATTGGACCACTTTGCAATGTAGTATTTATTTACTATTGTGGGACTGCAAATTGAAGCCATTGTTGCTTCAATTGGGTTTCTATATTGTTCATTCATGGTAGCATAAATTAGGCATATAAAAGAAGTCATTAATGTGGTGAACTTAAGGTGGGCCTTCACTTGTATCAACAAGGGTGACATTGTTGTTGGGGGAATTCATTTATATCTGTAAATAATGAATTAACTTGGGTTTTAACTTTTAAATTTAGAGATTTGTTGATTTGAATTATTGATAAGTAGTGGGTTAGAAATGAGGATTTGAGGATGATATTATCCATAAAATTATTATATAGTTGTACTAAAATAATTTGACTTGACATATGTGTTAACAAAAATACGTTTCTTATGTCTCCCCACCTATAAAATAAAAGAAAGGTATAGAAGAACACTTGGATATTAAGAACACTTGGAAACGTTTTGAGTGAAATTTGTGATAATGGTTTAGAAAAAAAAGCTAAAAATTGACACTTATTTGTAAATGTATGGTCATTTCTCTCTTTTATCTAAAATTATGGTTACATGGAAATATATATTTTTCGAGTACATCATATTCGCGAATAGCTCTTAATTTATTGTATAAGTAGGAGTATGACATTAAGGCTATATGGAATAGAAAACAACACCATTCCCGTAGAGGTGTGCCTCTTCACCCAAAAAAGCAAGTCAATTGCTTCTTACTAGGTGTCTAGATATAGGAAATGGTGTTCAATGGTCAAGTTGTTAGCGAGTAAGAGATAGAAAAAGAGAAAGCAGAGGGAAAAAAAAAGAGAGAGAGAAAGTTTTTCTTTCTCATTTGTAAAGGATCGTAGCCACAGTCATAAGAGGTCATACTTACGCTGTTACGCAATACGAGATTGTGTTGGAATGCATGTCACACGTTGCCAAGTCATGTAACGCATAAGTAGATGCATTATGAATAGCCTTATTTTAGTTTTCAAAAATTGTTAAGGCTTTTCCAACCCATACAATTCTCATACCACTTCAATTAACTATTTCATATTTATAAAACTTGCCATTTAAATCCCTTCAACACATACATGATACAACCCTCATGCTACTCGATATTCATCTCATTCTTTATATATTTATCACAAAAGAAAAAAAATCATACTAGAGTTGTATGTTCATACCACTCTCCACCCAATATGATCACCCTCCAACCCATTTAAAAAAAAAAAAAAAAGAACACTCCACCTCACTCCATGGATGTAAACGAACCGAATATTAGCAAACAATTTGTAAACCGTTAAACAAGAAGTTCGTTTATTTAATAAATGGATCAACATGAACAATAATCTAGTTCGTTCATTTATGTTCATGAACATTAGTTTATGCTGTTTGTTTACATTCATTTATGTTTGGTTATTATATTACATTATATATAATATGTATTTTCTGTTCATATATATATATATATATATATATATATATATATATATATATATATATATATATATATATATAGAGAGAGAGAGAGAGAGAGAAAGAGAGAGATGTTCAGGTGTTTAAAGTAATTATTGTGTTATTGTATGCATAAATATGAATCAATCATTTTAAAAACCTAAATAGGGGTAAAATTGTAATCTTAGCTTTTAATTAATTTAGGTAATTAATTATTCAAATCATAAACCCTTTAATTTAGGCAAAATTGTTTACATTTACCCTTTAAAACCCTATACAAAAACATCAACCTTTTATAATCAATCAAAATCAGATGAAAGGTGAAGAAAGGTCAAGCTCCAAAGTTGTAGAGACCTTTGCCTCGCGCACCTTCATCAGATCAATATTACATGATGAATTTTGGCTTCATTCGACACATGCTTCCAATAGTTCGAATGGTCCCCACACTAGACTGGATCCCACATGCGAAGAGCACGTCGTGCGTTTGTCATTTTCGAGCTCTGATTCTTTGATTCCTCCTACTTTCAAGGTACCTCTATTGCATATTTTAACTTCTACTTAGTTCATAACAACCAATGATTCTGTATTTAGCATTTTTTAGGGTGTATAGTATTTTGCCACTTTGGCTTGTAATACTCGAAATTGATTAGCTAAATGTTTAGTTTAACTACCGATTATTAAACCCCAATGCCCGATTTCTCCTTTACTCAGTTAATCTATCCTTAATTTGAGGTTTCGTTTTTTAGGTAAAACCTAGGGTTTTGCTAAATCCATCGATTCATGGTGTTTTTGATTAGATTGATGCTGTATTCTACTAGTATAAGCTTCACCTAACATTCCCCTATAGATTCTAGGTTGAATTTTGGACGATTTCGGGGGATTTTGGTACCGAATGTTTGTCGTGTTCTTGAAGCACGTTGGGCATCTTCATTGCACGCGACGCATCTTCATACCGCGCATGGTGCAGTTCTTGACACACACGAACAATATTTTCTGTTATTTTGCAATCCTTTTACTTACATTACTTTAATTCTAACTTTCTTGCCCTATTTTTCTCAGGTTATGTCTCGATTAAGTCGCAGAGGGCTAGTCAGTTGCCGCCTAACTACTCATCCTATCCATTTCTACAGTTCACAGATGATATACCTACTGAGCATCGGAGCTTCTTCATTTCCCGGTTGATTGCTCTACTGTCCAAGCAGTTCAATACTCCTCAGGCCCTCATATGGCAGACCGTTGATGATCTTGGATTGTCGGCGCGATTGGAGTGGTATCTCACTCGGGTGCTTAGTGATTGTAACACCCCATTTATTAAATAAATAAGTAAATAAATTAATGATTGAATAGTACCCATAAAATCATTAATTATATAGCAAGGTGCTGGTCTCGAGGAGCTAATTGTCACAATTTTAGAGATTGGGGGTTTAAAGTGTAAAATTTGGACTTAATTTGTAAGCAATATGGAAGACAGGGGCTTCTTGGTAACAATTAGGACTCATTATGAAAGGAATTATGGAAGCAAGGGTTAAAATGTAAATTCTGGATTTAAATTGTAAAGATTTATGGAAGCTGGGGGCTGAATGGTAAATATTGGATCAATGTTGAAAAGAGTTTCTGGGGTCAGGGGCCAAACTTGTTATAATGCTTCAATGTTTCATTTAGAACACGTGATTAAACCATGTCTTCCCTCCCCACCCCCCCCCCCCCCCCCGGTCGCATCTTAAACCCTAAGCATAGAAGACCTTATCCAGCCGCCATCATCTCCCGTGAGCCTTACAGCCGCTACCACTCGTCTCCGTTCATTTTTCGATCAGACGTCGCCGCCAAGCAGCCACTTCATCATTGAAACGTAACCTCGCTACCTGAGACGTGTGTGCAACCAGAGAACTACCGATACCGGGAAGTAAGCTTGGTTCGTCGTGTGTGGGTCGTGAGCCACCAGAAACGCCGGTAAGTCAGTCGCAATCCACCTTCTTCTCTCTCCCTCTCGTTGTTTACTGTAGGTACGACGTTGGAAACATCGTTATCGTTGTCAATGGTCATGGGGCCACTGTTTCGTTTGTCCGGTGACACCCGCCGCCTAGACTGTGGCAGTGGGAGTGTGTGTTCGAGTATACATGTTGCTGTCGGCATTTATGGTGTGACATGTGTGTTATTTGGCTGGTACTACCCGAGAAAAACCACCATGGTGGCTGCTACCATGTCATCTCTTTCTGCCGCCACTAGCCACCATGCGGAGGTGGTTGTGTGCGTGAATTACTGTGTGTATGACTGTATCTTGTAAGGATAATGCTGTATGGTTTCTCTTAGGCAGGAAAACGAAAGACGGTCATCACCGTCGCCTGCTGCCGCCGTTCTACCAACTGCCGCCGCTGCTCTGCCACTGTTAGCCACCATCTTTGGTGGTTGTGGGCTTTCGGGTGCGTTAGATTGATGTTTGGAGTGCTTTTGGTGTTGTGTTGGCCCAAGATCATAACCACCACCACTGTGAGGTGGTGGCTGCCACCATATGCCGCCATGTGTGTGTGTTTATGTTAGTTAGTGTGTGTTATTTTTGGATTTTTTTTCGTTGTAAACTGTAATCATGTCGGAATAATGAAAAGCAAACTCAAACCACCACCGTAGGGTGGTGGCTGCCGCCACCGGCCGCCTTGTCGGGTGGCGATGTGCTTTGCCTCGTTGTGTTGACTCGTTTGGGGTGCTTGAAACGCTAATGGGCTTAATGAAAACCCTAACGGGCTTAATGATATTCTAGTGGGCCTATTAAGCCCAATAAAGCCCTAATTGACCTAAAAGCCCAACAAATTGATAAATGGGCTGGTATTTGGGTTAGAAACCCTAATTAGTGTTTGGAAAACACTAATGCCAAAAAAACCCAAATTTTGAGAATTAATCGGGACACACACACGTGAATTATCTAATAGCTTGAAATATTAAATAATAATCATTGGCAAAGATTAATCTAAGAAATATTGGACTTAATGGATTAAGTCCTTAGTGGATTAAGTCATTAATGGGTTAAGTAGGAAACTTAACCCTAACCGTCGTTTTATGTGAAACCCTAATTTCACTTGGGTTTATTATTGGGCCTTGATAATTGGGTTATTAATGTGCCATCCAAGATCAAACAAATGGACTTAGAATAATGATTGGGCTTTGAGGTAAGGCCCATATGAGGAGTTGGGCCTAATTTGGAAAATTGGGCCATAGAGGTGAGCCTTTATGATTATGTGATATTGGGCTATTAGAATGTTGAATGTTGGACTGGACTAAATGGTTGGGCCTTATGGTGAGACCTTATAAAGGTTTGGGCCCCATTTGGAAAATCGGGCCATGAGTTGGGCTTTGAGCCATGGTTGGACTTTTGGGCCCTTGGATTGGGCTTGAATCAACTCAAGTTAGGGGTAGAGTAGTCTCTTACCCTAAGCATGGACTTATGATTATGAGTTCGAACCTAATTATTAATTGGGTGATGCTTTGTTATTAGCAGTTCGGGAATATGTCGTCCAGCAGCGGGGATTGTGTCTACGGGA
Organism: Lactuca sativa; assembly: GCF_002870075.4. Classification (NCBI taxonomy): domain Eukaryota; kingdom Viridiplantae; phylum Streptophyta; class Magnoliopsida; order Asterales; family Asteraceae; genus Lactuca; species Lactuca sativa. The sequence continues at coordinate 332,418,614 of NC_056627.2, read as the reverse complement.
CTTCGGCAGTGCGATGTGAGTCTCCTCACTGTGTGCATGGGTCTACGGCCACAATGTCGGCCCATTTAATTTATGTATGGTAGGAAGACTCGGGGGTTAGCCCTAGGCATTATGCATGGAAGACCAGGAGGAGGCTCCTGGCACTCAGTATGTTATTATGTATGGTAGGAAGACTCGGGGGTTAGCCCTAGGCAATATGTATGATAGACCAGGAGGTGGCTCCTGGCACACTATATGCTATTATGTATGAAAGACCAAGAGGTGGCTCTTGGCACACTATATGCTGATTTGCTAAGTAGAGTATTATGTATGCTAGTTGTCTTTGTGATGCTTGCATGGAAGACCAGGAGGTGGCTCTTGGCATTTGTTTGTGGGACCGAGGGGGTGGCCCCCTGCTTGGCAAGAAAGACCATGTGGTGGCCCGTGACATAATGGCAAGACTATGTTTGGCACATAACATCTTTACTGATTATGATATGTATGGCTCATGTTTATGTATGACAGTATGTGAGTATGTGTTTATAAGCTAGACAATATCCGGTTTAAAGAGGCCGAAGGGGTAGGCCAACTCCCAGATATGTTAGGCAATATGTTGATATGTATGGTATGTGGTATTTGGGGAACTCATTAAGCTTCGTGCTTACGGTTTTCAGTTTTGGTTTCAGGTATTTCGTTTTCAAAAGAAAGGAGTCGGCTCGATCGCAGCGCATCACACTATGTTTTCCGCACATGAGATCTTTGAGATTATACTCTGATATGATTTTAGATAACATGTTTTGATTATTGACGTACTAGTTTTGACATGATATGTTATTATGGATGTTTTCTTATACTGTTAGTTTTATAATAACTTAATTAAAACGAAATTTTTGGCCTGTATTTTTGGGATGTTACAGTGATGATCAAGGGTTTGAAGATTAGATGATGGTTGAACAATTGTCATTGGTCTTCACAAAGGAAAGAGTTATTCTTCTGATAGAATAACCTACAATAGAATGATAGTGGTATATGTAATAATATATTTTGCTAGAATATTCTTGTCGAATAATTTACATGGTTTTGTTTGTTATTAGTGAGTATTTCATTGTCATGGACTATTATATAAAGTTTTTACATTTTTAAGAATGTAATGAAAAATTTGAAGTTGTATCCAAAAATTTGTTATTAGTCGGTGTTGGTATTCTAATAGAATATCATTCTAATAGAAATATATATCCTGAAATTCCTAGAGAATATGATTCTAACAGAATAAAATCGTGTTTAATTATAAAAATTACGTTATAATTAAATTAAAGTAATTAAAAAAAATTAGAATTTTAAAATCAAGAGAGTTAATTATCCCAAAAAATATGGAATTTTCCTTTTTTAAATTTATCTCAATTGTCTAAAATACCCTTAGAATGAAATTAGATGGTATTTTTCAATTATATTTAATTTAAGGGTAAATGGCACAAAAAACACTATTTTTACACAGAAATTCGATTTTGACACCGTGTTATTTTTTGTGTCAATTTTGACACTGTGTTTTCCAATTTGTTACAATTCTGACCACTTGACCGGTTAACCAGGTTACATGCTAACGTGGCATGATGACGTGTCAGTTTTGATGACGTGGCATGCTGACATTATATGATGTCGTGTGAAAACTGAATTTTTTTCTCACAAAAAACACTAAGTTTTCATTTTTTTTTCGATTTTGACACTATGTTTAATTTTTTCTTTCAACTTTGACACTATGTTTTTTTGTTCCAAATCGAACATTATTTTTTCCAATTTTGTTCAATGTTGACAATTTTCTATTTGAAACCGTATAAATATTTTTTAATACATTTAAACCGTATAAATATGTTTTTTTTCATTTAAAAACCATAAGTTTGTATAAATACATTTTTTTACACTCAAACCATATTTTTATATATAAATATGTATTAGTTATATAAAAATTGTATTTTATATTAAATATGCAACTTTAAAATGTGTCTGGAGGTTTGGAGGCGTGTAGTCGATCAAAACTCAGATATCAAGTTTGCAACCCATCAAATTTTTACATCTTATTAGAAGCTTATGGTTAGTTTGATTCTCATGATATAACTAATGCTTTGAATGTAAGAAAAAAACATTTTGTATTTAAATAAAAATGTGGTTTTTAAACGAAAAAAATATGTTTATACGGTTTAAAATGTAATAAAAAAATATATATATTTATACGGTTTCAAATGGAAAATAGACAACATTGAACAAAATTTGATAAATGATGTTCGATTGGAACAAAAAAAAACATAGTGTTAAAATTGAAATAAAAAATTAAACTTAGTGTCAAAATCGAAAAAAAGTAAAAACTTAGTGTTTTTTGTGGAAAAAAATCAATTTTGACACGTCAGCATATCATGTCATCAAAACTGACACGTCATCATGCCACGTCAGCATGTAACCTGGTTAACCGGTCAAGTGGTCAGAATTGTAACAAATTGGAAAACACAGTGTCGAAATTGACACAAAAAATAACACGGTGTCAAAAACGAATTTATTTGTAAAAAGAGTGTTTTTAGTGCCATATACCCTTAATTTAATAATATGTATTAATCACTTTCTTAAAATAAGTAAAATGATTGGTCCACATGTATGGATACAATAACATAATAATTAGTTTAAATAGAATAACCTAAGCCTATATATATATATATATATATATATATATATATATATATATATATATATATATATATATATATATATATATATATATATATATATATAAGCCATCTACCTGCGCAAAGCAGCAGGCATAAATATTTTTTTCGACAATTAGTTTCTTTTCGTGACAAACATGAACAATGTAATATATTAAACCAACGAACATGAACAAGAAAAGTTGTTCGTTTATATCTTTATGTTCGTTCGTTTGTTCAGTTAACTTAAATTTACGAACATTAAGAAGCTCATGTTTGTATTCGTTTCGGTTCGTTTACAACCATATTCATAAGTATGTGTCGTGTGCATGATATATTAAAACACCATCATGCAACAACTTTCGAGTAAACAATGTGTGGCCAAAAAAGATCAAAAACTCATTTATAAACAATTTTAAATTATATAGACCAAAACCTCCTTTAGGTCACTATCGACAATAAACACCAAAGAGGTGGGCACTGTTAGTGTTAGGTCTTATTAAACGACTAAAATACCTTTTTAAATACCGTTAGGTCCTCACAACCATAACACTTTTAAAAGAGTCACTTTATTATTAAAGGGAACTTAATGCCTAAAAGATACACCCTAGGTCATAAAAACAAGACACGTATTTTTAACATGTTTTTATCTTTTTTTGAAAGAGAAAACAAGACACATTTGAGACATTCTACCTTTGAAACGCATAATAAACACCAAATATAATACTCAACACCAAAAGGTTGTAAAATTCTTTTTTCCCCATGTTTCTCTCTTTATGGTGTTGCACAAAATTTTAAGAGAACTATACTTCTTTCTTTATATATATATATAAAAAAAAGGAGGCTAAACCCTATGTGTATATGTAGAAAAGCAAGGATTGTCTCATTACTTAATAACAACCAATGCTTCACGTCCATAAATGACATGTACCTAATTGACATTGCGAAATGCCTTTAGCAAAACACTCTTATTTAAAAAGAAAATACAATGATGCCAACATAGAGATGCTTTAAGATATCTAATTGGAGATGTTCTTTACACAAAAACACGACTTCGAGATGCTTCAAGATATCTAATTATAGTATATTAAGTATATGTGATTTTTAATTCTTCAACAATCAACAATATACTTAATTTGGGTAATGTCCTTTCTTATAATATGTATATTTTTGTAGGATTCTTTTATGAGGCGCAACACGTATAATCAAGAAAAAAAGTGGTAGTACTAAGCTATAGACCAAACAAAATATGAATCTATAGACATAACCATACGATAAGATATATCCACTTAGTTAATCTGACTATCTATTTTCAGTTACTTTGGATCCAAAGTTCGGAAACAAAGTGTGACATTTTTGTTGAGATAGTTACGTAATTTCCTGTGACTATTACTCTAACATAGAGAAAGAATATATAAAATTGCATTCGAACGAGTCCCGTCTATGGTCCACTACACTTGCTAGGCACTATAATACATAACAATTTTTGTTAAAACTCTAGTAATCATAATTATAATATTTTTCTTTTATAATTATTTACAGTTTTTAGTCTGATTCTCTATTATACTTGTTATTAAGTAATATGTAAAGTAAATTACAATCTCGTCCCTCTGTTTTATTAAAATCGCAAGTTCACTCCAAATTTTGATTTTGTAATAACTACATCCTTATGGTTCTATTGGTTTCATTCTCTTCTGAATTTGATTTGGGAATATAAGTTATTAAGGTAATTAATTTTTCGGTTTGTTCACATTTGAGTAACTATTTTTTTGTATACATCTAGGTAACGAAACTTGTTGAAAGTATTCACATATGACCATTATGATTTGTTGTAGTAAGTTACATTCAGTCATAATGGTCACATGTGAACATTTTCAACAAGTTCGTTACGTGGATGTGTACAAAAAAATAGTTACCAAAATATTAACAAAACGAAAAGAAGAGTAATTTACACGAATGGTCCCTATGGTTTGGGGGAATTTGTGCGTTTGGTCTCTAACTAATTTTTTTAACTCAGATGGTCCCTACTATTTACTTTTGTTGCACACTTAGTCCTTGTCTTACCTAAAAAACTATTGTGCCCTTATTAATTTATTTTTTTTTAATTATTTTTCTTATTTATGTATTTATTTTTTATATATTTAAAAAAATAAATAGACCCCACATATTTGTATCTCCTCAACGTAAACCTGAAACCACATTTGAGAAATATAATATGTGTCCCACCGATCACCGTCCCATCTTTCGTCATCCTCAACTTCTATTTCCTTTCCATATTTAGTGACATCGACGTCTTCACCGTCCTTTCTTTTTTCGGTCCTTCAACTCTGGCGAACCAACACCACAATCCACTAAAGATGAAGAGACATTGGATTGTGGTGTTAGTTCGTCGGAGTTAAAGGACCGAAAAAAGAGGGGATGTTGAAGACGTCGATGTCATCAAAGGTGGAAAAGAAATAAAAGTTAAGGAGGATGAGAGATGGGATGATAACCGGTGGAACCCATATTAAATTCCATAAATATGGTTTCAAGTTTAGGGTGATGAGATACAGATATGTGGGGTCTATTAATTTTTTAAAATATATAAAAAAATAAATTCATAAATAAGAAAATTAATTAAAAAATAAATTAATAAGAGCAATAATAATCTTTTTACATAAGATAAGGACTAAGCGCGCAACAAAAATAAACAATAGGGACCATCCAAGTTAAAAAAATAAGTTAGGAACTAAACACACAAATTCCCCAAACCATAGGGATTATTCGTGTAATATACTCTTACTTATCGTTTTGTTCATATTTGAGTAACTGTTTTTTACACATCTAGGTAACGAAGTTGCTGAAAGTGTTTACATATAACCATTATTACCGGATGTAAGCTGTTACATCAGCTCATAATGGTCATATGTGAATACTAATAACAAGTTCGTTACCTAGATGAGTATAAAAAAATAGTTACCTAGATGTGAACAAACCAAAAAGATAATTACCTTAACAAGTCATATTCCCATTCGATCTTTATGTTGTTAACTTTAACATCTCAGTTGTTAGATTTTTTTAAAAAGACCAATTTATCTCTTGACTAAGCCTCAAACCCAAAGGGACTAAATTTGTAAACCAATCACTATTTTATTATTAAGTTATTTTCTTAATTATAAATTATAATATATTTAAATAATAAATGTTTTAATATTATTTAATATTAAACTTGTGGGTGAGCTCGTGGTGAACCACAAGTCATTATTGTGGCTGATCGTGTATGCTTATTGAATTTGGAATTACTGAAATGTGTCTTGTTTTATTCACAAATGATGACGGTGAGAAAACGAAGGCGGAAAAATGAAGCACAAATCGGTAGAAAGAAAAAGAGACAAAAGGAATGTCAAAATGGTTAAAGGGACTAAAAGAGAGAAATATTAAAACATGAATGGCCAATCTTTAATGAAAAATAAGTAGTAAGGAGAAAAAAAAAGGGGGCAAAAGGTAGGCAAAAATGGTCAAAAAGGACTAAATTGGTAAATATTAAAAGACATATGGTTACTCTTTAATTACAACAAATCATTAACCAAAATTGTCAATATATATGGCCAAATCTTAAAACATACTAAATGCTCTAATGACATGGCTATTAATATAGTATATTAAACTTTTTTAAATAATACTATATTCGATTATCTCACATTGAAAAATATAGATTAAAGTAAATTATAGTTGTGGTCCATGTTTTATACATATTTATGTAGTTTTGGTCTTGCTTTTAGAAAAACTGATACAAATGGTCCCTAAGATTTCAAAATCCATCAAGATTGATCATTTTGGCTGATATCATTACTCGGACTCCGTTAAATGCATGTAAATTACCATTTTAATCTCATTTATTCTATTTCTTAGTTTTTATGTTTTTTTTTATTTTTTTTTATTTTACTCTTATTTTCATTATTAACAAATAACAACACAAAATTGCAAGAATGGTCCCTATGGTATGTCAAAACTAGCAACTGTTGTCCAAAATGGGTTTAGCTCGCAAGGATGGTCCAATAGTTTCGTTTGGTTGCGAGTTTAGACCAAAAAATTTAAAACTTTTTATAATGACGGATTTGCCCTTCGTATTTTCCCTTTTTCAAATTTTCTATTATAGAAATTAAAAAAAGAAAAAGAAAAAAAAAAGAAAATCTCTCTCTCTCTCTCTCTCTCTATCAATCTCCCTTTACTCCACCACCTTTTCATCTCCAACTCGTCTATCTCCCTCGTTTCTCACTTCTCCGGCGAAGAGAGCCACCACAGTCGACTGTGGCAGCTCTTCCACATCCCCCTGTCGTGACCCACCACCATTCAACATCCCAAATCCAAATCCACAAAGGGTGTTCTTTGTTCTTGATTTTGGATCCGAAATAAAACCCAAATCCAAAAGTTGAATGTAGGTATGTTCTTGGTTCCAAATTTGAAACGAAGACGAAGAAGGGTAGATCTGAAACAAAATTCACACACAAAACCTTACCTGAAACAAAAACCCATCATCGATTCAAAGAGAAACAAAAACCCACCATTGATTTTGGATCTGAAATAAATCACTACACGTGTTTCCTCCTGCTTTTCTTTCCTTCCGGGGAGAATGAAGAGAAAGGAAGCTGGTGGTCGGAGGGAGTGGCAACATTTGGTGGTCGGAACTCACAACAACAGCGATAACAACAAGTTGTTTGGGTGATAGAGCGACGGGAGGAGCTGGGTTTCCTCCTTAGCGGTGCAGTATGATTGGAGAGAGGTAACGAGGGTGGTGAGGTCATGTACGGTGGTGAGAGGTGGTGTTTAGAGACTAGGATGGGCGGAACAAGGCTGGCAGTCGACGAGCTCACATCCGTCTCCTTCTCTCGTCATCGTTGCAGATTCAAAGGGGGGTTGATGGAGAAAGTCGGGAAATACAGTGATTAATGGTGGCAGTTGGCGAGTACCTTCCCTCATCGTCGACTGTGGTGGCTCGGACTGGATATGGTGGAACACCGGTAAGTTTGTGGTGATGTTGGCATACAACTAAAGTGGAGTTTAATGTGGTCGTGGTGGTGATGTGATAGGCGAAGAGGTGGTGGATGTTCACAGTGGTCACCACAGCAACACCACCGGTGTCAAAACAACTGGTGCTTCATTCTCTGTTTGTGAAATGGGGACAAAAGGAAGAACATAGATGAATCGAGAGAGAGAGAGAGAGAGAGAGAGAGAGAGATTTTTATGTAATAAAAAAATTGAAAAAGGGAAAATGCCAAGGGCAAATCCATCATTATAAAAAGTTTTAAAATTTTTGGGCTAAACTCGCAACAAAACGAAACTATTGGACCATCCTTGCGAGCCAAACCCATTTTGGACCAAAATTGCTAGTTTTGACATACCACATGGACCATTCTTGTAATTTTGTCTATTAACAACCTTCGAATCCCTAGTGAGAAAGTACCCAGAGAACCGGAACCGGACCGGTATTTCACAAACGGTTTGGTTATCGGTTAAACAAAATAGTAATTTTCGATCCGGTTTGGTGCATCTAAACCCGACTCAAAAATTGGAACCGGACTAGAAATCTGAAAGGACATTATACATGCAATTGATTGTAATCTTCAAAATATTTTCTAGATTTTGTCCCGCTTTTTAAAATACACATAACTCATTCATGTAAAGTTGGAATAACTTGATTTTTTATTAGCATGTAATTTGGTGTTTGTACTTCGAATTTAGACTGTAAAAAGACATATTTTGGTTATATATTGACTTAGATATAAGCAACATATCAATGTTGTGTTTTTTCTATTTCATCACTATTTACTTTTTAATTTTATCTCTTTTTTAACATACACATAACTCACTCGTATGAAGTCAGAATTATTTAATTTGTTTTCTAACATGTAATTTGGTGTTTGTACTATATTTTACTTTTTAAAAAGACATGTTTTGGTTAAATGTTAAATTAGCTACATGCCTTGGAAGACAACATATCAATGTTACATTTTTTTCTAATTCCAAACATTGCTATTCTTGGTTCCATTTTGAAAATACATTGCTATTCCTGATTCCATTTCGAAAGTGTATTGTCATTCTTGGTTTCATTTTGAAAGTGTATTGCTATTATTGGTTCCATTTTGAAAGTGCATTGTTATTCTTTGTTCCATTTTAAAAGTACAGTAAGACTAACACCAACATTTCGATTCTAAGTTCATATAATATGTAAAATTCGGTTCTGGTTCCAAACCGGTTCGGTTCTAAAGCTAATCCCTAGGATCCACCACCATTATCATCCCCTTCTGGTCACCATCTTCGATCATCTTCTCTGATCAACCTCAAATCCATCAAAATTCACGATTTAATATATATAAATTAATTCCAAAAAGATATTTCAATTTATTAATAAAGAAACTACAAACAAACACACACAATTCTACAAGAATTCTTGAAAATAAAATACATAGTGGCTTCCATGTTTTCATTTTTTCTAAAAAACATGAATCCACATACATAATCATGATCCTCCCCTTTAATGCATTGCATTCCTAACGTCATATTAGAAAGATCAAATATGTCTAAGATCCATTATAGAATGATATTGCTAATAACATATGATCATATAGAGTCACACTTTATAGCAAGTTACCATCAGTTGATTATTTATTAGTATAATTTGATTATTAATAAATATATCAACACTTGTATTTAATTGGAAAATTATTATTTCATGGAAATAATATTTTACTAATTAGAAATTTATTATTTATGGAAATAATATTTACCGGAGAAATAACAACTTATGAATTATTTCATAAAGCATGATTATTTATAAGTGATATTTATATCTTATTCAACTAGTTAGAGTTTATTTATATAAAATATAGTTTTATATAAAAGAATACGTGTATATAAATATACATACTAGCCGTTTACCCGCGCCAAGCGCCGGGTGCGGATATTTTATTCAAAAATTAAATTGTAGAGACGATTAATTCTTTTGCACAAATAGTTTACTACATATAAACAATTATCAATATCATTAAAATAATAATATATAAATGTACACTCTTGATTACAAACCCGATTATGTCAAACTGTGCAAATGTTAAAATAATAATATATAAATGTACACTCTTGATTACAAACCTGATTAAATATTTGTTTTTTTCAATATAATTATGATTTATGTTGTTTTTTTGTCACAACAGACAAGTAACAGATAAATCGACACTTAGATAGCAGATAAATCGACACTTAGGTAGCCAATATATAACTCACAGGAGCTCGATCCACTCCAAATTTCTCATATTTTTCCACCTTTTCACTTTCTCTCACCTTTGACTTTGACTTTGACTCATTAACAACACCTAAAATCCCCCTTTGTCTCAAACTCTTCCAAGAAACAACCGCTTTTCGTTTCATCTTATGTCCCCACACAACATTATCCTTATCCCACCTTTTTACCACATTAAGCAAAAAACTTTCATTCTCTTTCACATCATCTTTCATTCTTGGAACAAAAAATTTCGGTTTTGACCCTGCCACCGCCATTCTTGGAACACCCAACATGTTCACAAACGAATAAGGAGCATCATGTCTTTTTTCCCATTTGAAGATGAAAAGGCAGACAAGAAAACATCCTTAACATTTCTCATGTGGGTCCCCGTTTGACTTTGACTTTGACCACTCAACATCCTACTACCTTTTGAAAGTCCAACCACTACATAATATGTTTTAGGCCTTAAAGATTCCACCTTTTTGTCTTCTAACATTCCAGGAATTGAAGAGAATGAAAACTGACCTTTGATGGAGATGGAGGGTAGGATCTAAGGGGTGGGGTGAAGTTTTTTTGGAGGGAGTTGACTTTTTTCGGGTGGTCAACGGTTGCCCCTTCGACCCATCTAACCACTACGATCCGTGAAGTGCGATTTGGGTCGTATTCAATTCGTTCAACTACACCTACTGATGAAGTGTTGCGTTTTAGGTCAATTGTTCTTTGTGACCATTTTGCCCCTCCCCCTCTGTGGAAAATTGTGATACAACCCTTTGAATTTCTACCTGTTGACTTATCTTTAGTTGTAACGAATTGCCTAAGTGGCCTTTCAGAGCTCACATTTTGAACACCTGTAGGAATATGATAAAGTCAGTAAAAATGTTTTTGTTTAGATAAATCATAGATGAATTTCAGATAACAATATAATCAGTAATGTTCAAATCCTAAGCACCACATCTCTACAATCAAATTAAGAAAGCTGGAAGTGACATCTCTCTGGTACTGATTATCCATCTTGAATTGAAAATATGCAACTTTAAATACCAATTTCTTTTTACTTTATCATCATATGATTCAGTCTTTCAATATATTTGCATTTTTACATGTACAAATAAGTGTTTACTGAAATGTACATGAACAAAATCAACTCTTTTTATTTAAAAGAGTATACCAGGGTCTAGGAATGTCAAAGAAAGTTTCGCTTCTGATGTCAAAAAAGGTTGTTTCTTATTGTAAAATTGAAGTTAGGGTTCAACAAGAAGAGCATCAAGCAAACAAATTCAAAAATTCACCTGTTTCATCAGCAATTCGTAAAACACGTGTTTTCGGCATTACTATTACCAAATTAACACTCTGAGAGAACCAATATCCCAGCAAAGCTGAAACCTCAAAAACAGAACTTTGCCTTGGGTGACTACCGATACCCTCACGCATTTTGACCTTATACAGACGTGGGTTTTGAGGCTAGAGACACACAGACGACACTCGAACGTGTAATAACTTGAAAGAGCTAGGTTTGACATCAAAACTGGAACAAAGAATCTGTATTTGCACATTAATTCCGACATCAAATTAAATCTTCATTGAGCCCCTTTTTCAGATTCATTTCTCTTGAACACGACAATTTCAACTTTGAATTTGCATTTAAAAAAAAAAAACTTACGGCTAATAGAGTGCTTGGATCTCATCTGAAATTTGCTAATCCTCGAAGTAATCTCAAGCGAGTGGTGAAAGTGTAGAGGACAGAGGAAATAAAGAGAGAGCGTGGTGGCTTCTTGTCACCAAAAAGTGTTGCGAGAGCACAGTAGGTGGCGGCGACGGTGATCAGATACAGATACAGCGAGTGGTGCGAGGTTGGAGAGTGGGTGGTGATTCACTACCGATGGTGATGATGACGATGAGTTAGGCGGATGAAGTGCGATGTCGTCTTTTCAAAATAGGGTTTTTGCTATTTGTTTAAGGGAAAATGCGAGTGTAGATGACAGAGGAGAAAAATAGTATGTTTACTTTTTTGATTCAATTTATGAAACGTCAATGTTAATGCCATTAATTTGTCAAACAAAAATATGAATATTTAATGCAATTAATTTGTAAAACGGAAATGTGATAAGAGTATTAAAAGGTATGAATAAATTGATTGTATATTATGCAATAGGTTTAGTACCTCTTAAATTTCAACAAATGGGCAATATCCTTAATAATATAGTAAAGATATGATGAATAATCTTGTTGATATTTATGATGGACTCAACTAGTGCACAACATCGTGAATCCAATCTTTTAGTCCTTTACTTGGCTCTTTGTCAAGGAATATATTAGTCTTAAATTTTCTAAGTACTAAGATTTCCATACATCACATGACTTAAATCATATGATTTCAAGCTTCTGTCCAATTGAAATTTAGGCGATGAGAATCTTTCTTTACTTAGATAAATTTGACACTTCCATAAATAACATAACTAAGAATCACATCCATTTATAGAAATACACAAACATCAATTTTCACAACGATTTCATTGAAAGGATATATATATATATATATATATATATATATATATATATATATATATATATATAAGACAAACCAAAAAAAATTATTTTATTCATAAAAGCAGCGGAAAACATGTCCTTACAATGCAAAATCAACTGAAAAACTAATTAATCAAATATTCCTAATAAATTTATCATAACTTCCTAAGCTCAAAATCTGATCTTCGAATCCATGTGATCGTAATCCATTTCTTCGTGATCAGACTCATCTCGTTCTTTCATCAAGCTTCCTCTTTTTTTTTCTGATCCTACAAAAACATTCAAATGTAATCTTATCACATCATGTATTAAGAATCAATGAATAGGAACTTAATGGAGTTAGATAGTAGATTTTACCTGAAGTAGAGCCATACTCCTTGACTCTCCCATCTCTTGGATTCCTCAGGTGATCCGGGCAACTTCATTTCCAACGCCCCTTCTTTTGGCAGCAGAAACAGGTGGCTTCTTCTGGAGTGACCACGGAAGCATGGTTGGTTAAATTACCAGAAAAATATGTTCCATTACTTTGCCAAATCCTTTCTGATTCAGCGGCAATAAGCATGTAAGTTAGGTCAATGAGGGTTGCGTCAAGATCCATCATATAATACTCTCTTATGAACTTATTATATGATTTAGGGAGTGACTGAAGAACCCAGTCTACAGCCAACTTCTTTGGGAAAGTTGCACCTAACATTATCAAACTATCGATCAGTGATTTCTTCCCTAGGACGTGAGCACACACGGGTTTTCCATCTTCATGTTTCATCGCCAACAGGGCTTGAGTGAGCTTGAACTTTTCAAGCCTTTGAACTTGTGGGTTAGGGAGAACAATAGGAGGAGGTAGAGGAAGTGAAGCATGATCTCTTGTTCCTCGATTAAATCGTGGAATATCATCTTCATGTGGAGAGCTTGTTCCAAGGGATTTGGGAAGATCATAATTGTCATACTTTGACATCTACAAAACGGGAGAAAATTCAAGTTAGTTGATTTATTGAGTCCTTAATAAAACACCCAAATGAGATATTAAGGCTAGGACCCAACACAATACTCTACAACTTGGGAGAGGGATGTCGTAACCCAAATTGCAGAACATTTGAAGGTAACTGAATGACGATTCACTAATTTTCCACCATGAAAAACGAAAAAGAGATTAAGTTTTAAATGTATTGAAAACTCCTAGATCCTTTGAGATTCATTGAACTTTTCAATGGCATGTTTAAATCTCGATATGCCCCTCGATTTGTGACTGGGATGCCAAGGATCACAAAACAGGGTGTGAATAACCATGCAAATATACATGGTGCCCCCAATGTTACAGTCACCTGTTCGATGTGACGGTTAACCACACACGCTCCACTGAACTATGACAAACATCGAGTCACCCTTCGCTACCTTTGCTTAGAATCCATTTAGTGTGTCGGTTAACCACACTCGCTCCACTAATCGTCTTAGCAAGGATACAAAGTGTAATTTCATGGGATTGCATCAAATTCACTTTTGCCTAAAGTAACTAAGATTTAGAAATTTGTAAAAACATTTAGTTACTTTATAATTCATTATACTTTTAATGGAAAGGGTTTGCCCTATCCTACCCGTTCGGCTAACGATCTTCCACTAGTCAAGAGTGTGGTGGGTAAGAGTGGATACCCAATGACGGTCATTTTACAGGCCGCTTCCTTAACCCCCTTATAGACCAGCTTCATGAATGAGGCCTACTGACGGTAAGACTGACATTTAAGTTATACATATATAATATTAGAATTTTTTTAATTTTATATACAGTATAAAGGTGTATTTTACACTTTTAAAATACTATGTGGTCTAATTTAACAAATTATACTTTTAATTTAATTAAATATAAACCATATCATTATGGATTTATTAACTCTCTTTTAGTTATACAAATTTAATAAAACCATTAGGGTGCAATTTGAACTTTTCAAAAATAAGGGTTTTAGAATTTAACATTTTAAAATTAAACTTTTAATTAAATTTAAATTCCAAAACTTGAGGGCAAGTTTTGAAACATTTCAAATCACTAAGGTTTTAATCAAATTTAAAATTTTTGAAAATTAAAATCTTTTAATTTGAAATTTTAAATATTAAAACTTTGATTTAATAATTCTCCCAAAATTAAACAATTAATTTGAATCATCAAATCTTGAAGGATTATCTATTAATTTAACTTAATCTCTTAAATCCCCAAAAATTTGAAAATTGGGATGGGATAACTTAAAATCTTTAAATTACCATATTAAACAATTAAAGGGATAATTACAAGATATGACATTATCCAAATCCCTAAAATTTAGGAATCATATCTTGGGGAGGAGGCAATTTCGAAAACCCTAGGGTTGGATAACCCTAAAATTTGAAATCTTGGAGGCTAAGGAAAGGGTTTGGGAAACCCTATCAAAATTTTGAAATCTAGGGTTTAGGAACCCTGATTTCGAAAATCAAGCCTTTAGGGTTTATTTGCTATAAACCCTAATATGTCAAATTCATACTTTTGTATAAAATCTAATTGAAAACAAAACCAAAAAGCTCTGATACCACTTTCTATGAGGCGCTTCTGTCGGTATTGACCTTTAAACGCTACTATCATAGTCATAAGGCTCCCTATTAGGCGCAGCTGCCGATACTGTCCTTAGAGCGCAGCTGCTAGGACGTTTACCGTAGATTTAAAACATCTACGGGTTGTGGCGCGGCTGCCAGTGCTCATCTATAAGGTACTAGGTCCATTGCTGCCAATGTTTACCTATAGGGCACTAGGTTCATACTACTAATGTTCCTTTATTTCAGCTTTTACCCCTCATCATTCATCTACCCATGTTTTACCCAACATATTTTGTAGATATAAAATATTTTATACAATTTACATTATTTAAAACATGTATAAAAATCTTTCACCAGCATAGACAACAAGTATTTAGACAATATGCACACATAGCATGTAATTTATATTAAAATACTTTATATCTATGTGTAAGATGAAAGGGACGATGCACTCACTTGATATGGTGGTGACTCAGAACTCAGACAGCGCTTCGATACTCTCAAAACAATTTTCCTTCGATAAAACCTAGTATTAATACCACTAGGGTTTAGTCTAACGATAACCGCGACTAATTAATAGTCTGACTATTATTATTATTATATAAACGTTAAACGATACTTATATAACTCATAATAATAGCCCAAATAATTATTTTAAGGACCTAATAACATTACTATAATTATTTGAAAGCTATATTAAAAGTTGCATAAGCGTAACTCACTTACAGAGGATTTTAAAGAAAACCGGGCATTGCTCAGAGCAGCGTTTCTGAAACCGAAAGACCCTTTTTCTCGGGACTCCGGGAGCCTCGGGGCTTCCTTCGGGTGCTAGGGCTTCACCTAGACTTTAGGGGACTCAAAAGGGGCTAGAGAGAGTGTGGGATTTGGTATGTGAAACCCGGCCATCCTCGCACCCTTTTATAGGGCTGAACCCTCAGAAGTACGTTGGGCGTACCGGGGCTACGTTGGGCGTAGTCTCGGATAGGATTGCCAACTTCGCGAGGCGTACTCACCTCGGACGCGGGGCATATAGCGAAAGCGAGGCGACGTGGTGTGATCAAAAGCGAGCCTTGTCATCAGTATCGGACGGCTGTAGCGCTGCCACGTCAGCACTCCTATCATCAGCTTCGTAATTTCGATTTTAAACTTCAAAAATTCGTATCTTCCTCATACGAGCTCCGTTTTTTACGTTCTTTATATCCACACTACAACTTTCGTTTAGACTCCGTTGGCTAATTTTGACTTTATTTTAAAAGTTATATTTTTAACAGGCCGGGACAGGACTGGTCCGTTAAATATTCATAACTTCTTCATTCGTCGTCCGTTTTCGCCCATCTGTTTCTCGTTATGCTACTCTTAACGAGATCTTCGATTCTCGTTTGGGTCGTGTCCGCTAAAAACCGCTCGATCTATTATTCGAATTTCGGGCTGTACACTGCTAACCCAAAACTTCGAAAAATCATAACTTCCTCATACGAAGTCAGATTTGGGCGTTCTTTTTATCGACACTCTTAGTTTAACATACTCTACGAGTTTTGTTTAGATTGCTAAGGCTAAATCTCGCTCTATCGTAAATTCACTATTTACGTTTCCCGGTATCGTGCCGGTTCCGTCGCGAAACTTCGACGGGTCATAACTTCTTCGTTATAACTCGGATTTCGGCGTTCTTTATATGTACAAAACCCTTGAGACATATTCTATAACTTGTTTAAGGTTATTCATTCTAAATAATCTTTTGTCGAAAAGTCGTTTTCGACTCCTATTATCTCTAAATTGACTAGCCCGGATCTGCGGGTGTTACAATTATCTCCCCCTTAGGATGATTACGTCCCGGAATCATCAACGAAACAAGACTCACATGATGAATCCATACGCTATCTCTTCATCCTAAGTAATAACCGTAACTTTGATGTTTCTTCGAATGAGTATCTAAGTCTAAGACTTCTTGACTGCAGGCGGTGCTCGATCTTACACTTTTTCCCTATCTCACGTTAGACTCCAAATTATGACCTTCAAGTCACAATCTTGATCCTTACTGGAGACTGCTTCTTCTTCTTAACAAACTTAAGATAAGTTATTTTATTACTAAAATGGACCGATGTGTCCTATTCTAATGACTTATCATCGTATGTTCCCATGTTTAGACTCAGGTCTCTTAGAGTCTTCCAGAACTGACTATACCTTCCTTCATGTTCTAATGTGATATAATCACATTTTAAAAGGTAGCATTCCTAGCTATAAGCAATTATCACGATACCTCTACTGATCGCTTTGATTAATTCTTCCGGCTTGAGTCAGGTGTTACATCAGACTTGGTTCTCTGAACCATGTAACATACTCGTCTTAGTCGGACTCAATTCAATATGACCACTAGGGTCGGAATAACAATAATCTCCTTAATCATTACCGAAATGATGGTAACGACCTACTTGAATAAAACGAAATCGATTACTGGTTTCTTGGTAACCTTGTGACTTTCCCTGATACAAGCGTGAGTCCTATGCTTCTGGTAGTATAGGCCTCTACTACCATTCACACCTACTTATACTCGTCCCAAGTATTGTCCCACAGTTTTCCAAGTCACCATACAAGAAAATCACGTAAAAACTTAACACATCAAATATCAAAACGAAGTTTTATATTATTCCTTGAAATGATTACATAGATGTTCAAGTTCACCCTAGACTATGCCTCTAACAGGCTACATCACTTGGTACTATCTACACGACTACTTCATAACTCGATCTTTGGATGTCAAGACTTTACTCCTAAATCCTTGCATTGTCATCAGCTTCATCAAGAATCGTTTGAAATGCTCTAGCCTTTGGCTTTGGCGGAAAATTTGGCTTTGTAGCCCCCTCTCTCTTTGGGCAGTCTTGCTTGAAGTGCCCTTCCTCGTTACATCTGTAACACACCCTTTTATTGAATGTACACTCATTGGCGTAGTGCCCATGCTTTCCACACTTGAAACAAGTCACCTCCTTACCACATTTTCCAGTGTGTTTCTTTTTACACTTTTCACATCATCTTTCTTCACATCCTCCTCCTCCTCCAAACTTCCCTGTATTGAAATTTCTCTTCTCATTGGGCCTTACCGATCCTTCGAATTTCCTCTTTTTGCCAACCTCAACCTTGCTGGCAGCTCTTCCCTTAATCATATCCTCCATAGATTTGGCAGCCCAAATAGCTGCTTCCAGAGTAGGTGCCTGACGCACTGGCACTGCGTACTCCCATGGAAGTCCTTTTGCGTACTTGTCGATTTTCGTCAGCTCATCCGGAACAAGACGCAAGGCGAACTCCATCTTCTCTGTGAAGTTGTTGGTGTATTCATCAATAGACATGCTTCCTTTCTTCAAGGTAAGGAATTGGTTTTCTAGATCGAGCAGATTTTGGGCTGAGCAGTACATACGTTTGAACTGCACCAAAAACTATGCCCACGTCAGTTGCAGGGGCTCATTGGGGCTTAGAGTCTTCCCCAGAGTGTTCCACCAACGAACCACGCCAACTCTGAACTGGCATACTGCAAACGTGGTTTGTAGTTTTCCTCTGCAACCACACGTCATGAAAGCTAACTCCATCTTCGAGATCCAATCCATGACCCCGAATGGATCTTCCTTTCCAGTGAAAGTCGATGGCTTGCAAGTCAGAAAATCCTTGTACTTGCATCCATTCCTCTCGACTCCGTCATCCTGGTTGTTTTGTCGAACTATTGGTGGGTTGGCTTGACCAACGGTCCCAATGTAGTTCCCTCCTTCTGACTGCCCATCGTTCAATTCGGGCTGTTCAACTGGCATTGTAGGTTCGTCCCTATTTTCATGCAATATCTGCCTCATTTCTTCCCTTTGTTCAGCTAACATAGCCCGTATCATGGCTTGTACTCCAGCCATGGTGATTGGCTCAGGTGTAACTTCTACTATGACTGGTATTTGCTGTATCATTGGGGGCTGATCTCGGTTCCCATTTGCA
Organism: Lactuca sativa; assembly: GCF_002870075.4. Classification (NCBI taxonomy): domain Eukaryota; kingdom Viridiplantae; phylum Streptophyta; class Magnoliopsida; order Asterales; family Asteraceae; genus Lactuca; species Lactuca sativa. Next base: position 332,399,636 of record NC_056627.2, on the reverse strand, counting down.
TTCACGTTTCCGCTATGGGTCCTTGCCATCTTGATCAATACACCGCATAAGGTGAATCTAGATCTTTATTTAGGATTGACGTTTAAATCATCCTTATCACTCCGAAATGTTTATATGCTAGTTCTAATATCGTATTCGTACATTTAGAATCCTAAACACATAAGGTTTCCAGATCTGGTCAGCAACAGACCATAGATCCGATCAAACAATAGCATAAAGTATAACAAATCATTTAGCACGTAAAAGCAATTTAGGCATCATTCCTAAAATAAGCTAGTGCTGGTGTCTATTCAGGTGTATAACCTAAATCTATTAGACACACTCCTCACAATCATTGCTTAGCATTCTAAGTTTAAGTCTAGAAATAAATTCATATTCCTAGTTCGCTTAAACTAATGTTCTGATACCAACTGTGACATCCCCATTTTCACGGCCAGAAAAGACCAACTTAGTTTATGCTTATGTTTCTGTATTGACGATGACATCCCAAATGTTTTAAAATGAATAAAAATACATTTCTTCGAGAATGCTTTGATAATGAAATTATCATGTTTTTCTTTGAACAAATTCCGCAACGTTTTTATTAAAAGATGTACTCTGATTTTTATAAAGCATAAACAAAATCAGTCTTTTCTGGCCGTGAAAATGGGGATGTCACAGTTTGAGCAACTGTGACATCCCATTTTCACAGCTAGAAAAAACCGATTTTGTTTATGCTTTATAAAAATCAGAGTACCTCTTTTAATAAAAACGTTGCGGAATTTGTTCCCAGAAAAACATGATAATTTCATTATCAAAGCATTCCCGAATAAATGTATTTTTATTCATTTTAAAACATTTGGGATGTCATCGTCAATACAGAAACATAAGCATAAACAGAACTTACATTCATTTACATTAGTGATCTACATCTCTTTTAAATTTCTCAGTGTAATGTAACTTCATATCGACACATGTGATACAAATAAACTGAGTGGCTCAGGTTGGGAAACCTAGTGAGTACATAGGGTTTTCAATCCACAATAATAAAATTATTATATTTGAACACCAAACAATCAACCCAATTACCCATTCCCATTATCTTCTTAAGGATTTACCCTAAGGATCAGCTAATCCTTGTTCATTCATTCCTAAGGATCATCCTAAGGAAACAACATGAAGTCCATTGTTGCCAATGACACAGTGGTCAAGCGCAGCTGCTAATATTATCACTTAGGCGCAGCTGCCAGAATTGGGACATTTTCTATGAGGCGCTTCTACCGGTATTGACCTTTAAACGCTACTATCATGGTCATAAGGCTCCCTATTAGGCGCAGCTGCCGATAATGTCCTTAGAGCGCAGCTGCTAGGACGTTTACCGTAGATTTAAAACATCTACGGGTTGTGGCGCGGCTGTCAGTGCTCATCTATAGGGTACTAGGTCCATTGCTGCCAATGTTTACCTATAGGGCACTAGGTCCATACTACTAATGTTCCTTTATTTCAGCTTTTACCCCTCATCATTCATCTACCCATGTTTTACCAACATATTTTGTAGATATAAAATACTTTATACAATTTACATCATTTAAAACATGTATAAAAATCTTTCACCAGCATAGACAGCAAGTATTTAGACAATATGCACACATAGCACGTAATTTATATTAAAATACTTCATATCTATGTGTAAGATGAAAGGGACAATGCACTCACTTGATACGGTGGTGACTCAGCACTCGGACAGCACTTTGATACTCTCAAAACAATTTTCCTTCGATATAACCTAGTATTAATACCATTAGGGTTTAGTCTAACGATAACCACGACTAATTAATAGTCTGACTATTATTACTATTATATAAGCATTAAACGATACTTATATAACTCATAATAATAGCCCAAATAATTATTTTAAGGACCTAATAACATTACTATAATTATTTGAAAGCTATATTAAAAATTGCGTAAGTATAGCTCACTTACAGCGGATTTTAAAGAAAACCGGGCTTTGCTCGGAGTAGCATTTCTGAAACTGAAAGACCCTTTTTCTCGAGACTCCGGGAGCCTCGGGGCTTCCTTCGGGTGCTAGGGCTTCACCTAGACTTTAGGGGACTCAAAGGCGCTGGAGAGAGAAAGTTCTTAGAGAGAGTGTGGGATTTGGTCTGTAAAACCCGGCCATCCTCGCACCCTTTTATAGGGCTAAACCCTCGGAAGTACGTTGGGCGTACCGGGGCTACACTGGGCGTAGTCTCAGATAGGGTTGCCAGCTTCACACAGCTGGCTCGCACCTTCGTCGGATGGATTACACACGAGGGTACGCGGGTCGTACTCACCTCGGACGCGGGGCATAAAGCGAAGGCGAGGCGACGTGGCATGATCAGAAGTGAGCCTTGTCATCAGTATCGGACGGCTGTGGCGCTGCCACGTCAGCACTCCTATCATCAGCTTCGTAATTTCGATTTTAAACTTCAAAAATTCGTATCTTCCTCATACGAGCTCCATTTTTGATGTTCTTTATATCCACACGAAGGCGGGAACGTACTCTACAATTTTCGTTTAGACTCCGTTGGCTAATTAATAGTCTAACTTTTATTATTATTATATAAGCGTTAAACAACACTGTATATAACTCATAATAATAGCCCAAATAATTATTTTAAGGTCCTAATGATGTTACTATAATTAATTAGAAGCTATATTAAAAATAGCGTAAGCGTAGCTCACTTACAACGAGTTTTATAGAAAACCAGGCTTTGTTTGGAGTAGCGTTTCGAAACCGAAAGACTCTTTTTCTCTGGACTCTGGGAGCCTCGGGGCTTCTTTCGGGTGCTATGGGTTTTACCTAGAGTTTGGGGGGGGGGGGGGTGGAACCCTAGAGAGAGTAAGAAATTTAGAGAGAGAGTGAAGAAAGGTGTAAAAAAGATGGCAGCCTCGCAACCCTTTTATAGGCCGAAGTTCGAACCTACGCTAGGCGTTCAGCAACACTACGCGAAGCATAGTCTCGGATAAGGTCAGCAGGTGGCAGGCTCCAGATGGTGCGACGTGGATTAAGTTGGACCGAGGTGTAATCAGCAAGCAACGGCTAGGATCTTGCCACGTCATCAGTCGAGCAATAGGCTTCACAAATTTTAGTCTAAACTTTAAAGATTCGTAACTTTTGCGTACGAGCTTCATTTTCGACGTTCTTTATATCCACGCGAAGGCGGGAACGTACTCTACAACTTTCGTTTAGACTCTGTCGGCTAATTTTGACTTTATTTTAAAAGTTATATTATTTAACAAGTCGGGACAGGATTGGTCCGTTTAAAATCTCATAACTTCTTCATCCGACGTCCGTTTTCGTCTGTCTTTTTATCGTTACGCTACAAATAACGAGATCTTCGATTCTCGTTTAGGTTATGTCGGCTAAAAACCGCTCGATCTAATATTCGGATTTCGAGCTGTACACTGCTAAGCCGAAACTTCGAAAAATCATAACTTCCTCATACGAAGTCAGATTTGGGCGTTCTTTTTATGGATGCTTTCAGTTTAATGAATTCTACGGCTTTCATTTAGATCGCTAAGGATGAATATCACTCCATCGTAAATTCACTATTTACGCTTCCCGGTGCCGTGTCGGTTCCGTCGTGAAACTTCGACAGGTCATAACTTCTTCGTTATTACTCGGATTTCGGCGTTCTTTATATGTACGTAACCCTTGTAACATTTACTATAACTTGATTGAGATTATTTATTCTGAATAATCTTTTGTCGAAAAGTCGTTTTCGACCCTTATTACCTCTAAATTGACTAGCCCGGACCTACGAGCGTTACAGATAAAAAATTCAAAGTAAAAATATGAAGAACATGAATAACTTCTAACTACTCAGGATTCAAAAAATAGCTCACAAATCTCTCACTTTGATACCAACTGATAGAATTTTAAGAACGAATAGAGTATAATTTGATAACGAAATGATTTTTTGAATGATTAAGAAGAGAAGAAGGTAAATAAGATCATAATTTTAAAAGAGAGTAAATGAAAAGTTTAGTACAAAGAGTAGTGAACTATTCACGCAAAAGGTACTCTCTCTGCTAACTAACTCACCTATATATAGAACTTGAGATGAGAGTCAGAAAGGAACATCTAAGTTAATAGTTCAGAACTGTGAACATAAACATAAACTAAATATGCAAAATACAAACAAATTATCCCGCATACGAAATGAAGACTTTACAACATGACAAAGCAAACTACGAACTCAGTCACTTACAAGACCTGACACAACCTAATATTCCAAAACTCAACAAATTTCAAATGCTCTCACACAGGTCGGTCTTGAGGATTCAAATGCACATGAAGAGCCACAAAAGAAAGGTCCTTAGGCCTTAACGTGTGATAAATTAAATTATATAAACTGAAGTTTTTTTTTAAACGACAACAAGTTTCAGAAATCTGAATTTCTGAAACTAAAAGTGTGAATCATCAGTTATTTAGAGCAACATTTAAACAGTTACAAATAATGGAATGGAATAGGAGTCATTACACTATGTTATGATATTTTGGTTAAAAAACTATAAAAATATTAATAATTAATAAAGAAAATGATTCATCCTAACGGAGCAAAGAAGAATGAGAGCTACATTGAACAAGAAAGAGTTCATGGGACTACCTCCCCACCTAGACAAAAAGGTGGTATTACTTAATATTCAGTTCACAAGTCACAATAAAACAAAAATACATAATTGGATAGAAAGGTCATTTTACTTCATTAGATGGATAGTGATAAACACTAGTCTCAGACCAAGCATTATTGCCCCAGCAATAACTGTAAGCAGAAGGTAAAAGTAGAAAAATGCAAAGGTTGCACTGCCCAGAAGACCTGGTGAAGGAAGGACAATTTGGTCAATGTAACAACATTAATGTGGTTCTTCACTCACATATGGAATATATATTAGAAATTACCCCAAATGCCATCCAACTTTATGAAAACCTCATTTAGCAATGGAGAAAGTTGAGTGTCAATCAACAGATATATAATGATGTGTGCAACCTAAGCAATTAACCTAATAAAGGGAACACAACCAATTAGAACCTAATTTTAATAAATACTACATGCGTCCCAAATTGATAGTCCACTTTTAATTTTTGAAGTCTTTTTTCCTTCAACTTTGACCTTAAATATTTTTGTTTTTGATAGATAATATTTGATATAAAATATATGAATAGATTGTATTTTAAATGTTTTTTCATTGTTATAAGTTTTATCAAGTAATATATAACACAAATAAAAATATTTAAGATCAAAGTTGAAGAAAAAAAACTTTAAAAGTCAAAAGTGGACTATCAATTTAGGACGGAGGGAGTATAAGATTTGATTTTGATTGTAATGGAATAAAGAATTACCTAAAGACTTCGAGTATAAGCTTTGCAAGATACCCAAGAATAGTCATGGTCCAAATAGTCTCTAACTGAATAAGTTAATATGTAATTAAGAAACCCATTAAACAAAGTAAAACAAAAAAAAAATATTGTATAATTAGGGCTTTGCTTACTCCAACCGGTCACAACAGTGTTCTCGTGCCGAAGGTATGTAATATCGCTTCAAATACAATTAACATATGTAAAACAGAAGATCAAAATTAAGTAATTACATAATCATAAATATCCAAGATAATGAAGTATAAAGTAATTACCTGTAAATGGATGCAAATTCCAATCATGGGAATGAAAAAAAGGAACACCGGGCATTAAGCAGGGCTTACGAATTTCTTAGAACAGATGAGGAAGAAGGATTTAAGCGTCGGGTTGAATACACAAAAAAATTGTCCCTTAAAATTTTTAGGCCTTGTTCAACTGTCCTGCTTGCTTCAACCCTACACCGACCATGCTCTCATGCTTTACATTAGTGATTTTGTCAACAATGTTTGGTAGATCAAATAGCATTTTTGTTGACAAAAGATTTAAGCTTCAAATATTTTTGTAGGATTTTAGTTTGATTTTATGGATTTCATAATATTTATTTTTTATTTGGATTTTGTATGGTGTTTACAATTTTTATAATTGTTAAAGGAGTTGGTTCAATTATTATTATTATTTTTAAATATTGAATTCAGTAAAAAAAACTAATGCAAAAGGGGTAAACTGGTCATTTTTATCGTTCAACACAACAATTCAGATGTTCCAAACAAACAACATGTTAAAAATTCAGACCTTTTTAGAATTTCAAGTCTTTTAAAAATCTAAATTCTGTCAAACAGCCCCTAAATTTTTTTTAGGTAAGGAAATGAGACAATTATATTTTAGAGTTAAGGACAAAAAGTAAGAATATGTTCTAGCCTAACTAACAAGGAGCGTGCTTTATGAGTGAGAGGTATGTGGTTTGAACATTTTCCCTTTCTTTTCTCTCATAAAATCCGATTCTTTTTAAAGGTAATGAATTGAGCTAACATAGCATACCACATCAGCTATCATGTCAACATTCCTTCCAGTTTGGCTTGCCATGCAGGTGGTTACCTACTGAAAATGCCAAAAGAGACGACAGTGAATAAATTATCCGATTCCCTTAGTTCTTTTATTTGAAAATAAAATTTGGAACTTAATCTTTAATATTTTTAAAATATAAGACACTTTTTAGAGATTTGATGATTTTCGAATCCACAAGAATCTAATAAGTTATAGACAATATTACATAAATGCTTTATATGCTTTACAAAACTCACATCTTTAGCCTCTAGCTAATTTTCTAAAACGTTTAGTTCCGTTGGTTTCAATTTTTTGTCTGGTTAGTAATTGATACATATAAAAATCTTTTATATTCTTTTCATTATTTGTTATATTATATATTTTTTATTTTAATTTAAAAAAGGAAACTAAAAATAGACTCCACCAACCTTTCCTTTTTTTCTCTTAGCCTAGAGAGAATGATGATGCATGTTAAGGCATGTCACTTAACCATAAAAAGAGTGATAATATTTTCTTTAATTTTGACAAAAAAAAAAAAATTAAACAACCAATCAAAGACTCTCATTTTTCTTTCTGCTCTCTTTCCCCTTTTTATATCATTTAACCTTTTACTTATAATAACAACGGATTATATTACTATTTTTTTAAGCAAAATAATTTATTTTTAAAGATAAATCGTGTAAAAAGTACAATGAGTATATAATATATAAAAAGGTATAAACGACTACTTTTAAAAAAATAATAATAATAAAATTAAAATTAAAATTAAAAATAACTACACTAAACAAAATACATTACAAGTAAGAAGTAGAAGTCATTAACATATTTTTTCTAAACACACCCTTATCCGTATATTCTATGTTTTTAAAATTCAACATGATAAACTTCAAACCCAGTCAATCCGGAATACAAAACTAGTTTAAAATACTACGATGTTGATTGGATGAGACTAGTATACCTTTCACTTATCCCACCCGCCGGCCATCGCCGGAATGCAAAACAGAACAATGACAATTTCTCTGAATTCTTTCTCTATTCAATCAGCAACTTTAATCTTAATTTTCTGTAGTGCAATCATCCAATCGGAATCGTACACTTCATCATCAATCCGTCTTCCTCACTCTCACTCTAGATCTCCCTCTGTTACTGTCTCCGTCACCGAATATGGCGCCACCGGCGATGGGGTCCACTACGACACCGAACCTATTCAGTCCGCAATCGACGCCTGTTGGTCTGCTGGAGGTGGTCGAGTTGTCTTCCCGCCGGGGAATTACTTGACGGCGACTGTGTTCCTGAAGTCCGGAGTGGTGTTGGAGGTACAGAAAAACGCGACGGTGTTGGGAGGGACTAGGTTGGAGGATTATCCGGTGGAGCAAAACAGATGGTATGTGGTATTGGCGGAGGATGCGGAGGATGTCGGAATCACCGGCGGCGGTGAGATCAATGGCCAAGGGTTGGAGTTCGTTTTGAGGTTTGATGAGAGGAAGAATGTGATGGTGAGCTGGAATCAAACCGGAGCATGTTCCGGTGATGAATGTAGGCCGAGATTGGTCGGCTTCATCAGATCCAAAAATGTTAGGGTTTGGGATATTCATTTGTCCGAGCCTGCTTATTGGTGGTTCGTCCCCTTTCTCTTTTTCTCTCTCTCGACCTCCATTAACACACAAACACATAGTAGATTTGAGTAGTCAAAATTGTGAAATTAACTTGTACAATTGGTATGGATTTGAATTTTGATTGCAGTTTGCATTTGGTGCAATGTGATAACACATACATTCATGATGTTTCAATCTACGGAGATTTCAATACCCCAAACAACGATGGAATCGACATAGACGATTCAAACAACACTGTGATCACAAGGTGCAACATCAACACCGGAGATGATGCCATCTGCCCAAAAACATACGATGGTCCTCTATACAATCTCACAGCCACAGATTCCTGGATTCGAACCAAATCCTCTGCAATCAAACTTGGTAGCGCTAGTTGGTTCCCATTCAAAGGCCTTCTCTTCAACAACATCACCATAGTCGAATCTCATAGAGGTCTTGGATTACAAATACGCGATGGAGGTACACAAATATCATAACTCATAACTCAATCAAAAGATTCAACCAATTAACCAATTTTGTGTTATTTGGCAGGAAATGTGAGTGACATAGTTTTTTCGAACATAAATATAAGTACAAGATACTATGATCCATCATGGTGGGGTAGGGCAGAGCCGATATACGTGACAACATGCCCAAGAGATAACACTTCAAAGACGAGTTCAATCTCGAATCTGCTTTTTGTTAATATAACAGCTAATTCAGAAAACGGGATTTTTTTATCAGGGTCTGAAAATGGTGTTCTTAGCAACTTGAAGTTCTTGAATGTGAACCTTAATTATAAAAGATGGACTAGTTATGAAGATGGATTGGTTGATTACAGACCTGGATGTCAAGGGTTGGTGAATCATAGCTCAGCTGGGATCATAATGGAACACATTGATGGTTTGGAGGTAGAAAATGTAAATATGAGATGGTTAGGGGATCGTGTGAGGAAATGGAATAACCCTTTGGATTTTAGGCCTTCGAGTGTAGATAATATTTCTCTCATGAATTTTCATTCGATTTCATTTAAACAGTAATATGTTATAAAATTGTTCCTTATTTAATAAAAATATGTTTTTTTTTTTGTGATGAACAATGTAATAGTTTCATATAAAATTTAATATATTTGTTTTGGCATGTCATTTAGAATCAAAAATTATCTTTAGACCGATCTAAATTAAAGAAATTTGATTTTCTTATGTTATTGTCAGAAAACAAATTTTAGGGGGTGTAAATGATATTCTCGGAAAGAATACGAAAGGGAGATAAACCAAGATTGAAGCGACGTCGTATAGGGCGTGGAAAATGGGATCCAATCAATAAAACAGATTCGGAGTTCTCAACAGTCGGTCTTTTCAGTAAGATCATCATCGAGATGCCATCTGCGAAACCCTTCTCCGCCGCCGCAGGCATGCTACGATCACGGTTGACCTCCGCCCTCCGCCAACGAGGCGGTGATACGACTAGCCGATGGACTACCCCTGGCCACCAGGAGCGACCTAATGGCTACTTTCTAAACCGAACCCCTCTCCCACCCGGCCAGTCGAGGAAATGGGAAGATTGGGAGCTACCTTGTTACGTCACCAGCTTCCTAACAATCGTCATCCTCGGAGTCGGACTCAACGCCAAGCCTGATCTAACCCTAGAGACCTGGGCTCGCCAGAAAGCTATAGAACGGCTTGCATCTCAGAAACAGATAGTTGCGGTGTCCACATCTGACGAATCCGATTGATTGTTCAATCCTCAGTCGTCTGGTAATATTTTCTATAATTTTGCTTGTTCCGATGTTGGGGATTGAGTCCAGTTCTGCTGACTAAATGTGAAAATTCTCAAGTTGTGATGTGATTATATATGCTTTTGTTCGATGCCCTAATGTTCCAATAATAATGTTTAAAGTTCCTGATATGATCTTCGAGATTTACGTCTTGATTTACCTTTGATACGATAATGTTTCTTCAAATTTCCTGCAAGTTAAATTAACCCGTAAGAACGGTGATTTTTTTCATTTTCATGGATTGATTTTGGTTCATGTGTTGCTGTAGTGAAATTATCTAGACCTGCATTTTTTTGAATTTCTTCTGGTTATTGTGTGTAAGCGCTATTGTTTGGACATTGGATTTGTTTCAGTGAGAAATACACGCTTCTGTTTTCACAGAGTTTCCTAGCATTAAGATTAATGGAAGTTCTTTTCCATAATATTTTAGGATGCCATGAGCGAATTTCTGTTCTTGTGATGTTGAAAGTTTGAGATACTAGGAATGTATTAAACTCTTACAAGTCATCAAAAGACACTGTCAATCTAGTTCTCTCAAAGAAAAGACTTTTCCATACAATCTTGAAAGATTGTAAATACATTCTTTAGGGAAATTATTCAAAAGATCAAATGCAACTTAAGACATAACATGTCCATTAATTGGGGAGAAATAAATGCAAGAGGTAGCAACATAAGGAGTTGGCAATTTTTGTTAGACAGGATAGAGTGAATACATAAAGTTGGGATTGTGGAGTAGCTGAGTAGCCCTATTCTTTCTTGTTTAGTATTCTACTTTTCTTTTATCACGTATTATAGCATTCAACTTTCAGTTTCAGCTTTTTTCTATTATAACATTGCACTTTCATTTTTTCATATTACAACATTCAATTTTGAGTTTTTTTCCCAATTATAGCATTGTACTTTCATTTTTTTTTTCTTATAAAGACTTTATAGTTTGGTTATTTACCCAATTATAGCAATGTAAATTGTAAAAAAAATATTGTTTTGTTTCATGATTTCGTCAATTTGCTGTTTATATAATATTTTAGAGGTTTCCAAGATCCATTTTCACCCTTTCTATATCTCAGATGCCTAGAAAAATACTTTTTTTAAAAATTAAAAATTGAAAAATATCGTTTTGAACCCCTAAACAGTCATGATTCATGAATGCCCGCATCTAATTGTAAATTTCATCAAATAAATTAGTTTTTTAGTTTAAACTTTTGTAATTAGTTAAAATGTTAATCTAAAAGGTTAGAATTTAAGTTTAAGTGAATCAAGCTGAAATAGGAGACTTGCCGTAACATGTATAACTAGTTTTCAACATTATTTGTAAGAATGTAAATTGAGTTTAGGTCAAACTATGAAGTTAAGGACTTAAAATGTTAGAAAAATCTCAACTTGGGTGTTTTTGCAAAAATAAGAATTAAAGGATTGTACTTGCTAATAATGGAAAGATGAGATGTATTAAACCCTTTTCCCACAATCATTTGTATGATTTCATCTAGATTAACCAACCTCAACTTGATGATGAACTATGATTTTATGTCTTCAGGCTTAGATTCAATTGTCATGTTATTAATCTATTGGAGTTAATCCATTTTTCATGGCCAAATTTGTGATTATAAAGCTTTCATATATAGTTTTGGAACCCTAGCTTGACCTAATGATTCATTGAAATCTGATTTTCATCATGTATTAAGTATTATTATGATGTTATTTGGATATAGACTTTCATATTCCAATTATAGAGTTGAATCTATCAATTGGGTCAAATGTGAGTCTATGGTGCTTTAATAAAGTTTTGAGCCATAATTTTGTTAAATCACCCATTGATCTAAATAACTTCATAATTGATCGTGTCATTAGTGTTTTGTTATGTATCATAATAATTAGATTGTATCATTTTAAGTTGAAATGATGGATGAGAACCATGTCCAGTGTTTATCAGTTGACTTTTGAAGTTTTAAATTAAGTGTTGAAGCATTAATTTGAGAACTGATTGATGATCTCTTTGACTAATGACTGAATTGAGTTAATAATGTTGATTAGAATGTTATTTTATTTTGAATGAAGTTTTGGATAAATTATAATCACTTTAAGTCATTAAAAGGAGTCTGAACATTTTACCTTTATCAAAGGGATAATGACTTAGAAGACCACTGAAGTTTCAAATTTGTTCAGAAAACACCATTCAAGTATTACATGTTCAAAAACACCAATGAAATACATATTATGTTGAAAAAACACAATTTTTATGGTTTGGGGTAACTTACATGTTTAGCCCCTAATTTTTTTTTTCTTAATTCAGACAGTTCCTAACGTTTGTATTTATTTGTCATTCGGACAATGATCGAGTTAAAAGACTAATATACCCTTATTAGTTTCATTTAACATTTATTTTTATTACTTGTTAATTATTTATACAATTGATATACTTATAATAAATAACAACACAAATTGTATAAATAATTAATAAATAAATAAAATAATGTTAAATGAAAGTAATAAGGGTATATTAGTCTTTTAACTCGTTCAGGGTCCGAAGTCGAAGCAAATTTAAACTAAAGGGATTGTCTGAGTTAAGAAAAAAAAAAGTTAGGGACTAAATATGTAAGTTACCCCAAACCATAGAGATGATGATGTTTTTTGAACAGAACATGTATTTGGCGTTTTTTGAACATATGTCTTAGTTTAATGATGTTTTTTGAACATGTAATACTTGAATGGTTTTTTTCGAACGAATTTCAAACTTCGATGGTTTCCTTTATCAAACAAAGTATCCTTTAGCAGCTTTAAAGACCCAAACACGAAAGAGTTCATGAAATTCCATAGCATGCATATAATATTCAAAAAAAAAAAAAATCTTTGAAATAACCCTTTTCATCGATTATTCCTTTCACTGAATCTACCCATACAAACTATTCTCTTAACAAAATAATTATAGGCATCTAAACATCCCACCACCACCGACAAATCCAGAACCATATATCATTACAACATCACCAACAGGTTTTATCCACTCATGTGGCGGCTTTAGCAATTTCCTTATTTTTAATATACTCTCAAATTAGGGTTTTCCTTCATTTTTATAAATCTAACCAGCTTTTATTATGTTTACGGACATTAAAAAATCGAGTACATCAATAGTAGTTGGTTTCTTCTGCAATTCTTGTTTTCGTTGAACACTTGCTTTTAGCATGTAATTATGTAGGTTTTAACATTTTTTTTGGATATATGGATAGGGATATCTTGATACAATTATTAAATAAATTTGGATCAGCCCAGCAAATGCAGGGTACAAATGTGAACTATGTAGAATATATATATATATATATATATATATATATATATATATATATATATATATATATATATATATATATATATATATATATATATATATATATAGATATATAGATGCTAATAAGATGCGATATTGAATCAACATATGTGGATTATCATAAGTGGCGTTTGATTTCAGTTAAAAAATTATGTGTAACAGCTTGATTTTCAGTTAAAAAAACAAACATATGTGATTTCCAAAATCATGTATATTTTATAAGAAAAAAATAGTAATGGTGCTATAGTTAATTATTAATTACTTGTACGTTTATATTAAGATTTTTTTAAGTTCATTTTGTTTTTCAAAAAATCACTATAAAATTTAAAGTCTATAAAAACCGTTATAGTTTAAAATTTGCTCGATTTAACCATCGGGAAAAAAAATCTGATTAAACAATTTATTTTGTAGAAACCATTTTAACCTTTTTTTTTGCAATTCATTACCGAAAATTAGTTTTTTTTTTGAACCAGCAAATATATTAAAATATGGACCCTAGCAAGGTGCTAGGGCTAAAAGTACACGATACATAAAAGCATACAAAAATTAAGAACAACATAAGGGCGAAAAACACCACTTAACCCAATCATCTCTAGTACCTCTATTCTTCCTATATTTTCTCCACATGAAAACAGTAGCGTTAATAATATCCACAATCTTCGTTGGTTCTGAAATCACACCTCTGAATATTCGATCATTTCCTTCCTTCCAAGGACTATAATGTTCTATATACAACACAAGACAACAACTCTTTCTTTTTAGGGCAATGCCTCCAATTCCGAGCGAAGGCTAGCACTTCATTTACTTCTGTAACCTGTTGGAGGAGCGGGGTTGGGCTCTTTAAGGAACTTAAACTTGGCATTATTAGCAAAACGGTGGTGGAAGTACAAAACAAGTCCCCAATCTTTTTGGGCTCGAATTATCAGGGGTATTCATAATCATTCAAATCGACCTTGGTATTGTTTTTCAAAGCGTAATTCGAGTGAGGTCTGGTCAGGCATTGACAAAGTGAAGAATGGGCTTTGGAAACTAAACATGGAGGCGACGAATATCTTATATTCTAATGACGGGGGAAATACATGGAGATCCAAGTTTGTGGTTGATGGAGTTTTTAATGTGGCGAAACTTCGATGTAGATTGGATAAAGCATCACACCCGATCAGCGATGGGGATTTCTGTTGGCTAAATTCCGCCCCGAAAAAAGTGGTGCGTTTTATATGGAGGGCCAAACAGGGACGGATTCCATCGGCAAAGGCATTACAAAGGAGAAACATCCCAGTCTCTTCCATAATCTGTGATTGGTGCAAGAACAATGAGGAGACGGTCAACCGACAATTAGTTATACTGATTAAATTAATAAATAAATAAATTAAAATATAATGATTTTAAGAATTTGCCCTAAATTATTATATGAATTTGTTGGTAATACATAATTAGTTCGAAAATTGAAACAATAAAAGTTTAAAAATATCATTGAGCTCTCTTCAGATCAGAGGCCCGATTAGACTGGGCTTTGTGGACATAACTGCTAATTTTCGAATTATGGATCTTGATCTTGCCAAAGATTGTTTCATGAATTTTGAAATAAAAATAATATAAATTAATCAATATTCAATGATCTTGAGTCTTGACCCTACTTTGCAACCGTATCATCAAATTGAAACTTATGTCCCCAAGCCTTGTCATTTCATGTGAAACCTTTTGGACCAATTTGCAAATTATATTTAAAAAGTTGGTAAAATAGACAAAATGGAGAATACAAAATGCACATGAATCCTATGACATCAACTTTATCCATAAGGAATCCTAGAATTGATAAATGAATTAATAATCATGAAAACTATAAGAGATCGTTAATAGTTCTTTACAGCTTTAATAAATCATTTATACACTTTGTACTTCATTATGAGTTTTTAGATTTTTAATGGGTTAATATCATAAATTGATGTTAGGTGATGATTCATAGTTGTTGATTGAACCATATATAATTGAGTCGATATCTAACTGAATAAAAAACAACTATGATATGACTGAATAAAATACATATTAAATGAATCATGACCGAATCAGAGTCTTCTAAGTATGATATCAAGAGTCTACATTTTACAAAATTAGACCCGACCTCTACTAAAAAATATATCAAATAGGCATTTAAACAATTGTTAGTCATAATATAATAGCCTTTGATAGTAGATCTAATAAAAATGAATAATATTTTGATTAATTGACTTTTAAGTTAAACATCCTGTTATTGTATACCATGACTATAGCAAAAAAACAAATAATAAACAAAAGAATTTGGCTAACTTGTTAATTTAAAATCGCTACGATTCTTCTTTCTTTGCATTTCAGTATACCAAAACACCTATACTTCTACCAACTCCATGTACACTAAAAATTATAGTAGTTTTTTCTAAGGCTTTATTCATTTGTTAAATTTAATTTGCATATTATGAGTATTAAATACTACAAAAAGTTTGATTAAATACCAATACTTTCCCTCACCTACGACATATGTGTACCAATTTTAATATGAAAACCCGTTTATTACAACTTTTCTTATTATATGATCTATTAATCAATCCAATTTATCATGTTTTTTTTTCCCATCATTTTATTTTAGTTTGATTTTTTCTCCAGTTCCGATGAAGAAATCCCCGTCGTTGAGAGGTCCCTACTGCGGCGCAAAACGATACAAAATCACATCTCGTCTTTATATTATTATTTGTATATTATCCTTGCTGTGCATGTATTATATTTCCACTATTTCATTTCTCTTATTCTATTATATTTTTGTTTTTATCACATAATTTATTTCATAAAAGTTTGTAAAGTTTAGATGGATCTATATAAGTTGAAACATAGTAGACTAGTAGTCGTTAAATATTCTAACTTCTTTATATTTTTTCTTTTTATGTATCTTTAAAAAATATTTTTATTTATTTTATTTTCCTTGCTTCGGATGTTTATAATTGAATATGCTTTAGGGTGAACGTCATGGCTCGCGGGTTAAGAGCTTGGGTTGGCAGTACCGTCAGTACCGTCTAGGGCACGAGTCCGAGCATCTCAGGTGACTAATGGCTTGTTGTTTGGTGGTTTATACAATCCGTTCAATGTATCCCTCTCTCTAGATTCTCTTTCTACTCTCTAAAGCTTAAGTATTTGTTCTTCATACATAAATACTTGTACCATACGTTGTTTTGTATGTTTTTAATTGAGTGACTTGAAAAATGTATCATTTACATGTGTTGTGGGTTGGAAAAGAAAGAAGAGAAAACAAGAGAAAAACTAATATATAACTGGGTTGAAACAGAATCACTTCTTCCACCCTTAGGTTTAGAGAAAGTGTATATCCTCTAGGACATTCTCTAAAATCTAGATGATTTTCTTAGGGTGCAAAAGTGGTGGGTGTTTTTGTTTTTGGGTTAGCGGTATCATCGAGCTCACAACTCCGAGACAAAAATGGTTCCACCCCAACCATATGCACGTTGATGAACCCGAGAATCTTCCAACGACTACAATTTTGAATCATTTTTTAATTAAGTTTTTTATTAAATATCTTCTTCTACCATTTCAAAACCACACATTTCTTTCTTTCCATTTTACTTACGAAATGGAAAAATTGATGTGATACCAAGTTAGAGTACCACTCCTTGGGTTGTATGGTATCGTAACGAGTACCCCTCAACCATCTTTTTGTTGGATTAGTGTCTAAGTCCATAACTATTTTGGTATGTACTTGACCCGATGGTGCATGGTCCTTTTGGGTTGCCTTCACCAAAGCAACTTGATAGGATGAATTATGGAGAGAAAGGATTAAATATGATTTATTAATATATTATGGGAATAATATATTAAAGGAGAAATCATATTGTTTAATTAATATTAGTCAATAATTAATTGGTAATTAGTTTTGTGACTAAAAGAGATTAATTAAACTTAAGGGACTGGAGTTGTAATTATAAGATAATTGCAATGTGGGCCATGGATTGCCTTGAATCAAGGGGTGGACGAATTCTATGGGGAAACCCATAAGGAAATCGTCCATGGGGTTGATTAAAGGAGTCTATGGGTTGCTTAGGGCTTAAGCAACCAAATTAGGGTTTCCTTGTTAGATAACCCTAATAGCCTCACTATATATAGAACCCTTAAGGCTAAAAAACGTGGGGAACTTCTTTTCTAGGGTTAGAACACGTTTTGGGCAGCCTCCATCCTCTCTCCTCTTCATCCTCTTGCTTATGGTGTTTGTGAACCATTAGAGGAGTGACACTTGTGACTCTAAGCCTTCCAAAGTCAATTCAAGGAGGAATTGGGATTGTTATTGCTACATAACAATCAAGGTAATATCATAAACCTAATTATATGTTAATATTGATTCCCATATGCTAGAATTAGGGTTTATAGTCTTGGATTCAAAGCATGTACAATAGAGAAACCTAGATCCAAGCATTAGGGTTTGTATGAGCACATAGGATGTCTTATGACCAAATACCATCAGTGGTATCAGAGCCTAGCTTGGTTTCAATTGTATTGATGCATTGTATAACTGGAAAATTCGATTTTTTGGATTCTGGAGGCTGGACTCGCCGAGTCCATGGCTGAACTCGACGAGTCCAAGCCTGACTCGACGAGTCAACTCGTCAGATGGAGGGTATTTCGCGATTTCTTGCTGTTTTTGCTTATGGATAGTTACCTTATCATATTAGATCAATATAAATTCGATTTTTTGATATATATGACTATATTTTTGATCTAATTGAAGATATTTATCAATTAATAAGATAATTGTTTCCTTATAAGATAATTGATTAATTATTTTGAGTAAATTGATAAATTGCTTTGCAAGAAATCATTAAATAAATCAAATATGGATAATTATGTGATTAAATGTTAATTTGAATTATTTGTTATTTGATCCTTGTTGTTATGAAATGTTTCATATTTTCCCCTTTAGGTTTTATAGTTTAAATTTGAACCCAATAGTTTTGTTGTTTTTAAATTTAAATAGTTAAAACCCTAATGTTTTGAAAAAGGTTTCAAAACTTGCCCTCAAGTTTTGGAATTTAAATTTTGATTAAATGGTTTAATTTTGATGTATATTTAAATTCTAAACCCTAATGTGTTGAAATGTTTCAAAACTTGCCCTCAAGTTTTGGAATTTAAATTTTGATTAAATGGTTTAATTTTGATGTATATTTAAATTCTAAACCTTAATGTGTTGAAATGTTTCAAAACTTGCCCTCAAGTTTTGGAATTTAAAAGTTGATTAAAAGTTTAATTAGAAATGTTAAATTCTGAAACTCTAGTATTGTTTTGAAAAAGTTCAAATCACACCCTTATGGTTTTATTAATTAATTAAGGTGTATAATTAAAAGAGATTTAATAAATCCATAAAAAGTTTTGGTTTGCAATTTAATTGAATTAAAGGTATAATTATTAAATTTGACCACCTAGTATTTTAAAAGTGTAAAATATACTCTATACTATATATAACATTAAAAAGTCTAACATTATATATATGTATGAGTAAAAGTCAGTCTTACCGTTAGTAGGCCTCATTCACGAAGCTGGTCTATAAGGGGTGTTTAAGGAAATTGCCTATAAAATGGCGATTGAATGGGTATCCACTCTTACCCACCGCACTCTTGACTAGTGGAGGGTCGTTAGCCGAACGGGTAGGATAGGACAAAACCTTCCGTTATAAGTTTAATGAAGTATAAAAGTAACTAAATGTTTTCATAAAATTCCCAATCTTAGTTACTTAGGCAAAAGTGAATTGATGCAATTCCATGAAATTACACTTTGTGCCCTTGCAAAGACGTTAATGGAGCATGTGTGGTTTACCGGCACACTAAATGGTTCTAAGCAAAGGTAGCAAAGGGTGACTCAATGTTTGTCATAGTTCGGTGGAGCGTGTGTGGTTTACCGACACATCGAATAGGTGATTGTAACATGTGAGGGCACCATGTAAGTTTGCATGGTTATTCACACCCGCTTTGTGATCCTCGGCATCCCAGTCACAAACTAGAGGGGCATATCGAGATTTAAACATGCCATTGAAAGTTTAATGAATCTCAAAGGATCTAGGAGTTTTCATAGATTTAAAACTTAAATTCTTTTTCGTTTTTCATGGTGGAAATTAATGAATCGTCATTCACTTACCTTCAAATGTTCTGCAATTTGGGTTACGGCATCCCTCTCCCGAGTTGTAGAATATTGTGTTGGGTCCTAGCCTTAGTATCTCATTTGGGTGATTTTCTAAGGACTCAATCAATCAACTAACTTGAATTCGTTTTCTCCCATTTTGTAGATGTCAAAGTTTGACAACTATGGTCTTCTCAAATCCCGTGGAACAAGCATTCCACATGAAGATGATATTCCACGATTCGATCGAGGAACAAGAGATCATGCTTCACTTCCTCCTCCTCCTCCAATTATTCTCCCTAACCCACCAGTTCAAAGGCTTGAAAAGTTCAAGATCACTCAAGCCCTTTTGGCAAGTAAACACAAAGAAGGAAAGTCAGTGTGTGCACACGTCCTAGGGATGAAGTCACACATTGATAGGTTAAGATTGTTGGGATCCGTTGTCTGTGAGGAAATGGTTGTTGATTGGGTTCTTCAGTCACTTCCTAACCCATATAGTGAGTTCGTAAGAGAGTACTATATGATGAACCGCGACGTGACCCTTATAGATCTCACTTATATGCTTATTGTTGTTGAATCAGCAATGATTTGGCGCAATAGAAAAGCAAAGTTGATTGGTGAATCTGCCTTCGAGACCTCTGTGGATATAGACAATGGCAACGAAAGACATGCTATTATCGAAAAGTTTGATCACAAGAGAAAGGCAATGTCTGAAGTAGTTCCATGTCATGTCCCAAAAGAGTCAATTTGCTTTTATTGCCAATAGAAGGGGCATTAGAGACGAAGTTGCCCTATTTACCTAAGAGATCTAAGAGATGGGAGAGTCGAAATGTATGGCTCTGCTTTAGGTAAAATCATTGACTAACTCTTTTAAGCTTCTATTCTAGATTCTTAATACATGATGTGATAAGATTACAATTGATGTTTTGTAGGATCGAAGAAAAGAAAGGAAGCTTAAGGGAAGAAGTGAGCAAAATCTAACCGTGAAGGAATGGATTTCGATCGCATTTCTCGAAGATTAGATTCTTGAGCTACTACTTAGAGTTAGAATTAGATTGCTAAGAAAGATGTATTAGGATAGTTTTTCAATGAATTGCATTGTAAGGACAAATTTTTCCGCAATAAAATAAATTTGATTTTATATTATTTATTTATCCTTGCAATGGCGTATATGAAAAATTGATGTTTGAATGTTTCTATTATTAGCAATAATGGATTTGGTTCTTATTATGTTATTTATGGAAAGTCGAGAATTTACCAAATAGGGAGAGTTTCTCATCGCCCAAGTTTCAATTGGACAGAAATTTGGAATCATGCAACTTGGTTGCATGATGAATGAGAAATTTCATATTTGGAAATTAGACTAATTCGTTGACAAAGTGTCAAGTGAAGGACTAGGAGATCGAGCACACAAAGTTGCGTGTTAATCAAGTCCACCATAAAAGTAACAATGATATTCGTCATGATTTACTAAAGGTTTAGTAAATATGATTATACGTATAAGATTAAGTGTAATTCTGAATTGATTGAAAAAGTTTAAATCAATAGCAGAACGAATAAGAAGAATCAAGTAGACAGAAAGATAAAAGTTTCTCCATTCTAAGAAGAAGGGAGAGTACCTTTTATGCTTTATGATAGGTCTTAATGATTAAGAACCATATCTCAATTGATCCTCTAAGTGAGTCTTAGCACAATTGTATGTCTAAGAAGAGGAATCAAGAATTGAAGAAGTGGTTAAATCAAGAAGTCAATCATACTTCGTTCCAAAATAAGTCTTAGAGTTAAGATTGTGACATTGAGTGGAAAAGTATTAAAAAGGTTTGTAACATTCATCAAATGTGGAAAGTTTTGATGTCTTGGATAAGACAAAGACCAGCTAGGACCAATTTATGAAGAGTTTTGATAAAAGCTACACTAACTCTTAAATATTTGTTTGTCAAGAAATGTTTTGACAAGAGAATCTTATATGTCAAGGAGTCAGTGGGAGTCTTAAAGGTCTTGAAAGGTTTCATGAACAAATCAAAGAAACCTTATCGATCATCACTAGCACACGAGTTGAGGTTTACAACCTATCGTGTTGACATTATTTTGTTTTTGTGCCAATCCAATCGAGTTAATTATGCATGTGAGTTCTATGAGTTCTCATTTTGAACACATAAAAGGCAAAGCATCTTAATCAATGAAAGGTACATTGATAGGAAAGAGTGAGCTGCTTAACTACTTGGAAGACATGGTGGGCAGCTGTGCTACCATAAGGCAAGAAATCAAGATTAAGAAAGATCGGTCCATATGAGTTTGAATTTGCCGTAAACTTTAGTTTTGACAAATTCACATGGATAGGAACACATACACCGTTTAAATCTAAGTGTCATAAGATTTCCTCCTTCATGAAAATTATTGTGAGGAAATGCTTTCATTAAGAAAGATTTTAAGAAGATAGTGATTGTAAAATTGCATTCTCGAATTCGATTATGGTTACGGTATCCCTTTCCATAATTTGAATTGTGAGGTTTGGCAATTGTTTACACACACATATGAACTATCTAAGGCAAAGGTGTATAAGTTCAAGAAGCCTTGATAAAAGATTAGCAAAGCACTAAGTATTAGAAACATGGACTTAAGAAAGTCAATAGGTATTGTCTTTCTGAAAGTTAAGATGTTTATGAATACATGTCGAAGCTAGTGGGAGCATAAGTGTTATGTTTTATAATAATCATCATGATAGTGGGAGCATAAATGTTATGATTGTATGATTATTAAGGAAAGTATTGCAAGGTTAGCAATATTAATTATAGAAAACAAGAGTCATACTTTACAAAGTTGTAAGAGTTGAAAGGTTGTTTTGCTATAATTAAGGGAGAGAATATTATGCTTCATTTCAAATCTAAAGGCTTAGGTTGAGAAATGTTAATAAATTTAGTCAAGGGTACATAGTGTGTTCTTAAAATTTCGATTATGATTACGGCATTCCTCTTCACAATTCGAATTTTGAGAACATAGCAAATAAAACATTATCCGTCGTATCCCATACGCTTCGGGTATAGGATCGATTGCAAATGCTTTAATGTTTGACCATTCTAAAATTTTCCAAATGTCAAGCGCATTTAGAGGGAAAATGGACTAGAATTGGTTTTGACTAAAATAATTAAACGGCTATCAAAGGACAATCCAAAGTTTGACGATGATTGGTCGCTTGTGAGTAGTTGGAAGCATGGTATTGAATGGACCATATGGACATTATTACGAATAGATAAGATTCTATTAAGAATGAGTTGTCATATGGAAAATATGGAAGCGTGTCCATATTGGGAATTGAATATTGAAAATCTATGTCTAGATTAGAAACCTTTATGCAATAGGATGTTTAAAGGAATGTACTTTGAGTGAGAGACATCATATCTAAGGAATTGTCTTGTAACAATGTCCGATAGAGGACTTTGTAATATCATTGGCAATAGTCTTTGTGACTTTGGTGCAGTGACATTACGAAAGGATCATTGCATAAAGTGTTAGAATCTAGCATATTTTATAAGTAATAAGAATTTTATATTCTTACACTTATGAAAAAGGATTTGGAGTTGTGAAATGAGAATGATTGGAAATGTGTTCAATTTGATCTATTTCACAAAGTAAGAACCATAGGTAAACATTGTGTGCATGCTAGGAGCATGGGACAAGTGTAATGATTCAAGTAAGAAGTTGATTACCCGAAACGACAAATAATGAGTAATCGATATGGTGATAAATAAAAGGAGTTTTATTTATACTCAAAGGTTTAAGGCCATATGGGATTAGTATTATTCTTGTGTTTCACATTTGCATATTTTGACTTCCAGAATAATTGAATTTATTAAGAATAATCGAATTATTCGAACGGGCCACAGTCGTTCATATGTTGGAAGTAGGTATGAATGAAGACTGTCGTGAATTGGTGTGTGGATTGTCTAAGAGAGTATTAGACATAAGCAAATGTTTGCTGCAACGTTCATGAGTGCTTATGAATATGATTTGAGCATTGGATTAAACCCACGCTCACTTGGATCACTCCATGAATTGTATCACGAGTGATTGGTGAGACGATAACATCTTATATTCTTGAAACCGAGATGTGCGAGTTGTATCTTGAAAATCGGTTGCACATTGATAATATGTAAACGCACCAGTAACTTGGTGTTATAAAACATATTGTTGTCTGTGATTCGGTGAGTGAGTGCAAGCTAGCATTGTATCAAAGTTTATCCGTTCCTTTTATTCAAAGTAGGATAAAAGCGATATCTTTGGGCTCCTCGATGATTTAGTGATGACAAACGTAAATGCTCGGCCGGGCTAGGGCTAATTTGATTTGTTCAATTAGTCAGTCGTCATAAATCGAGAATCGAGATATAATACAAAAAGAATGATTTGAAATCATATCTCATATGATATCTAGAATGGAGGAATATATGATCCCTTGTCTAAAGGACACGCGTATCTGATATGATCAGAGTTGACAACGGCTTTGGAAAGCTACGATTGCATATCAGGATCTGAAGTCATACGCATAATAGTTATTAGACTTATCCAAGTGGGAGACTGTTGGATTAGTGTCTAAGTCCATAACTATTTTGGTATGTACTTGACCCGATGGTGCATGGTCCTTTTGGGTTGCCTTCACCAAAGCAACTTGATAGGATGAATTATGGAGAGAAAGGATTAAATATGATTTATTAATATATTATGGGAACAATATATTAAAGGAGAAATCATATTGTTTAATTAATATTAGTCAATAATTAATTGGTAATTAGTTTTGTGACTAAAAGAGATTAATTAAACTTAAGGGACTGAAGTTGTAATTATAAGATAATTGCAATTTGGGCAATGGATTGTCTTGAATTAAGGGGTGGACGAATTCTATGGGGAAACCCATAAGGAAATCGTCCATGGGCTTGATTAAAGGAGTCTATGGGTTGCTTAGGGCTTAAGCAACCAAATTAGGGTTTCCTTGTTAGATAACCCTAATAGCCTCACTATATATAGAACCCTTAAGGCTCAAAAACGTGGGGAACTTCTTTTCTAGGGTTAGAACACGTTTTGGGCAGCCTCCATCCTCTCTCCTCTTCATCCTCTTGCTTATGGTGTTTGTGAACCATTAGAGGAGTGACACTTGTGACTCTAAGCCTTCCAAAGTCAATTCAAGGAGGAATTGGGATTGTTATTGCTACATAACAATCAAGGTAATATCATAAACCTAATTATATGTTAATATTGATTCCCATATGCTAGAATTAGGGTTTATAGTCTTGGATTCAAAGCATGTACAATAGAGAAACCTAGATCCAAGCATTAGGGTTTGTATGAGCACATAGGATGTCTTATGACCAAATCTCATCACTTTTTTTGTCGGTGAAGCTTCACAGATGGTAAAGTGGAAGAGCAAAATTTGGACATCTCTCTCTCTCTCTCATATTTTTGCCAAGAACACCATGCCCTAACCTCATGTAAAAATGTTTTAAAAAATGCAAAAAAATATCAACATCAATGAGTTGGAAGTTTGGTGCTGATAGCATCACACCGTCCATCTTTACATCATTAGAGTGTGTGAGACATGCAACTTTTTGAATCTTTTAGTTTTTTGGTTTTAAGAAACAAAATTAGAAAAGAATGAAAAGTTTTGTTCGACAATAAGAGTTTTTAACAAAAAAAAAATTATAGTTTGCAAAATACATAATTACTTTTTTTAAAAATCAATGTCGTTTTTTAGATAAGCCTTCTTTATATAATTTTTATGTTTTAAAAGTTTATAGTTATTTTTACAGAACAAACATATACAAATAAAAGTTTTAGGTACAAATAAGAAGCTACCTAGTTTTGTGAAACACACCCACAATAAAAATATTTATGACAATAATGTGTATGTGATTTATTTGATTTAATTTTTAATAATCCTTACTTAAATTAGCTTGCTAATGATTGGCAACCTCCATCATGGACTATTGGCATTTGGTCATGGTTCGATTTAAAAACCCGATTAGTCAATGCTATGTTTGGTGTATATATATCGTAATAATCAGTGTAAATGAAGCAAATGAAATTATTTTATTTTATTTTTTATGAGAAAGTTTAGGATATTTTTAATAGAATTTAATGGAAGTGTTGAAGAGTAGGGCAATGGTGTCGGCGTGTCGCAATCAAAAGAGGAAGAGAAGTCGTCGTCGGTGGGGGGTTCCCAATGGCGGAGCAAAGCTACACAAAACGATTTCCTTTTGTGAGTTGTATATCTATTAATTATTTCCTTTGAGATTTTGCTTTAAAATATATTTTGGGTAAATTTATATGTACTCCTCGTTGTTAATTGTCGCACTTTTTTTTTTATATCTTTAGTCTATTTTATGATTAGATATCTTTTTTGTTTTATTAATATTATTTATTTATTTGATATATTTTATTATAATAATAATAATAATAATAAAGCAAAATATATTTTTATTAATCATCGGATATACTAATAGTTTAAATATTAAAATTGCATGGTATATTATACGTATTATGCGGAACATAAACACCCAGTCGAACATTATATAATGTTTTTCGTCCAGTAAAACGTTTTGATTTGCACGTACGTAGTATATAAGGTTTTCTCTACAATTTTCTCTGTAGTTTTCGCATATAATTCTGTTTCCTTTATTGAATGACTAGGTGTGAGACCTATGAAAAAATTAAATATAAAATTTTAACGATTTGAAAAGTTTGAATTCATAACAAAAATGAGAAAATTTTTGAATTATTAAAATTAATGAGGTTTTAATGTATTGAATACATTATATATATAAACTCTTTCTAATAAATATCTTACATATATATTACCTTACATATTAAATGTGAAATTTTAATTTAATAAAATGACAAATGGAAAATAAAAAATTTAAAAATTTTGGAAAATTTCATGTGTCCAAATGAAGGAGAAGAGGACATGTGACAAAAAAACCTTGATTTATTATAGTAGATTCTCACTCACATTTGATTATAAAAATGGTGATACAATTATTAAGAAAATACTATACTTACTTACTAACTAATTTTACATAAATGGTCCCTAAAGTTTAGAACGCCTGTTAAATATTAACTAATTTTCATTATTATGGAAAATAAGAATTAACATTAATAATAATTTGATCGACTGACAAATATTCGAAGGTCTGTCAATTTTTCAAACGTCTGTATAAATCTGAACAACTCTTAATACAACAAAAAAAAGTATTATAGGGAAATAATAATAATAATAATAATAATAATAATAATAATAATAATAATATTAATAATAATAATAATAAATTATAAAGAAAAAACAACAAAAACACAAAAAAAAAATACAAATTTTTTTTTGATGTGATTGGTATCATGGAGTAATTAATGGTTAATTAGGAGTTTTTCGATTAATAATGGTATGTATGTATATCAACACCATATATTTTTCATTTTGTTTAGAAGGTTTCTACAAATAAAGTATTTGATTAGATGTTACTATATGTATCCTTCTTAGTATTTGATTAGATGTTACTATATGTATCCTTCTTAGAGTGTCAATCCAACAAATAAAGAGGTACAAAAGTATCATATAACTCACTTCTCTATCGACTAAAATGAAGAACATGGTAAACACTGTCAAGCCAGAGAGACACGAATCAAGGCTTAACTAAGATCTAGAGAAACATAAGCCAGGTTTGGAGCTTTATACCTCAAAATGGTGCACAATAAAGAGGAGATGTTGGATCCGAAGTCTTTAGAGCAAAGCTTACTCCTTAAAGGTCCTTCTTCACGACCAAGGAAGCACACAATCACTCCAAAAAGCTCAAAATGCTCAAAATAATCTAGGGTTTGCAAGGAGGGTCGATCTTGGGATGGAGTCTGATAAAAGGAAAGGTCTTGGGGCCATAATGGTGTTTAAATAGTGCACAAACCCTAATTCTTAGGGTTTTGGTATGAACCAGGTACACTCGGCGTATAGGAGTACGTGCAGCGTACTGGCACGGGACATAGTACGCTCATCGTACCAAGGCGTACGCCCCACGTACTCAAGCAACACCAAAAGTCACCGATTTTGACATCAGGGACCCTTCTTGCAACAAATCAAAACTCAGGGGTCCAAAAGCAAACCTGATAAAAGTAGATGTTACAATAGTCCCTCGATAGGTCCAGTACCGGAACCACAATCAGAACCAGAACCTATAGCGGCACCGATATGTCTCAATAAGTCTGGTCAACGGTCCGCGATCAACATAATGCTCTTAAATCGGTCTGGTCCAAATGTTCACCCCTAGGTGTTGTAACCTAGTTGCAACGTTCGTGTCTTCTTGTATATGGTTGTTTTCTTTTCTTTTTATGCCTTTATCTAGACCCTTATTAGTTCAGTTTTGCTTCTAATATAGTTTATGGCCGTTCAAAAAAGAGACAAGTATCAATACGTATCATTCATTATTTGAATGTTAATGACTATGTATATCCTCAAAAAAAAGTTTTTCCAAAAAGAGGAGAATTGGAAACGGATGATGATGGAATGGTTTTGAACAGAAAGACTAAACATTATAAAGAACAAAAAACAATAAAATAATCTTTGTTCTTGATCAATAACTGTCATATTCTTACAAACTCTCTAAAAATGCCAAAATATGATTATATGAACAATGTTGGGACTTTGTTTAATATTATGTTCATGGTCCAGAGTTAACAAACTAACAACTAAAATTAATTGATAATAATAACCAACAAAATATTAACTAATAATATTCAACGGATATAACATAAACAAGCAACCAAAATAAAATTACTAACCATATAAAGACAATTATACACAAAATATCGCATACCAAAGTAAGTTGTTTAAAATCTCTAAAGTTTGTTCTATATAGACACTCGTGAAGGATATTTCCATTCACAGATTGTTGTTTTACATCATTATACATACTCATACTCTTACTTTTTATTTATTTATTTATTTAGTGATATTGAGAAAACAAACAAACAACTTTAAAGGACCTCAAAAGTGGAAAGAAGAACATAATGAGGAATTTGAAGAGTTCAAGCAATCCTTATGTTGCATAAGAAGGATATGCAACTTACAAAGATTAATGTCTTTGTAGTCAAAATATGGTACAACATCTATGAATTATAAGATGCTCCTAACTATGATTATATATATTCTTCAACGACCACGATCTTCCTATTTTTATGAGATCTTCTATAAAAAATATCACAACACTCAACTAATAAATTTTTCGGAATACTAAGTGTTTATGATAGGATGCTAGAGGCCCAACTTGGGTATATTGATGCAAATATAAATATTAAAAATAAGATACAATTTTTAGTCGGGGTGGAGAGGTTTGTGTTTTCGCTTCTCACGGTAGTGGCTTTTAAGTTTTATCACATGTTCAACTGGTTTGTTGGGTTGTTGATGTAATGTAATGTAATAATTCGTTTTCTAATATATATATATATATATATATATATATATATATATATATATATATATATATATATATATATATATATATATATATATATATATATATATATATATATTTTATGATTATTTAGTATATTATAAAAATTTAATGTTTTTTAATATATATTAGAAACAACAATATATAACATCAAAATTAGCATTAGAATTGATTACAATACCTCATAAATGATTACACTAAAAAAACAATTTTCATCTTATTATTTCAACATACATATTTGTCACCAACAAAAAAAAAATTGTTGGGCAAGAATATAAACCGAATTGCACCTTAGCAATTGATGTTAATTTGTAGATGAAAGAGGATTGAGGAGTGTTATTTTTCGATATATATATATATATATATATATATATATATATATATATATATATATATATATATATATATATATATATATATATATATATATATATATATATATATATATATATATATATATATATATTTCATAATGATAATTGAATTGCACCTTCGTATCAGCATATTTACACCTTTGACATTATAGCATTTCAAACTTTGTAACTCCATAAGGCTGCAGGGAGTGGCCGCGGTTTATGCTACCTCAGCCGTGAACACCGCCTTCTGACTGCGGTCTCCTACGGTTTTGGCCGCACTACGGCCCTTTATAGCCGTGCAATGTGATTGGTCGGGAGGAATCAGGTCAAAATACTACCGTTTTTTTCCCCTTTCTTTTCTATAAAATTATAAATACACTTCATTTTTTTTCAAACAAAAAACACTCTTCTCTCTATTTTATTTAAAAAAAACTCACCAATCTAAAAAATGTGTTTTTTTTTTGAAATGCATTGTAATGTTTTTTGAATTTTCAATGTAAAGGGTTTTTTAATTTTCAAGTAATGAAAAAATATGTTGTTTTATTAAAAAAAAATTATTAAATTAAAATAGTTAAAAAAACAAAAATAAAAGAAATAAAAGTGTGACACGACTCCTTTGATGTGGCAAGAAACCACACTTGTGTGGTAAAAACTGACGTGACGTACATGTGGCGGTGAAGGGAATATACGGTTTCGATGGCACCATTCCCTCTAGCCTAAGCAACATATTAAAAGATTTTAAAGATTTTGGTATTATAGTAATACTTTGTCACTGACGTCAAATATTCTTTTTCTACTATAAAAGGCAAATCATAAATAGTTTATTTATTGAATCAAATGCACAGAAGCGACCATTCTTTAAAAAAGATATATGCACATAACTCAGAAGCGACCAATATTTGTAACTGTAAGAATCAAGAAACGCGTAGCGTGACCGGGAGTTGCCGGTAATTTATCTTCCACCGACACAGTTATACCGGTAACTCCCCTACTTTCCCAACACCCCGTTTGTTCATTACTCCGTTATTTTATTTTATTTTGCATTTAGCTTCAAATTCCTCCTATTTTTTTCTTCTCTTTTAAGTATATTGCTTTCAAGTTCCAAAGTAGCACATCCAAAATATTTTTTTTTTATTATTATCTTAAAGGGATAATGCAATAAAAAGCCTTAAGTTTGTCAGAAAATATCGGTTTTATCATTCAACATATTTTTGGTTCGTTTATGTCGCAAACTTGTCATTTTTTTGTTGGTTTTCCCCTTTTTTTACCTATAATAGCAGGTTTTCAGGTTACCATAAATTATGTTTTGGGAAAAAACCCTTAAGTTTACAAATATTTTGCAAAAAAACCCTTAAGATTATAAAAGTATAAAATATAAATATATATTCAAAATTTGATAAAACTAAATGGTTTTTAAAAATTTAATTGTCAAAAGTTTATATCAAACTAATATAAGTTTTATTGTACTTATATTATGAAATCAAAAATGAAAATAGTTTTAGCTTTACGTACATTAAATTTTATATTGGTTCGATATAAACATTTTATATTTAAATTTTAAAAAAGTAACCTAGTTTTATCAAAATTTGAATATATTCCTTAATTTTAAACTTAAACTTTTCAAAGTAAAATTAAAAAACTTATGTTAGCTAATAATTAACTATGATAAAATAGTTAAACTTATGAATAATATGATAATTAAATTCAATTAACTTTTTTAAAGGAAAATAAAAATATTTTTATGTTTAAAAGGTTTGCATTGCAGAAATAATAATGTATCATATTTTTTGGATTCATTGTATATATCCATGGCTCGTAAAGCAATTTTAGAGGTAACCATAGTCACTATATGGTGACACTATTTCCATGCAATTATTTTTTTTAAAGGATAATGAAAATATTTTATATGTTTAAAAGTTCTGTATTTCATAAATAAAAATATTAACATATTATTTTTTATAAAAATAAGTATAGTTGTATAAGTTATTATTTCTAAAACACAAACATAAACGTTTTAAACATATAAAATATAAATATATCTATCTAATTTATTATATAAATATATTTTGTTTTTATGAAAATATGATACATTATTATTTCTTAAATATAAACATTTTAAACATATAAAATATTTTTATTTTCCTTTTAAAAAACTTAATTAAATTTAATTAATGTCAGATTATTCATATTTTTAACTATTTTAGCATAGTTAATTATTAGCTATCATATATTTTTTTAATTTTGCTTTGAAAAATTTAAGTATTAATTAAGGAATATATTCAAATTTTGATAAAAGTAGTTAACTTTTTTAAAATTTAAATATAAAATGTTTATATTTAACCAATATAAAACTTAATATACGTAAAGCTAGAAATATTTTCAGTTTTGGTTTCATAATATAAGTACAATAAAACTTATATTAGTTTGATATAAATTTTGACAATTAAATTTTTAAAAACCATTAAATTTTATCAAATTTTGAATATATATATATATATATATATATATATATATATATATATATATATATATATATATATATTAGTTTGATATACTTTTTTATACTTTTATAATCTTAAGGGTTTTTTTTTGCAAAATATTTGTAAACTTAAGGGTTTTTTCGCAAAAGATAATTTATGGTAACCTGGAGACCTGCTATTACAGGTAAAAAGGGCAAAACCGACAAAAAAATAACAAGTTTGCGACATAAACAAACCAAAAATCTGTCGAAGGGTAAAACCGATGTTTTCTGCCAAACTTAAGGTTTTTTATGACATTATCTTTGTCTTAAAACAATTTAACTTTATTAATCATAAACTTTAAAATTAAATAATCAGAATAAATTTAGGATTCATTTTTTTTTTTTTGTATTTTATTCCCAAAAGACATTAGATTTTTTGTCATCAATAATATATTTTGATAATTTGTAGTCCATAATAACTATTCCATATATTGAGCTTGCAAAAATTTGGTGGGACTCTATGAGAAATAAGTATAAAAACCGTTACTTTTTCATTTTATAAAAAAAAAGGTCGGAATGTTCTCTCAACTTTTCTTGATTTCAATATTTGTTCATAATTCATATTTTTGTAACCAAACTTAGATATAGGTTCAAATTTCATATCCTAACTTGTAACCAAATCAACCCTACCACCATCAACCTCACCACCATATCACCCCACCATCACTACCACCCTAATAACAAAGTACATAAACAAAATCCCTGTCTTGATTCTTGTGTTTGAATTTCACACAAACTCTTTTCTAATCAAGAGTTATTGAAAAACTCTATGCTAAATCACCCACCCACGAAGAAGAAGAAGCCTTGTTCATTGTAATGGTTGTTGAAGTTCTTGATAAATATTAACCCTAGATCGCAAACTTAAGAAGAATACAAAGAGAAGTAAATATTACGGTTGTCGGGTGGTAGAAGAATCAATGAGAGAAGAAGAAGTGTGAGAAAGATTTGGTGGAGAGTAGATGACGAAAGGTGGTGACGCCATGGTGTTACAGGGTGCATTGGAAATCAGTATAGAGATAATGGGTGATAGGAGCGGAACTAGCTAGTAGCCAGACCCAGAGGTTAGTAACCTGTGTTACCCCTTAAAATCTTTCGAGAAGTGTAAAAAAAATGTTACAAAAGTACTATTGCTACATTGCCAAGGTGCTACTCCTTATCGTCGAAGAAGATGAAGAATCAAGCATTCGCTTCTTTGACGACATACGTTAATGATCGAGATAACATCAATAACTAAAGGAATCACTAGGTGGTGGTATGGTGGAGGTGATGGGCAGAGTAGGAAGCAGCGGTCATTTTATATGCATTTAACGGAGAAGAAGTGACATAGTTAGTCGTAGGGAGTAAAGTGCAACTATTGGAAACCACATGGATGATCAATACAAAAAATTCAAAATTTGTACTAAAAATGAAGATGGTTATAAATAACAGGACCAAAACTGTAATTTGCTAAAATCATTATTACGACCAGTTTGGATGGTGATCGCCCGTACTATTTATTTGGTTTTGCATTTCTCATCTTTCACTATCACTTTATTCAGCAACAGCACTGTACTTCTAGAGAGAGAAACCATCGAGGACTGCTATGTGCGAGAGAGAATAAGACTATACATACATACACCTGTATATATAGATTAGAGAGAGAGAGAGAGAGAGAGAGAGAGAGAGAGAGAATAAGACTATACATACATACGCCTGTATATATAGATTAGAGAGAGAGAGAGAGAGAGAGAGGAAATTTAAGGACTATATCTAAAAGTTTTTGGAGTCCAAGGAGCTGTGCTGCCAATCCCGAAGATTCTGTATTTCTTCAATGGCGGACCACAAGGCCAGCTTTATATTCATCATTTGATGCTTCTTCTGTCATCGTCCTCAAAAGCTTGAAGCTCAACAAAAAAGGGAAATTCAGAGAACAAAAAAGTTTTTGGTTAGTTAAACGCTCATTGCACTTGCTACTAAAATCTATAAATGGATACACATCATTTTGTCGCGTCTGTCGTCGTCTTCTTCCACGTTTTATGTTCCGAAATTTGACAACAAAGTGTTATGAATTCTCTATTTCAGGATTAGATCTTCTCTTCCATTTTTCGGATTCTCTTTTTCGGCATATAGTTCTTTATTGAACGCATACAGCCATTAGCACTGTATTGCTACTATTTCTTCATATTGTCCTGTTGCGGATATGATTTTTTGTCCATTAACAAAGTTGCTCTCATTCTCCATTTGAAATTTCGCTTGAGATATGCTTCAGTAGATTTTATATACTCCTTCCTAGTCGATTCGATTTACCAATTCCGCCGAAAGTGTTGATAGATACTGGTGTTCGATCTAACTTTTTGCTTTTGTTAAATTTTCACTTTAATGACCTATTGGTTTCGTGTTAATGAAACCGACTTTTTTAAAACAAGATCATACATTTCGCTCTGTTGTGAGCCAATGTCTAGTTAGAATTCCGCCATTGCTCTGTTTCCGCTTATGTCTTCTTCAGATCTGTTGTAAACTTGTAATTCGAACCTTTTGCAGTTCAAAGATTTACACTCTTTCAAATCTATAGATTTGAACAAAGATAAGTTTGCGTCTGTTCGTTGTTGATCTTCACTTCCTCAGCACCAACAACCAAGGGTTATAAAAGGTATTTCACATATGAGCTCGGATTATTATAGTAATTTGATGAGAGGACTGTGTGGTTGGTAATGCCTTACTGGATGGATGAATTAATTGCATCACATGTTCCCTGTTCATACTTATAATAGTAATATTTAGTAGATTAATGGATTTGGGTTTCAGTAACTGGAGATTTCTTTTCTATTTGCAGTTGAATAAAGAACATACCAAGTATGAAGCAGACAGACAAAAAATCAACAACAAATTTTCAACCAAAACGTTCTGTAAGATCACAAATCAGAGAGAATAAGTCAAACCAACCACCAAGAACAAAGAACACAGATGCCAAACCTTTGCCTGTAAAACAACCAGACACAAACATGGAGTCTGAAGAAGCATCTCAAAATCCCAAACAAAACATCATAAACTTAGAGAAAGAACGAGATGAATCAGACTCTGAAACAGTGACTGATTCTGTATCCACCACAAGTGGAGATGAAAAACTAGAAACCATTCCAGTAGTCTCACAAAAGCCTCCTGAAAACAAAATAATATCATCATCAACTAAAAGAGCACCTTCTTCAAATGGCATAAAAGATACAAAAGGGGGTGTGAAAGTTCATCCAAAGCTATCATCTGCACCTTCATCAGTGTCATCCGAAGGAATTGATGATCAAACTTGCGAAGAGCCAAAGGAAGTGAATGAAACGAAAGAGAATTTGGATGAAAAGATTGAAGAAATGGAAATGAGAATTGAGAAACTTGAAGAGGAGTTGAGAGAAGTTGCTGCTCTTGAAATTTCTTTATATTCTGTAGTACCAGAGCATGGTAGCTCAGCCCATAAAGTCCACACACCTGCACGACGACTTTCCAGGCTTTATATTCATGCAGCCAAACACTACTCTCAAGGAAAACGCTCCACCATTGCTAAGAACACTGCTTCTGGGCTTGTTTTGATAGCAAAATCTTGTGGCAATGATGTTCCAAGGTAATTAATTAAATTGATTTCAATCTTTCAATCAGATTTCCGATTATCTTCTCCTTTATCTTTTCTTACAATTTAGTAACTATACTACAGGTTGACTTTCTGGTGGTCAAACGCTGTTGTGTTGAGGGAAATAATAACACAAGCTTTTGGCAGTTCATGTCAATCAAGTTATAAAAAGGAAGGTTCTAGTTCTACCCCTTCCCCACTAGCATGGAAGGCTAATTCTGGAAGTAAAGAAATTAATAAACCTGATTTTATGGATTTCATTGATGATTGGGAAGAAACAAGAAGTTTCACATCTGCACTTGAGAAAGTTGAGTCATGGATCTTTTCAAGAATTGTTGAGTCTATTTGGTGGCAGGTTGGTATTAATTATTAAATCTGAATTTATATATCAACACTATTGTAATATTTATTGTTTTGATATGTGCAGACATTGACTCCTAATATGCAATCTCTAGCAGCTGATACAAATAGGAATAAATGTAATGGGAATTTGGGAAACCAACAACAGGGAAACTTTTCCATTAATTTATGGAGGATTGCTTTCCATGATGCTTTCAAGAGACTTTGTCCTGTTCGTGCAGGTGGCCATGAATGCGGTTGTCTGCCTGTTTTGGCAAGAATGGTATTATTGTGTTATCTTGATTTGGTATCATTCTGTTCTTCAAATTATATAGTAATAATATTCCACTTTTTTTGTTTTGTGGTTAGGTAATGGAACAATGTGTTGCTAGACTTGATGTAGCCATGTTTAATGCTATTCTTCGTGAATCAATCCATGAAATCCCAACTGATCCTGTGTCAGATCCTATTGTTGAACCAAGGGTTTTGCCTATTCCAGCTGGGGATTTGAATTTTGGTTCTGGGGCACAACTCAAGAATGCCGTATGCAAACAAAATTTTAAAAAAAAAATGATTTTTTTATTGAGATAATAATATTTAGATATGGATATGAATCATATGATGCAATATTATATGTTTTTTTTTAGGTTGGAAATTGGTCTAGATGGCTTTCTGATTGGTTTGGGATGGACACCGAGGATGAGCATGGTGAAGATGATGGTGAACTCAAATGTTTTCATCTGTTGAATGCATTAAGTGATCTTTTAATGCTACCTAAAGACATGCTTATGGACAGATCAGTTAGAACCGAGGTATGCCCATCAATTAGTCTTCCATTGCTTAAACGGATTCTCTGCAACTTCACTCCAGACGAATTCTGTCCAGATTCAGTTCCTGGTGCTGTTTTGGAAGCAGTAAATGCTGAGGTACAACTTGTATTCATTTTCAAAACCCAAAAACACAGCTTTAACATCTCATTTTTACACGACATGACATAACATGTTGTGTTGTATTTAACATGCATTGAAGGCCTTTGTGTGTGTGTGTTTGTGTGGTGTAGTCCATTATAGAGCGTAGATTATCAGGAGACGATTCAAGCAGCTTCCCATACGCAGCGGCTCCGGTCAAATACAAACCGCCTTCCACCACCGCTATCTCTCAGAAAGTGTCAGAAGCCGGTGGAAAATCTCAACTGAGTAGAAACGCATCCGTTGTTCAAAGAAAAGGTTATACAAGTGATGAGGAACTACAAGAACTCGATTCACCACTCAGTTCAATTATCGATAAACTACCTTCATCACAAACTAATGGAAACGGTCAACATACAAACCAAACATCTTGTGTTGCAGTCAACTCACGTTATGAACTTCTTCGGGAAGTCTGGTTATCATAACCACTTCCAAAAAATGAGAGCCATTTTAATCTTTTCTTTTGTATCTTGATCATATAATATAATGTATACCATATAATAAATAACGTTTTTCCACTCAATGTAATATTTGGAGGGCATGCGAGTGTACATTTTTCGGTTGTGATGTTATGTGTTTGTAATCACGTAATGAAATCGAACAAGAATAAGGTGAAGAGATAGAAACTTTATTCATGATCACAGAACAAAAGCACAAAAGGATTTTATTATCCCCTAATAAAGAGAATAGAAGAGAAGAGATAGAAACTATCTATCTTGTTGCATTTACTCGAGCTTGACTTCTCTAGTTGGTGGTGCTAATTGCAAATAGTAAAATGGTTCAGTAGGCTCTTCACTGCAAATATATAACAGACATATTTAGCCAAAAAAAAGAGAAAAGAAAACACCCAATCAAAAAGAAGGAATACAAATACCCTCCCTACCCGGGTTTGGATTGCATGCAACGCCAGAAAAGCTTAAAAGGGCCAGGAACTGTCTTAAAAGGGTTACCTTCAAAACAAGCCTAAATGCCAAACAAGTTAAAGTAATTCAGGTTACAAAATATATGGAAACCCATGGAAGCGTTCACCAATCAGTGATTGTGTCAATGGAACAATGAAAAGAGTCACTTAGAAAAGTATTACTATAGGAGTTAAAGTAGTTTCAAAGCTTTAATTCTAATATGTATACACAATGTAAGAATAATTAAGCTCTGAAAGATCATGCAATCACTCAAGACTACTCAGATACAAATGAAATGATAACACTTGCTCCTAGTTTCCTATATAGATCTCTTACACTACAATTTGAACTGATTTATACAAATTGCATTTAGTTTTCCTATAGATTTCTTACACTACAATGAACTGATTTATACAGATTGCACCTGATGTTCCTATAGATCTATCCAGCTACAATAAAGGAATCTGAGAAGTTTCTTATTCGACAAGTTCGTTTATACTAAAATCACACAGTGCAACCACAGTTTCAAATAGAACGAAACCCCAATTTTCTCAATTAACCACAAAAGGAGCACCGCGGTCCACAAATCACTTGAAAAACATCAATAAACCCTAAAAGTTGAGGAGCAAATTCACAAATCCATCGAGGCAACAGCAATAGAGATTTGCAGACAAATCAAAGAAAGGAGAAGTAAGGAAAATTAGAAACTAACTTGGACAACATCTTCAATGCGATCGTTGCATCTGTGAGCCTTGGGTTGTCGTGTGTCTCCGTCGGGTAATCCCCACGGACTCTCCCTCCGTGGAACTTCTCTCCCACTCATCTCTCTCGTTCTTCTTTCCGATTTCGTCAAAATGTCTATACAGGATTGACAATACGACAGCTTAACTTTCTTATATGTGGGCTGAAGTAAAATGGGCTGGCTTACGGAAAGCTCAAGTCAAGCCTCAAACCGCTAATGACTATAAATAAAATACTTTTATGAATTGTCAATATATATATATATATATATATATATATATATATATATATATATATATATATATATATATATATATATATATATATATATGACAAAACTTCAAAAATGGTCCCTGTGGTTTCTGAAAATATCAAGTTTAGTCCCTAAGTTCAAAAAACCTCACAGATGGTCCCTGTGGTTTCAAAACTTTTAACATTTGGTCCTTCCGGCTAACTCCGTTAGCTTTTGGCCGTTTAGTGGAGGGTATTTACGTCATTTCGCTGCTACATGGACCATTTATGAAGATTTGTCTTATTTTAAAAAGAAAAACTAATTATTTAATATTAAAGGGACCCACCTCTCTCTCTCTCTCTCTAATTTCGTCTGTATCAAAACACTTATAAGAAATCAATGTGTATAGAGACCAAAAGAACCTACAAAATACAAGTATATTTAGTTTGTAGCACATTCTGAATCATTGTTGTTACTCGTAGATCATCATCTCTCATCAGAAATCTCATACTGGGTTCATACTCGAAATAAGTGTGTCTGTATGTGTTCATCCTCTAAACTCATCTTCTGATTCTTCTTTATGGTTATCCAATCAACCACATGAACTCATAACATCTGATACAAGAAACATCAATGATAAATTGTTGGTTGGAGGCTTATTTCTGCAAGATTAACAACCTTGAAGATTGTTTGATTTATTACCCACCCAAAACCCTACGCTTCATCCCCAAATAGTAACCCCTTCGAATTTGATTTGGTCCACAAAGATTATGAAAGATTATGTTGGATTATCTGTATGTAATGCGAGGAAATCGTGGGTTCTATCTCCCTTGCATAGTCATCTTCGTTGTGAAGGGTAGGGAGGAAGAACAGTAATCAGAAATTCTTAGAGCCAACTATCGCTGGTGGAACATGAAATCTGTGAAAATGAAGAATGCGAATCCCAGATCAATGTTTGGGGTGTCAAATGTTCATCGGAAGTAGTGGAGAAGAAATAGGAAAGAAAACGAAGAAGGTCTACAGAGGATTTCATCTCTGTAAGTGGTTGGGGATGCACCCGTCTTCTTCCTTACGAACATCATCATCTTCTTCCTCTCTTCGTATTCCAGCCAACACCACCACCCATCTCTGCCTCCGTCGATAACTGGGTGCTCTAGAACCCTAGATTTGAGCTAATTTGACACGATTTTGTTGAGACCTTACTACTTAAAGTTGATCAGATCTATCACCTTTCTTTCTTTGCTTCCCCTGTCAATTACAAACACAATATGGTCAATACAATCATATTGGGGCATGCTTCTTGCTAACCAACATCAGTGAGGACATAAGTTGAACAACGAGGATAAGAATGATGGAGATGGTAGTGAAGATTGGTGTCATCGCTAAAAAGATAGTGGCATTGGAGGTGGGTTTCAACAAGAAATGGAGTGGCAGAGCAGGAGGACCACGATGGAGGTGGGGGCTGGAGTTTATTCTGGGTTTTTTCTTTGTATGGTTTTCCCTATTTGTTCTAATCTACAAGAATCAAATGAAAGAGGTAACTAATGAAGATTTTGTATCAGATTCATGGTAAAATTGATTTTGACTTTATAAAATCGAGAGAGAGAGAGAGAGAGAGAAAGAGAGAGAGAGAAAGGGGGGTGGGTCCCTTTAATATTAAATAATTAGTTTTTCTTTTTAAAATAAGACAAATCTTCATAAATGGTCCCTGTAGCAGCGAAATGACGTAAATACCCTCCACTAAACGGCCAAAAGCTAACGGAGTTAGCCGGAAGGACCAAATGTTAAAAGTTTTGAAACCACAGGGACCATCTGTGAGGTTTTTTGAACTTAGGGACTAAACTTGATATTTTCAGAAACCACAGGGACCATTTTTGAAGTTTTGTCTATATATATATATATATATATATATATATATATATATATATATATATATATATATATATATATATATATATATATATATATATATAAAAGAAAAATAATGAATAATTATAATGAAAATGTTTTTTATCTTTTAAATTTAAATAAATAAAAAAAAAACTAATGAACTTTAATTTTACGAATCTTGAAATTAAAAGATAAGTTGATTAATAAACTTGATATCTATTTATTACCACATTTATTGTAATTATTACATTAAAATATTATGTAAAATTTAATAAAATAAAAAAACTCATAAAATGACATGTGGAAAAAAATTTAATTCAAAATAACCACAAAATGACATTTGGCAAATTATTGAATGAGAGTGTGACAAGTTGATTAATAAAATATATATATATATATATATATATATATATATATATATATATATATATATATATATATATATATATATATATATATATATATATATATATATATATATATATATATATATATATATATATATATACTCTTTAATCCGTAATGAGATTGTTGGTATAGAAAGCATTGAAAAAATTAATATTGTTTAAGTTCGACTTCAAAAAAAAAGCCTACGGTTTGTTGTCTTGGTAATATTTTGATGAAGTTGTTGAGAACATGAAATTTGGAATTAAATGACGTAGTTGGATAAATGTGGCTCTTAATTCATCCATTGATTCTATTTTGATAAATGGATCCTACTAAAACGACAAATTCGATTATATTACATGTGTTTGACTGGTGCAAATATAGGGGCAATTCTGAAAAATGTTGGGTAGACTGGAGCTGTTATCCATTTTGATCTCATGCTTCCTTTTCTTCATACTTGTACAAAAGTTTATGTTCCTGTTTCCTGTTTCCTTGTACTTATTCCATAGCTTCTTGCTATGTTTTTTTTCTAATATATGCATCTTATTCGCTGTTTAAAAAAAAAAGGATAAATGGATCCTCGACAAATGAGTTTCAAATTAAATGACATGGTTGGATAAACATGGCTCTTAATTCAAAGATCTTTATGCATCAATTAGTGAAGGCGTTTCCAAAAAAATGGTTTCGTAAGGGTCAAGCACAAAGTATGGAGGTTCCTATTTTCATGTGGATGGTGTCATGTTTCTTTGTGATTGGTCATTGATCAAACACCAGGTTTATTTTGGATTCTTAGATGATTTTTCTTGGCTTCTGAGATGAAAATTATTTTGCAAAAAAGTAAGTTGATAAGTGTGGTTGTCAATTTTGAAGAGATGGAAAATTACACGAGGATCATTAGTTTGCGATTCGATTACCTTTTATTTTCCTTGTCTACGACTTAGAGAAAACGTGAGACAAGATGAAGGCTAGAAGAAATGTTTGGAGAAATTCACCAAGAAGTTCCATAATTGGAAGACTATGACTCTATCTATTGGGAAGTAGGCTCACCCTTATAAACACGACTTTAGGTAGCTTGGGAATATACTATATGTCTATCTTTAAAGTCGTAGATATGACTCAAAATTCATTGGACTCCTTTAGAAATCAAATTGTAGGGATGGAGATTTTGGTGAGAGAAAGTTGGTATGAGTTAGTTAGAAAAAAATGATGACTAAGAAAAATAAGATGGTGGCCTTGGACTAGGTAGTCTTTTTTCTTTCAACATGGCATTACTCTATTAATGGATGTCATGGTTCCTTGAAGATGATAATGCATTGTGGATTCCGGTTATTAAAGCTCTTTATGGTGAATATGGTGGTTTAGTCCAAAGTACAGGTGGGCCCTTTCAAAATGGTTATTGGTCTTAATATGCTTCGTGCATCCAGCCAACATCAAAGCAGATGCTTGGATTTGATTAGGTTTTGCAATCTTAAATTGGGAAATGTGCATTGTGCTAAGTTTTTGGATGATATTTGGTGGGGGTATACTATTGAAGCAAAGATTCTCTCGAGTTTACTACCGTGAGGAATACAAAGATTGTCTTGTTAAAAAAAGGGTTCATGTGGATTATGGGCTCACTTTGTACATTGAGTGTCGAGGGGTGGCACCGGGGAAGATGAGTGGACAAAATTCAGGTTTTGCTTAAATCTTATATTTTTTTATTTTTTTTCAAACCAAATGAATATATGCATGGGTGTGACATCTATATGTTACATGTGTTTTTGGTGTCGTCTTTTTTTAAAGAATGCTATTTTGATGAGAGGAAATATTCGTACGCGATAAAATTCTTTTTGTTCATATCAAGATGAATGTGTTGGCTTGGAGACTGTGTCTAAGCCGAGTGTCAATGCATGTGAACTTGGTTGACAAATGTAGCAATGTTCATTAAGTGTGTATCCTCTTTGTGGTGCTTTTATTGAGACCATATACCATATTTTCTTTTTTGTCTGATGCAGTTGCGATATGGAGTCAAATTGGAAAGTGGTGGAAGTTAGTTCATCCTTTGTTTTTTAAGGGATTTGACCAATGGGGCGAAAAATATAAACTTAGACCTGACTCAAAGAAAATGTTTTGATGCGCGCGGTCATTATCACAACTCTATAGGTTCTTTGGAATTTTCGTAACACTACTTTTTTTAGTAGTTAAAATGAGAAAGACATCCTTTTTCGATACCATTATTTCACAATTGCTTTTTATGGTTAATACAAACAAACAAACAAATATATATATATATATATATATATATATATATATATATATATATATATATATATATATATATATATATATATATATATATATATATATATATATATATATATATATATATATATATATATATATATATATATTTGGTTTGGTTGGTTACATAACCTGATAATGCTATTTTTTCTATGTAATTTGTTCTTTTGCCTAGCTTATTGTTATATCTTTGTAAGTTTTTGTCGTTATAAAAAAATCCAATAACGATCTACCCGAACTGATAATCCCCCCTCCCCCACCCCCAATCGGGCTAAGTTCAATGAATATACTTAATAATAACAATCTATAAAGAATTAGGCTCGACAAAAAATTTCCATCGTTATTTATATAGGAAGCCCCTTTAAACCAAGACCACCCTTGTGTTTGCTCACCAAAGACTTTTTTTCAATTTAGTCAATGAAAACTGGGTTCTCTCACGTCTTCTTCAAAAAGCAACTTCTTAAGGTTTCCAAATTAATCACTACTTTCGTGACTTAAGATAACGATATATATATATATATATATATATATATATATATATATATATATATATATATATATATATATATATTTGTTTGAACAGTGGAAATTTTCTTAAATAAATAAAGACATATAGAGATACTCAAACTCCTTAAAATTGGGTTCTTCCTCTTACCGACTCATCTTAACATCCAATTGAATTTTTTTTTAACCGGTCAGTAATGATTTTCCTCCCTTTCGACCGGGACATATTACTTATCATAGAAATTTTAATGTACATAGACAACAATAATGAGCGCTATCTCCTCAACCTCATCAACCGTAACCAATGTTTTAAAACCCGGGTTTTTAGTTGACCCGGTGTGATGACCGGTTCACGGGTCAACCGGTTCAACCGGTTGAACCGCCGGGTCAACCCGGTTTATGGTATTTTTCTATTTCTATATATTTTTACTTTCATGCATAATGCATAAACATATAAAACTAATAATTTGATGTCCACAAAGTTTAAACATTGAAAAACATTGAAGAAACCGCAAACGGCTCGTTGTTTTGGCGTTCGCTACTTGTATCCAACTATCCAAACTCTATTGAAACGGGTCAAACCGGTTTAACCGGTTCAACATAAACGGTCGAACCGCGGTTTAGGGGAAACCCGGCCGGTTCGATCCGGTTCGCATTTTTACAAAAAACCGGTTTCAATTGACCCGCCTTCTACCCCGGGTCACGGTTC
Source organism: Lactuca sativa (assembly GCF_002870075.4). NCBI lineage: Eukaryota > Viridiplantae > Streptophyta > Magnoliopsida > Asterales > Asteraceae > Lactuca > Lactuca sativa. The sequence continues at coordinate 332,355,465 of NC_056627.2, read as the reverse complement.
AACCGGTTGAACCGGCCGGGTCGACCCGGGTTTTAAAACATTGACCGTAACCTCAATCTCGGTTACGTTGCTTTGCAAATGATTTTGAGATCCAAATTAAAAAAAAAAAAAAAAAAAAGTCTAAAACAAAACAAACCATTAGATAATAAAATTTAAAAAAAACAACAACAAAAACAACAAACAAACAAACTCAACTATCATCTAGAAAACAATTCATTACTAGCATGAGGAAAACACAAATATAAAAATCCAATAAGCTCTTTCACCGTCTCTCCAAAAGATTCTCTCCAAACTACCATTTTCGTTTATTTCACTAACCAATACGAAAGAAATTTATAATCTTGTTTATAATCCTTACAAATATATACCCCGTTAGCTTCTTTTTTTCCATCCACATAGAGCATGAGTTCATCTAATTTTGCTACCTTACCTCATTTACCATTCTTCAAAAACCATATGCAGCTAGGACCACAACGTGATCCATTCGGTTTCCTTTCCATGATTCATATATGGTAATATACATACATAACCAAATATTTTATGCAACTTTTGTGACATAGGGTAGGACAGAATATAAGTGCAATTATAGATGGGTGTATATATTGTAAGAAATTTTAGCTTCTTGTCCTTTTGGCATACCAAACAAAGGAATAAGTTAGGTGATTTCTTGAGGTGGAGGACAACCATATTATTATTCACACGAGGGGAGGGGAACAAACCTTATCTTTTCACCAATATCCAATTCATCCATGGACCATGATACATGGGTATCATGTCAATAGAATATTTTTTTGCATAAATCATTTTTGATTATATTCAAAAGTAGGTGTGTACTCATTCAATGAGCTTATTAAAGTGGCTATGTGCACGGTCGTAAAATCATGAAGGGCTTAATAAATGCACTCAGATTTCTTATGATTTTTGTAGTTAATAAAAGTATTAGTTTTTTGATATTTTATCATAAATAAAGGGTTTTCATCCTATATAATTAAAGTGAAGTGTATAACTAATTTCAGTAATTTGTATACTTGTGCATCTTGAGATGTTTATTTCATCAGACAATTGATAACCTAACACTTGATATATATATATATATATATATATATATATATATATATATATATATATATATATATATATATATATATATATATATATATATATATATATATATATATATATATGTAAAACTTTAATTGATGAATAGTGACTGGAAAAATATATTCGACAAGATTAACTATAAAACTTTAAAATATATAAAATCACATAAAACTCAACCAAAATTGAACACGAGGCATTTCATTTTTTTTAAATGGTATATAATGTGATGGTAGTCAATATTTGGAGAATTCTATTAATATAATTTTTGGAGTTTGAGGAAACAATAAGGGGACCAAGGGGTGAATGTGGGGTCTAAAGTTGGTGTTTGGTCATTGCTACGTGGTTGTACAAAGCGTTCAAAATTCAAAAAGCGAAAGCAAATTTCAATTGTTATACTAATCACATTTCAATTAGAGACTTTTTGCCAACCATGGTCAAAGTTTAATAATACATATTCAACATTGGCTTTAATGCTTCACTACCCACTTAAAAAGATTTATTTGTTTTTTCGTAGTATAGCGTCGGTAGTGTGTTATATAGCTGCCAATTAACATGTTATGTCTTGTCTATTTAATAAAATAGAAATGGGACAATCATCAAAACCACAATTCCACAATGAGTGCTAAATTCGCTTTACAATGTTAAAAGGTATCGAAGTGAATATAATCGTGTTGAGTTATCTTATCTCTTCTATTTTATAGATGTCGAGGGAAAATTTTTGTTTATTATGCTTGTTTTTTAAACGGTAGAAACTTTAAATTAAAATAAGGGATAATGACAAAAAAAAAACCCTTTGAATTTGGTAGAAATGTATCGATCTAACTTCTTGTGGATTTTAGGTTTATTAATATGGGATAATTGCAACTTTTTTCAATTTTATTTTTTTATGTATGGTTCATTAAAGCCCTTGTGTTATGCAGAAATGTTTGACTTTACCTTTTTTTTTGTTCATAAGAACCATTAATTTTGGTTTTTTGATTCATTAAAACCCTTAAGTTTAGTAGAAATGTTTGGATTTTTTACCCATACACAACTATGATTGATTTTAGTATTTCTTTGGCAAAACCATTTAAATGCAAAAGCTATAATATTATCAAACATAATAGCTTTTCTATACTATTTTTTCCGGAATACCATATCGTTTCTATGATACCACAAACCCCACAAAAGTGTCATAAAACCCGATTCCAAGATTTCCCATTTAAACTGGACTATCATATGCAAATCAATCCATTGAATCATATATGTGACATTCGAAAAATAAGGAATATTTATGTCTACCCAAACGCACATTTTTTCCATATCTCCGAGCCAAATCACAAGGGAAGAATAAATGATCGACATCTTATAAATGGCTAGAACAAATAGGACACAAAGTTAAGTCAACCTCAATCCCTCTTTTATCCAAGTTCACTCGAGTATGAAGACGATCAAGAACTAGCTGTCAAACAAAAACATGTTTTCCATAATAGATCGGCTGAGGGATTTGAAGGATCAATGTAAGGTTTTTGGGAAAAACCTTGTGCCACGATGTGGTGAATGGAGCACCACGACGTGGCATGCCAAATGTATAAAACGCGTATCTGGATGGCCATCATGACGTGGCAACGATTGCACCCAAGCCCATGATTTTTAAGGTTTCTTCCATATTTAAGCATCTAATCTTAAGAATTAGGGCATCCTCTTCAACCTCCAACCCTTCACCACGAAACCCTAGCCTCCATTGATGATTAAGAGCTTGGTTGCTTGATTGAAGACCTTATTCTTGGATTTTAGTGGAGCTTGAGGAGAAAGGAAGATCATTCTGGTGCAAGGAAGCAAGGAATCAGCTTGGATCCATCATCTTCTTCAGATTTCTGAGTTGTTAGAGGTATAAATCTCTCGTATTGACCTTTGTTCTTCTTAATGCAACTATAAGTTCATTTTTCTTGATTTTGGGTCCTTTCCTTGGATGTTTTTGTAGTTTCAAGAACTCCAGAGCTTAAGATGGCTTTCTAAGGTCAATGAACATCTGGTGAATAAGAAAAAGAGTCATGTTTGGAGTTCCTTGTGTCCATGCTCAAGTTATAGCCTCATTAAGGAATTGTTGAACATAAAATAGTAGATATTGGCTTGTAGTGGAGTTCTAATGGATAAAGTTGGAAACTTTATCCACTAAGTCATTGAAATATACTAGATCTAAAGTTAAGGGTTTAGATATGTAACGTTTAAGCTCTTAATGAAGAATATGACTTTCTGCCAGTTTCCACAACATGGCAATGGTCTTGCCACGATGGCTGATGCAGTGGTTCTCAACTTTGCGATTTTTTTTCATGATATTTTCACGATGTGGCCAAGAGGCCTCCACGTTGTGGTGAGGGTTAACACCTGGATCCCGATGTATTTTATATTTTGCAAATTTGGGCATTTTAAGGTTTGTTACAACGTGGTGGGGAGGTGTCACGATGTGGCGAGTTAAGTTCAGGCCGTATATTTCTTTTAAGCTGCCACAACGTAGCAGTATAGGCCACGACGTGGCAACTGGAAAGTGAGAAATCCTATTTTCTGGGTTTTGCTCCCTATTTAAAGGAATTGGGAGCCTAGGGTTTGCTTACCCTCAACCACTTTGAGATCTAAGAAACCCTAAATCCCTCCATCTCTTATTTTAAGCTTTTTGGTGTTCTTGAAGCCTTGGAAGGATGAAAGAAGAAGAAGAAAGCCAAGATTCAGCAAGTTGGTCCTCATCCTTTGTGTTGGCGATCTCCTGGACCTTTGTAAGTCTCCAAGACTCGATTTTTATCATGTTAGGTTGATAGATCTTATGTTTTGTCCCTAAATCTTCATGTTCATGTGAGTTAGAGTGCTACGATTTCATAAAGTTTGCAACTTTATGAATCTCTGGGACTTTTAGACATAAATGTTGGGTTGGATCTGGATTCCACTGGGGTTTTGATCCATGCATGATATTTCCTTGGAAAACCCCTCATTTTTGGCTCGTTATGGCTTCCAGACATGCATTAGACATGTATGTCTATAAAGCACCAACTTTTATGTTGGATTTGGTATTAGAATCTATTATGGAGTAGATGAGTTATGGAATTTTTGGATTAGGTTTTTAATGGAGAAAGTCATGTCTTATTTAGCTCATTTGAATCTAGGGTTTGAGATTTTGACCTTTTGGGTGGTCTTAATAAGTAAAGTTGGAAACTTTATCCTTTTAGACTTTGTTTTGGACCAGATTTGGAATTTGGAACCCTTAGGATCAAATAAAGCAACTTAATCTATTAAGATGCTGAAAACCCAGTGCCCACGGCATGGCTTAGGTCGCCACGGTGGGAAAACGCGTGTGTTTTGTCGTTTGTGGGCCACGACATGACCAAGGATAGCTATGATGTGGCGAGTCAACTTTGACCATTAACCACCCATTGGTCACGTCGTGGCATAATAGACACAAAATAATCGTGGATCAATCCCTCATTACGTCGTGATGACCCTAAGTGTCACGATGTGACGAACGCTCTGGACAGACTAGACCCTTAAGCTCTTAATCCTTTAAAACATGCAACCAGACCTTCGAGAAGGCCTTATCTATCACAGAATACCATAAAAATTGTAGCTTTTTAGACATGCATGTCCAATGAATGTCCTAAACACAATCTAGGTCAAAGTAAAGGGAAAATGATCTCTAATCCCATGCATGATACCCAAAACTCACTAATATTTCAGATCTAGGAAAAAAGGTAGCAAAGGAGTCTTAGGAACTCATAAAGTTGCCAACTTTATGAGATCCCAACACTCAAACTTCCATAAATTATGAGAAAAGTGAGCCAAACACTAGATCTAGCAAGCTTAAGTAAAAAATGCAGGAACTTGAGGACTTATAAGAGTCCTAATGCAACTCAAGATGATGATGGAGTAGCTAGCAAGCTGAAATGATGCACCAAACACCTTTTCTTCTTCTTCAAGGCTTCAAATCACCAAAAATGGAGCTCAAAGTTCAATAATGGGATATTAGGGTTTTTGGAGTTTGAAGGGATGTGATGGAGGCTTAGGGTGAGAAAACCCTAGTCCTCACTTCCCTTAAATAAGGGGCAATCCTTTAAATTACAGTTTTGGCATTCAAAGGATGTCATGTCATGACCCTCATGTGGTCACGTCGTGACAGTTAAATGGGATGCGCGTTTTCTCGGGTATGGTCACGTCGTGACCAAGGTTTAAATCCTTAAATTTTTAATTAATAACTCAAGTGAAATGCTTACTTAGAACTGAGTGTTACAAATTCTCTCCCACTTGAAATAGATTTCATCCTCGAAATCCTCAACTACAAATACATTCCATAGAAACCGTTTGTAGGAATTGTAGTTCTTATAGTGAAATATGGTGATATCAATATTATAGTTAGTGATCTGTCTATTGAGATGAGTACATGTTGATTTTTATCATGGGATACTCGCTAACAAGTTTTTTTTGTATGAATTAAATTTTAGTTTTCATATGATTAAGATTATTTGCAAGAAAAGAGTTATGATACTTGTTTTAAGTTTGAAAAATATGAAAAATGTTTATAAATATGGTTTTGAGTAAATGCATGACATGAAATGAGTTTTCTATGTTAGTTCGTTTTTAGAACTTCTATTACGAGTTTATGGAAAATCTTATATATAAGAATTGTGTTTATTGTTTTGGTTCATATTAGAACCCTTGTCATAAGTTTAATAGTATTTGAGAATATGAAATTTGATTTAGTTCTTTTTATGATTTATTGATAGGGGCTCAAGTTTGTTTGAAAGATTGAATTTTGTTATTGTTTTGATATTTTTTAAAATATAATTATATTTTTAGAAGGATAAATACATTTTTAGAAGTATATATATATATATATATATATATATATATATATATATATGTGTGTGTGTATTTAAAAATATAAATAAATATTTTTACGTCTTTAGAAGTATAAACACTATTTTCTTTCTTCATATAAGCATGTTTTTGATACACTTATCGATACGTATTTATAATTCTAAAAAATTATATATTAATAATTCTAGAAAATATATTTATACTTTCAGAAAACATATATATATATATATATATATATATATATATATATATATATATATATATATATATATATATATATATATATACTTCTAAATATGCATTTAAATTATTAAAAATGTAGTTTTTACATTTAAAAACGTATAAATTGGCTAAACAAAAACCGTATATATAAAAATAATATTTAAAAAAATGTAAATATGATGTTGTAACTGATGGGTTTTGGTCCTGAGAACATCCTATGTGCTCATACAAACCCTAATGCTTGGATCTAGGTTTCTCTATTGTACATGCAAGTTATCCAAGACTATAAACCCTAATTCTAGCATTCAAGTAATCATATTAACATGAGAATAGGTTTAAGATATTACCTTGATTGTTATGTAGCAATAACAATCCCAAATCTCCTTGTATTGACTTTAGAAAGCTTAGAGTCACAATTGTCACTCCTCTAATGGTTCACAAACACCATAAGCAAGAGGATGAAGAGGAGAGAGGATGGAGGCTGCCCAAAAACGTCTACAAACCCTAGAGGAGTCTTGTCCATGTTTTTAGGTCATCAGGGATCTATATATATAGGAGGCAATTAGGGTTATCTAACAAGGAAACCCTAATTTGGATGCTTAAGCCCTAAGCAACCCATAGACTCCTTTAATTAAGGCCTTGGACGATTTCCTTATGGGCTTCCCCATAGAATTCGTCCACCTTATAATAAAAGGCAATCCATGGCCCAAATTGCAATTATCTTATAATTACAATTCCAGTCCCTTAAGTTTAATTAATCTCTTTTAGTCACAAAACTAATTACCAATTAATTATTGACTAATATTAATTAAACAATATGATTTCTCCTTTAATATATTATTCTCATAATATATTAATAAATCATATGTAATCCTTTCTCTCCATAATTCATCCTATCAAGTTGCTTTGGTGAAGGCAACCCAAAAGGACCATGCACCATCGGGTCAAGTACATACCAAAATAGTTATGGACTTAGACACTAATCCAACAGTCTCCCACTTGGATAAGTCTAATAACTATTATGCGTATGACTTCAGATCCTGATCTGCAATCGTAGCTTTCCAAAGCCGCTGTCAACTCTGATCCTATCAGATACGCGTGTCCTTAGATAAGGGATCATATATTCCTCCATTCTAGATATCATATGAGATATGATTTCAAATCATTCTCTTTGTATTATATCTCGATTCCCAATTTATGACGACTGACTAATTGAACAAATCAAATTAGCCCTAGCCCGGCCGAGCATTTACGTTTGTCATCACTAAATCATCGAGGGGCCCAAAGATATCGTTTTTATCCTGCTTTGGATAAAAGGAACGGATAAACTTTGATACAATGCTTGCTTGCACTTACTCACCGAATCACACACAACAATATGTTTTATAACACCAAGTTACTAGTGCATTTACATATTATCAATGTGCAACCGATTTGCAAGATACAACTCACACACCTGGGTTTCAAGAATATAAGATGTTATCATCTCACCAATCACTCGTGATACAATTCATGGAGTGATACAAGTGAGCGTGGGTTTAATCCAATGCTCAAATCATATTCATAAGCACTCATGAACGTTGCAACAAACATTTGCTTATGTCTAATACTCTTTTAGACAATCCACACACCAATTCACGACAGTCTTCATTCATATCTACTTCCAACATATGAACGACTGTGGCCCGTTCGAATAATTCGATTATTCTTAATAAATTCAATTATTCTGGAAGTCAAAACATGCAAATGTGAAACACAAGAATAATACTAATCCCATATGGCCTCAAACCTTTGAGTATAAATAAAACACCTTTTATTTATCACCATATCGATTACTCATTATTTGTCGTTTCGGTTAATCAACTTCTTACTTGAATTACAACACTTGTCCCATGCTCTTAGCATGCATACAATGTTTACCTATGGTTCTCACTTTTGTGAAATAGATCACATTGAACACATTTCCAATCATTCTCATTTCACAACTCCAAATCATTTTTCATAAGTGTGAGAATATCAAATTCTTGTTACTTATAAAATATGCTAGATTCTAACATTCTATGCAATGATCCTTTCGTAATGTCATTGCACCAAAGTCACAAAGACTATTGCCAATGATATTACAAAGTCCTCTATCGGAGATTGTTACAAGACAATTTCATAGATGTGATGTCTCTCACTCAGAGTACATTCTTTGAACATCCTTTTGCATAAATGTTTCTAATCTAGTCATAGATTTTCAATATTCAATTCCCAATATGGACACGTTTCCATATTTTCCATATGACAACTCATTCTTAATAGAATCTTATCTATTCGTAATGATGTCGATATGGTCCATCCAATATGGAAACATTTCCATAATTTCCATATGACAACTCGTTCTTAATAGAATCTTTTCTATTCATAATAATGTCGATATGGTCCATCCAATACCATGCTTCCAACTACTCACAAGCGACCAATCCTCGTCAAACTTTGGATTGTCCTTTGATAGTTGTTTAATTATTTTAGTCAAAACCAATTCTAGTCCCTTTTCCCTCTAAATGCGCTCGACATTTGGAAAATTTTAGAATGGTCAAACATTAAAGCATTTGCAATCGATCCTATACCCGAAGCGTATGGGACACGACGCATAATGTTTTATTTGCTATGTTCTCAAAATTTGAATTGTGAAGAGGAATGTCATAATCATAATCGAAATTTTAAGAACACACTATGTACCCTTGACTAAATTTATTAACATTTCTCAACCTAATCCTTTAGATTTGAAATGAAGCATAATATTATCTCCCTTAATTATAGCAAAACAACTTTACAACCCTTACACCTTTGCAAGGTATAACTCTTGTTTTCTATAATTAATATTGCCAACTTGCAATACGTGCCTTAATAATCATACAATCATAACTTTTATGCTCCCACTATCATGATGATTATTATAAAACATAACACTTATGCTCCCACTAGCTTCGACATGTATTCATAAACATCTTAACTTCCAGAAAGACAATACCTATTGAATTTCTTAAGTCCATGTTTCTAATACTTAATGCTTTGATAATCTTTTATCAAGGCCTCTTAAACTTATACACCTTTGCCTTAGATAGTTCATATGTGTGTCTAAACAGTTAAGACTAATTGCCAAACCTCACAATTCAAATCATGGAAAGGGATACCGTAACCATGATCGAATTCGAGAATGCAATTTTACAATCACTATCTTCTTAAAATCTTTCTTAGTGAAAGTATTTTCTCGCAGTCATTTTCATGAAGGAGGGAATCTTATGACACTTAGATTTTAATGGTGTATGCGTTCCTATCCATGTGAATTTGTCAAAAACAAAGTTTACGACAAATTTAAACTCATATGGACCGAACTTTCTTAATCTTGATTTCTTGCCTTATAGTAACACAGCTGCCCACCATGTCTTCCAAGTAGTTAAGCAGCTCACCTTTTCCTATCAATGTACCTTTCATTGATTAAGGTCCTTGCCTTTTATGCATTCAAATGAGAACTCATAGGACTCACATGCATAATTAACTCGATTGGATTGGCACAGAAACAAAATAATGTCAACACGATAGGTTGTAAACCTCAACTCGTGTGCTAGTGATGATCGATAAGGTTTATTTGATTTGTTCTTGAAACCTTTCAAGACCATTAAGACTCCCACTGACTCCTTGACATATAAGATTCTCTTGTCAAAACATTTCTTGACAAACAAATATTCAATAGTTAGTGTAGATTTTATCAAAACACTTCATAAATTGGTCCTAGTTAGTCTTTGTCTTATCCAAGACATCACAACTTTCCACGTTTGATGAATGTTATAAACCTTTCTAATTCTTATCACTCAATGTCGCTATCTTAACTCTAAGACTCGTTTTGGAACGAAGTATGATTGACTTCTTGATTTAACCATTTCTTCAATTCTTGATTCCTCTTATTAGACATACAATTGTACTAAGACTCACTTAGAAGATCAATTGAGATATGGTTCTTAATCATTAAGACCTATCATAAAGCATAAAAGCTACTCTCCCTTCTTCTTAGAATGGAGAAACTTTTATCTTTCTGCCTACTTGATTCTTCTTATTTATTTTGCTATTGATTTAAACCCTTTTAATCAATTCACAATTACACTTAATCTTGTAAGTATGATCATATTTACTAAACCTTTAGTAAATCATGACGAATATCATTGTTACTCTTATGGTGGACTTGATCAACACGCAACTTTGTGTGCTCGATCTCCTAGTCCTTCACTTGATACTTTGTCAATGAATTAGTCTAATTTCCAAATATGAGATTTCTCATTCATCGTGCAACCAAGTTGCATGATTCCAAGTTTCTGTCCAATTGAAACTTGGGCGATGAGAAACTCTCCCTATTCGGTAAACTCTCGATTTTCCATAAAGAACATAATAAGAACCAAATCCATTATTGCTAACAATAGAAACATTTTAACATCAATTTTCATACACGCCATTGCAAGGATAAATAAAATTTAAAATCAAAATTTATTTTATTGCGGAAAAATTTATCCTTACAATGCAATTCATTGAAAACTATGTTAATACATTTTTCTTAGCAATCTTATTCTAACTCCAAGTAGTAGCTCAATAATCTAATCTTCAAGAAATGCGATCGAAATCCATTCCTTCACGGTTAGATTCTGCTCACTTCTTCCCTTAAGCTTTCTTTCTTTTCTTCGATCCTTTAAAACATCAATTGCAATCTTATCACATTATGTATTAAGAATCTAGAATAGAAGCTTAAAAGAGTTAGTTAATGGATTTTACCTATATTAGAGCCATACGTTTCGACTCTCCCATCTCTTAGATCTCTTAGGTAAATGGGGCAGCTTCGTCTCCAATGCCCTTTTTCTTGTCAATAAAAGCAAATTGACTCTTTTGGAACATGACATGGAACTACTTTAGACATTGCCTTTCTCTTATGATCAAACCTTTCGATCATAGCATGTCTTTCGTTGCCATCGTCTATATCCATAGAGGTCTTGAAGCAGATTCACCAATCAACTTTGCTTTTCTATTGCGCCAAACCATTGCTGATTCAGCAACAATAAGCATATAGGTGAGATCTATAAGGGTCACGTCGCGGTTCATCATATAGTACTCTCTTACGAACTCACTATATGAGTTTGGAAGTGGCTGAAGAACCCAATCAACAGCCATTTCCTCACAGACAACGGATCCCAACATTCTTAACCTATCAATGTGTGACTTCATCATATAGTACTCTCTTACGAACTCACTATATGAGTTTGGAAGTGGCTGAAGAACCCAATCAACAGCCATTTCCTCACAGACAATGGATCCCAACATTCTTAACCTATCAATGTGTGACTTCATCCCTAGGATGTGTGCACACACCGACTTTCCTTCTTTATGTTTACTTGCCAAAAGGGCTTGAGTGATCTTGAACTTTTCAAGCCTTCGAACTTGTGGGTTAGGGAGAATAACTGGAGGAGGTGGAGGAAATGAAGCATGATTTCTTGTTCCTCGATCGAATCGTGGAATATCATCTTCATGTGGAAAGCTTGTTCCACCGGATTTGGGAAGACCATAGTTGTCGGACTTTGACATCTACAAAACGGGAGAAAACGAATTCAAGTTAGTTGATTGATTGAGTCCTTAGTAAATCACCTAAATGAGATACTAAGGCTAGGACCCAACACAATATTCTACAACTCGGGAGAGGGATGTCGTAACCCAAATTGCAGAACATTTGAAGGTAAGTGAATGACTATTCACTAATTTCCACCATGAAAATCGAAAAAGAAATTTAAGTTTTAAATCTATGAAAACTACTAGATCCTATGAGATTCATTGAACATTTCAATGGCATGTTTAAATCTCGATATGCCCCTCTTGTTTATGACTGGGATGCCGAGGATCACAAAGCGGGTGTGAATAACCATGCAAATTTACATGGTACCCTCACATGTTACAGTCACCTATTCGATGTGCCGGTAAACCACACATGCTCCACCGAACTATGACAAACATTGAGTCACCCTTTGCTACCTTTGCTTAGAACCATTTAGTGTGTCGGTAAACCACACACGCTCCACTAACGTCTTTGCAAGGGCACAAAGTGTAATTTCATGGAATTGCATCAATTCACTTTTGCCTAAGTAAATAAGATTGGGAATTTGTAAAACATTTAGTTACTTTTGTAATTCATTATACTTATAATGGAAGGTTTCGTCCTATCCTACCCGTTCGGCTAACGACTCTCCACTAGTCAAGAGTGTGGTGGGTAAGAGTGGATACCCATTCAATCGCCATTTTATAGGCAATTTCCTTAAACACCCCTTATAGACCAGCTTCGTGAATGAGGCCTACTAACGGTAAGACTGACTTTTACTCATACATATATAATGTTAGACTTTTAATGTTATATATATAGTATAGGGTGTATTTTACACTTTAAAAATATTAGGTGGTTAAATTTAACAATTACACTTTTAATTCAATTAAATTTTAAACCAAAAACTTTATGGATTTATTAAACCTCTTTTAATTATACACCTTAATTAATTAATAAAACCATAAGGGTGTGATTTGAACATTTTCAAACAATACTAAGGTTTTAGAATTTAACATTCCTAAATTAAACTTTTAATCAACTTTTAAATTCCAAAACTTGAGGGAAAGTTTTGAAACATTTCAAAACATTAGGGTTTAGAATTTAAATATACATCAAAATTAAACAATTAATCAAAATTTAAATTCCAAAACTTGAGGGCAAGTTTTGAAACCTTTTTCAAAACATTAGGGTTTTAACTATTTAAATTTCAAAACAACAACACTTTTGGGTTCAAATTTAAACTATAAAACCTAAAGGGGAAAATATTAAACTTTTCATAACAACAAGGATCAAATAACAAATAATCTAAATTAACATTTAATCACATAATTATCCATATTTGATTTGTTTAATGATTTCTTGCAAAACAATTTACCAATTTAATCAAAATAATTAATCATTTATCACATAAGGAAACAAATATTTTATTAATTGATAAATATCTTCAATTAGATCAAGAATATAGTCAAATTTATCATAAAATCGGATTTATATTGATCTAATATGATAAGGTAACTATCCATAAGCAAAAAAACAGCAAGAAATCGCGAAATATTCTCCATCTAACGAGTTGACTCGTCGAGTCTAGCTTGGACTCGTCGAGTCTGCATGGACTCGGCGAGTTCAGCTATGGACTCGGCGAGTCCAGCCTCCAGAAACCAAAAAATCGAATTTTTCAAATATATCAAGCGTCAATACAATAGAAACCAGTCTAGGCTCTGATACCACTGATGAGTTTTGGTCCCGAGAACATCCTATGTGCTCATACAAACCCTAATGCTTGGATCTAGGTTTCTCTATTGTACATGCAAGTTATCCAAGACTATAAACCCTAATTCTAGCATTCAAGTAATCATATTAACATGAGAATAGGTTTAAGATATTACCTTGATTGTTATGTAGCAATAACAATCCCAAATCTCCTTGTATTGACTTTAGAAAGCTTAGAGTCACAATTGTCACTCCTCTAATGGTTCACAAACACCATAAGCAAGAGGATGAAGAGGAGAGAGGATGGAGGCTGCCCAAAAACGTCTACAAACCCTAGAGGAGTCTTTTCCACGTTTTTAGGTCATAAGGGATCTATATATATAGGAGGCAATTAGGGTTATCTAACAAGGAAACCCTAATTTGGATGCTTAAGCCCTAAGCAACCCATAGACTCCTTTAATTAAGGCCTTGGACGATTTCCTTATGGGCTTCCCCATAGAATTCGTCCACCTTATAATAAAAGGCAATCCATGGCCCAAATTGCAATTATCTTATAATTACAATTCCAGTCCCTTAAGTTTAATTAATCTCTTTTAGTCACAAAACTAATTACTAATTAATTATTGACTAATATTAATTAAACAATATGATTTCTCCTTTAATATATTATTCTCATAATATATTAATAAATCATATTTAATCCTTTCTCTCCATAATTCATCCTATCAAGTTGCTTTGGTGAAGGCAACCCAAAAGGACCATGCACCATCGGGTCAAGTACATACCAAAATAGTTATGGACTTAGACACTAATCTAACAGTAACATCTTGATTTTTAGGTATTCCATTTTGATCCTTGGTTTGAGTATTGTTTGCAAAATTAGTCCCGAGTGGCATTTTTGTAATACTGAGGCATGCATGCGTACGTTGGGTGTACATGGTCAGGGTGCAAACCCTAAGTTTCAGGGTTTGGACCTTATTTAAGCATCATTATAGCCCCATACCCTTTCTTAATTCCAACCTCCATCCCTCTTAGCCTCCATTTTGAAACCCTAATGTGCGTGAGTGTGTTTTGAAGTTTTGGAGTGTCATTTTGGTGCTCTTGGTTGTGAAGGAAGACTCTTGGTGTGGTGGTGTTTCACTCAAGTCTTTGGATCCAACAACTACTCTCCCTTGTGCATCTTCTGGAGGTATAAAGCTCCAACCTTGATGAGTACTCCTTTAGATCTTGTTCTAGCTTAAAAGTTGTTTTGTCCCAAATCTTGATCTGTGTGAGTATAGAATACTCCAGGACCTTTGAGTTGTCCTTTCAGATGTTTTAGGGTGTGATAACTCATAAAAATGTGATCTTGGGCACTAGTTTCCTTTCATGCATGATCTAGGTTGTCTTAATGAGTTATAAAGTTAGGATTTTTAGATTTGGGCACTTATTAGTCATGAAAGACCATAAAGTTGGAAACTTTATTGTTAAGGACATCATTTGAGGACTAGATCTGGGTTTTGGTCGAAAGGGCTTAAGAGATTAAGCTCTTAATATAAAAGAGGGTTGGCAGACGCATACGTGGTCAACTCTACGATCCTTGGTGGTGGTTGTCCAGACCAACAAAATAAATACCCTTAATATTACACAATAAAATAGTGTATAGTGATAAAGGGATCGTATCCACGAAGATCAGTTAAATTTGTTACTTCGATGAAAATCTTGTTATATAAATACTTGTGAAACTAAAATAAAATAAAATTTGGGGATTTTGATCTTTTGAGACGTTTAAAAGAAAACTAGAATTACACAAAGATATAAAAATAAACACAATTCAACAAATGCAAAGTTTGATGTAAAATCAATAAGAGAAAGACGATTGACTTTGAACTTTCATTACTTGAACATTTGGTTAAATAATCATGAGAATACCAAGGTGCAATACTTGTGTTTATAATTTAACTTGGCTATACAATTTATAAGCATAAATTGACTCAACTCTTATTTTGTATTAAAATTACAAGAGAAGCTCATAACACATTTCCTAAATCAAAGTCACCAAACTAATGAAGCATGTAATTTTGTGAAAATCAATTAGCATTAGGTTTTAGGAGTCACCAAATCCAAAGAGTAATATATATTGCTTTCATTACCACTATGGAGAAAATATTTTCTTAGTCTAAATGAAATGAAAACAAACATTTAAACTAATTGTTGCTTGTTAAATTGAAGACCCATTACTTAGCCAAGAATTTAACCAACAAAAATAACATTCGCATATAAATATTCATGACTATAGATATATAAACATGAAGGAAGTTTTCATAGAAAATATAATAAAAAAGGTTCAACACAAGTTCATGGAGTTCTTCAAAATAACCAAATCATTCAAGAAATTACATCCAAGTCAACCAAAAGAAGTTTAGCCTAGCATGGCTAAACTCAAGTAACTAGAATGAAAATAGATTGTACCAAACATGTAACAAGATTTTAGAGTGAAAAGATGATGTTCTTCACAATGTTCTTGGTGTTCTTCAAGCTCCAAACTCCAGAGAAAAGTGAAAAAAAAATGGATCTAAAAGTTATGTGAAAAGCTCCCACCAAACTACCTTCAAATAGCCATAAAAGTTGAAAACCCGAAATTGCCCCTACAGGAGCCACGCGACCTTGTGACTTGCGAAGTAAAATATCACGCGGCCTCGTGAGACGTGTTGATCAAGGAAAGTTTGTTGTCCCCCTTTCCTCTTTGGTCAAATTATTTCTTCTAGTTTTGATTGATTATAATAGACCAAATACCACATCATTTAGCCCAAATAATGAAGCCCAAACTTCTTCCATCTATTCTTGTTCAAACAAATTTTACTCCGTCTTCCAATCCACCAAGCTCAAGTTTCTTCTATAAATATTCAAAGTAAGCTCCAATGATATCAATCTTCAATCCAACTCTTTTTGATAACCTTCAACAATCTCGATCACTCGCTCGAACTTCGTTAGTCTTCTGAATCTCCTTCCATGCTCTGCTCCATTTCTCCAAATATCTACAATAAAGATCAAAAACTCGAAATCACCCGATATATATATATATATAATAAAAATAATAATAACAAAAAGGAAAAATATGCATGAAGATTAACTAATAAAATATAATATGATAAAATAAACTATAAAAAAGTAAATAAAATGAATCTATCACTTGGTCAAACGAGTAGTACGCCCCGCGTACAGGCAGAGTACGCCCAACGTACTCATTGTGTTGAACGCTTTTTGATAACCTTCAACAATCCTGATACTCGCTCGAACTTCGTTAGTCTTCTGAATCTCCTTCCATGCTTCTCTCCATTTCTCCAAATATCTGCAATAAATATCAAAAACTCGAAATTACCCGATATATATATATATATATATATATATATATATATATATATATATATAATAAAAAGGAAAAATATGCGTGAAGATTAACTAAAATTAAAATATAATATGATAAAATAAACGATAAAAAAGTAAATAAAATGAATCTATCACTTGGTCAAACGAGTAGTACACCTCGCGTATAGGTTGAGTACGCCCAACATACTCACTGAGTTGACCTGATTGACTTTTAACTTTGACCAGGATTTTGACCTCGGGGTATTTTGGGTATGTTAAGTTGTAGTCTGAGTTGTGGTCATTGTTATTTGTAAAGGTGATTGGTAGAGTTAGTTTTTGGAGCAACGTGTTGTTTAAGCTTTTTCATCAGATTGTGAGGTGAGTTTCCTCACTGTATCCATGGGTGGAAGACACCAATGTCAACCCATTATTCGGTTATGTAGAATGCTAAATTCCATGTGATATGTTTGTTCGTATGATCGGGTTGAAATACACCCCAGGGCGGGGCCCACTATGGCATGTTCGGGTTGAAATATACCCTCGGGCTAGGTCCAATTGTATGCTTGGTATGTGATACTTTAGGGGAACTCATTAAGCTTTGTGCTTACATTTTGTGTTTATGGTTTTAGGTACTTCCGGTACTAAGGGGAAGAGCTCGGCGTAATGGCACAACATCCCCACTCATGATTTCCGCACCTTTTGGGTATTGTTACTATGATTATTTTGATATTGTATCTTGGAAACAGGCGAAGCCTTCCTATTCCCCATGATCAAGTTTATCTTCCCGTGCTCCACATCCTCACTTCTTCTTAGGCCCTGCATATCAGAACATATGTGAATACCACATCCTGTATTAAGCACCCAAGAGTTAGAATATAATGAGTAATTAGACAATATAGTGTAAATACCTGCATGGGTGGGTTTCACTTTCCCATCCTTTAGATCCTGCAAGTACTTAGGGCAGTTTCGCTTCCAGTGTGCCTTTTCATGGCAATAGAAACATTCATCATCCTTGGGAATGGTAGAAGGAGTGACAGAACCGCTCTTGGTCTTCGATGAGGAGCCTTCAAGCGACTTTCCCTTGGTACCCTTCGAAGGGTGCTTCCTCTTTTTCCCTTTGCCTTGCCCGATAGCCAAAGCAGGGGTAGATGTTGGAGTAGGAGTAGTAGAGGCAACAACCGCCTTGCCCTTAAGACCGGTTTCCGCGGTCTTCAAGAGTCCTTGAAGCTTGCTGAGGGTAACTTCCTCCTTGTTCATATGATATGTCATACGAAATTGGTCATAACAAGAAGGTAAGGAGTGCAAAATGATGTCAATTGCCAACTCCTCAGGGATGTTCACATTCAGCTTCAGCAAACGGTCCACATACCTTTGCATCTTTTGCATGTGGGCCGTGACGGAATCACCGTCCTTCATGCGGGTAGTTATTATGGAGGAGATTATTTCATACTGCTCCTGACGAGCACTCTGATGGTACCTTTCCATCAGGTCTTGGTGCATCTCAAAAGGGTAGAAATCTTCATATGACTTTTGGAGCTCGGCTGTCATCGTGGCCATCATGATACATGCCACCTTAGTAGCATCTCTCTCATGTGTCCTGAATTCAGCGATCTCCTCAGGAGTAGTAGTAAACTCATCAAGCTCTTTTAACTCCTTATCGAGGACATATTCCTTGTCCTCATAACGAGTAACCATCCTGATGTTCCTAATCCAATCCATAAAGTTGGAACCATCAAAGATGACCCTCCCACAAAGATTCATGAAAGAGAAAGAACCAGTTGGGTTAGAGCCTGAAGCATTAGTGTTGGAAGACATCTGAAGGAAGAAAGCAAGTTTAGATTAGATATATAGAATCCTTAATAAGACACCCAAATGTAATATTAAGGCTAGGACCCAATCACAATATATTATACTTACAAGAGGGATGCCGTAATCTAAGTAATAATATATTTGAAAGGTAGGTGAATGACGATTCACCAATTTCCACCATGAAAAACAAAATGAATTATTAGGTTTTAATTGGATTTGAAATTCCTAGATTCTTTTGAGATTCATTGAACTTTTCAATGGCATGTTTCAATCTCGATTGTGCCCTTCAAGTTTTGTGACTGGGATGCCGAGGATCACAAAACAAGGTGTGAATAACCATGCTAATTCACTTGGTACCCTTAATATTATCACCTAATCAATGTGCCGGTAAACCACACACGCTCCATTGATCCATGACAAACATTAAGTCACCCTTCGTGATCCTTACTAGTCCAAGTTAGTGTGTCGGTTAACCACACACGCTCCACCAACGACTTGGTAAGGTACAAAGTGTGAATTCCATGGACTAGCACCATGTTCACATTTTTCCTAAAATAACTAAGATTGGGAATTAAAAGGTTTAGTTACTTTATAATAATCATTATACTGTTAATGAGGATTTAAAGTCATTGTCCTACCCGTTCGGCTAACGACCCTCCACCAGTCAAGCGAGCGGTGGGTGAGAGTGGACACCCATTAAGTCACCATTTTATAGGCAACAACCTTATACCCACCTTATAGACCGGCTTCGTGAATGAGGCCTACTAACGGTAGAACGACTTATTCTTATACATATATATAATAATTAACCATTAATGTTATAAATAGTATAAAGGTTGAATTTTAACTATTAAAACTCTAAGGGTTGGAATTAAAGTTTATTAAAGTGTGTGAAACTTTACAAATTCCAAAACTTGAGGACAAGTTTTGTAACTATCCAAAACTTTTCATTTCATAACTTATGAATTAAAGGTTCATAAAAATGAAGACTCTTCATTTTCATGTAACTTATGTGTTTAAATGTGTGTGTTAAAGAAAGTGACCTTTGGATATCCATAACTTGAGGACAAATTATGGACTCCATTAAAACACATAAATGATCAAGAATTAATTCTAAACAATTCAGCAAATAATTCCTATCATCTTCTAAATTCATAAGAACATGAACATGATCATCAAAATTTCAAGAATTATATGAACACATAAAATCATGGAATTTTGATATATGCTATTGTAAATGGATTAGAACAACCATTACACCAACTAAAACAAGTTTTAAAACACCAAAACGGTTTAGGGTAATGTTTCTAGTCCATTTCCAGCAGCAAAAGTCGAAAATCTGCACTCTGTCGCTCCTACTCGTCGAGTGCATGAACCTACTCGGCGAGTAGGTTGAAGATACACATGGACTCGGCGAGTTCATCAATCAGACAGCAAGTTTTTCGACTTTTTCAACTATTCTGCATCAAGTATCAAACAAGCAAGCCTAGGCTCTGATACCATTGTTGGGTTTTGAGCAATCTAACACTTCCTAAGTGTGCATGCAACCCTAATAAACCTTGGATCTATGTTTGTCTAAATACATGCAAAATAATAATTTTCCAAGGTTTATAACCTATCTAACATGGCATGGGGAACATTTCAACATAAAAAGTTAGAAGAGATTACATACCTTTTGATGAGTTTGGTTCTTGAGGAGTTTGAGGGCCAAGCACCAATAGTGTGAATGCCTCAAATGGAATCACAAAACACCACAAACTCTTGGAAAACTTTGAGAGAGTATACACACTTGTATATTTCGGCCACACACAAGCACACACACACACTAGTTCACTAGTTGCCATTTCATGCACCATAAGCATGCTTATATAGTGTACATGGTTAGGGTGAAACCCTAATAACCCATGACCTTTCCTTTTCCAAGGATCCATGGGTTAAAAGCTCCATGGATCATCTATGGACTTCCATCAAAGCCTAGCCCATTAACAAATGAGTGTTAGCCCACACCATATAAAACCAATAGCCCATAATCTAATTAGTCTTTCTTTTAATCTCTAAATTAATTCATAATTAATTTAAGACTAAGACTAATTAAATAACATAACCTCATATTAATATATTATAACTTATAATATATTAATAAACATATGTGTATAACTCTCATAAAATTATCCATAAATAGTTTGGATGAGATGCAACCCAAATGGACCATGCCGGTCGGGTCAAGTATATACCAAATAAGTTATGGACTTAGACACCTTATCCAACAGATGAAGTATGGAGCTTCGATATGAAGGAGCTTAATCTATTAAGATGGCTCAAACAGACTGAGGAACTCGTCGAGTCCATAGAGGAACTCGACGAGTTGAGTCGATTTGTCCCGATTCTGTAAAGGGTAGAACTTGACGAGTCTGAGGAGGGACTCGACAAGTTAACTCGCTTTATCACGACTACGAGTAGCAAGGGAACTCGACGAGTTAGAGGGATGACTCGATGAGCTGAGTCGACTCCAAGTGTTGACTTTGACTTTGACTTGACCTTGACCAAGGTTGACCCAAGAGGATTACGAAGTATAGGATGGCTACTAAGGGTGATTCCATGAAGGGCTAGGCCCAAATTAGAAAATTGGGCCATTAGTGAGCTTGGGAAGTCTACCCAATGTTGGGCCTTTCATGTATAGTTTTGGGGCTTAGACATGGACCAAATTAGATCAAGGGTGAAATGGTCATTTTACCCTAATAAGGGTTATTGGTTTTGACTAAGTGTTATTTTGGTGATGATAGCTCGGGGAGTCGAGAGATCAGCAATTCGGGGATCTGCCAGCTAGCAGCCAAAGGATTATCTGTGAGGTTCATCATTCAGCTTTGCGAGGTGAGTTTCCTTTTATAGGAACATGTCGAAGGCACCGATGTTGGCCCATATATGTATGTTAGTATGTTCCAGACCAAGGTTCGATGTCGGGCATGGCCCGAGGAATGTTTATATGTATGTTTTCGGACTACGGTTCGATGTCGGGTGGGGATTCAGCAGCGGTTCGGTCAGCCAAGAGCGTAGGCTGGTATGAGCAAGTGACAAGCAGACGGGGCGGGATACAGACCAAGGGGTTTGTGAGAAGGGTGATTGATTGTGTAAGGCCTGGGATCAGGCTGGGTTTGAGTATGTAGGATGGAGTCAGAGTTTGGAGCCCCTAGAGGGCTAGAACAATATGCATGGGAGAGTTTTCCTGGAGGGATAATTCGGGATGTTGGATGCTAGTTGAGCGGTCCGGATAGATTGACGGCCGGTGGGCGTACCAGTCAGGACGAAGGCTCGGAGAACGGTCCAGACAGGCTGAAGGCTCTGGAGGGCGGTCCAGACCTGCTGAAGGTTCTGAGAGTGGTCCAGATTGGCTGAAGGCCTGGTAAGGCGGTCCACTCATGCTGAAGACTCTGCATGTGTTGATAGATCTATATGAGGATTTGGAATGAGTATATCGCGATGCGATAGCATCAGAAGGTCTGGCCCCGGGTATTGATCATGATTAGCGGAAGGTGGTGCATGGACTCGAGAGTCCTTGCGAGCGGATTCAGAGCATGTGTGGTGCATGGGATAGCGGTTATGCTATAAGGAAATGGTGTAGTATTGGCTGAGCACCGTGGCACCTATTGTAGTGACAAGGCGGCCAAGTGGGTTTCCTTGGTAAGGAAAGGGAAAGGAATGTAGCTCCGAGAGGGAGTGTAAGTTCACGGAGGTGAAAACAGTAGTGCGGAGGTATGATTGGGGTGTTCCAATTATGGTTATTGAGCAGTGTGTTGCGGCGGTGGTATGGAACCACATCCGGGTTGGATGTCGGCTGAGGTCTCGGAAGGAATTCCGAGGGTGACGACTCGCCGAGTCCTACCCAAACGATTGTCCTGAATCCCGTTCCTACTCGTCGAGTTGGGCGACGACTCGACGGGTTCTCATTCTAAACTGATATTCAAGTCCTTCATCCTACTCGCCGAGTTGTATGAACAACTCGTCGAGTTCGTCTTCATCCGAAGAACACTTGTTGCTTCGACTCGCCGAGTTGTATGAACACATCGCCGAGTCTGTTCTTGATCTAAGGAGATTTCCTTGAACTCGCCGAGTCAGGGCATTGACTCGCCGAGTTCCTCCATAGATGAGTTCAGCTTCCAACTCACTGAGTCACACCCCGTGACTCACTGTTCACTCGACACTACGAAAAGGGGACAAATTCGGAGACTCGCGAACAGACTCGCCGAGTCACATGAACGACTCGCCGAGTCGTTGCCATGCACCCACTAAATACACAGATTTGCTCGATTCCAGTCCATGCCATTCACAGATCTGGACTCCTAGAACACGAATCACACGTAAAGTTTCCAACTTTACGTGTAGATATTCACCAATACGGATTTTAGGGTTCAAAATGCCTCAAAAGGGTAGATCTAGGGTGAACAAGCAACATGAGTCCATAAAGGTAACAGATCTGAGCTCCTGGAGCTCAATCTTGCTTAGATCTAGAGGCCAAACAACTTATTACGACTTATATTGCACATACAAGCTTGGGGATTGGTTCAAGAATGACTTAAATGAAGTAATAAGCATGGAAACATGGGGAAAAACGGGTTATACCTCAAAGGAACTGCTGAGAGAGCACAAAGATGTTTGGATTCCTTCCCTTCCTCTTGATCTACTTCCCTTTTGCCTCAAAACCTTCAAGATCACACAACAATTGCTTCAAACTCCAAATGAATAACTTAGAACGAGGGTTGGAAACTTTGGGGGGTGAATGGGGGTTGGCTTGGGGCAGATATGTTGTTTAAATAGGGTGCAAACCCCTAAAACTTAGGGTTTCATCCAACAGCTGTGACTCGCCGAGTCCAGGATATGGACTCGCCGAGTTGCCAACTTAAACGTGTCCCGGGTCCCGCATCTACTCGGAGAGTCGAACCTATGACTCGCCGAGTCCAAGGCTAAAAGAAGAGAAATACTCAAATAAGATTTACCTACCAGGAACCAGGTGCTACAAATCTCCCCCACTTATTTTAGACTTCGTCCTCGAAGTCTGCTGCTCGATCCTGAAACAGCTCGGGATAATGCTCCATCATCTCGTCCACCGGCTCCCAAGTCCATTCCGAACCCTTGCGGTGCTGCCATTGCACCTTCACTAGCTCCACCCTCTTGTTCCTCAAATCCTTCGACTTCCTGTCGAGGATTGCGACTGGGCGCTCAATGTAATTCAGGCTGTCATTAACCTGAATATCCTCCAAAGGCACTACTGCTGAATCATCCACTAAGCACTTCCGCAACTGGGAAACATGGAAAGTGTTGTGGATTTGGCTGAGCTCGACTGGCAGATCCAGTCTATACGCCACCTTGCCCACCCGGGCCATAACTCGGAATGGTCCGATGAACCTCGGACCTAACTTGTCTCGCTTCCTGAATCGAATGACGCCCTTCCAAGGCGACACCTTCAGGAGGACCATATCCATGATGTGTGTAGACTCACTTAGTTTTAAACCTACTTTTAATTATCAAATAACACACAAAAGGCAGTGAACCTATCAATTGTGGTATAGCTAAATAAGCAGGGTATCGATAACAGGGAACGACAAATTAAATTAAAAACTAATTTTATCTAAGTTAATTAAGAATTAGGGGTTTTCTCTAGTTTTACAAGACTAGAAACTTACTAACTATTACTAATTTAAGACTAGAAAATAACGACTTAACTAGATTCAATAATTGGAAAGGAACTTCTGTTTAGTTCAACTTGGTTAACTCTATGGTTGATTTCAAGGTAATGGTGCAATGGATTAATTCTTTCGTTGGTTACCGATTCAAGTGTTTAGATTCGTGTTCACTACCCTAATCCTTAGCAAATAAACTAACTTAAACAGTGGCCAATTGTCTAATTTAATTATATTCACTAGATTAATTATTCGGGTTAAGTTAGACTTGCAATAGTTAACTAATTTATTCTTTTAACTAACTCCTTGTTTGATGGTCACCTTACAAGCTTGCACATGAATTTACTCAATTTTCTTATTAATTCTAGTTTCATATTCATTAATCCTAGACATATAGCATAGTGATCACATAGCATATGAGGTCAATAATCAATAGATGTTCATGCTAATTAATTATCTTCCTATTAACAGAAAATTAATTACAAGGTTCTTTAGCAAGCTAAAATAACAAAAATTCACCAACTTGGAATTAATCCTACCAATCAATCAAACCATATTGTCAACTTTGTATCCCCAAACAGAAGTCTAAAGGTTTTAACTCATAATTAAAGTAAATAACAGCAAACAAACAAAGTCAAGTTGCTTAATCATGATGAATAAACAAAAGAATAAGTGGAATGATGAAATTTTGCCTCAATTACTCCCCAGAATTGAATTCTAACTCCTTTCGTCGTTTTCTAGGGTTTCTCTGGCTTCTCAATCGTAGCAAAGTACTTCTGAATCGTCCCAGAATTCCTCCCTATCGATCTGTGGAATCATCTTTAAATATACGAATCGACTCGTCGAGTCATGTGGTGACTCGTCGAGTCCCTCTCACATTCCCCGTATTGTGATAACTCTATGGGATCCCGAGTCATTATCTTCTCGATTCTTCGATTGGACTCGTCGAGTCGTCACCCCTACTCGGCGAGTAGATGCCATTTTTAGTGTTTTTCTTCTTGATTTCATTCTCGATCTTCTAACTGTTTCTCCCACTTCCTTTCGCTTCCGAGCTTCATCTTAGGACTGAAAAACATAATTTAACACTTTTAAGTACCTTTTGTCCATAATATGCGATAATTTAGCTAATAAATGAGTAAAAATGTATACTTAATATGAACTAATTATGCAGATATCAATCCCCGACTTGGAATTCCAAGTCGGATCGACGCTTGTCGGCATAGCTTTTCTGCCGACTCTGAGCAGTCTGAAGCCTGCTCCGGACCTACTGGATCCTCTCGGTCGTCTTGAGCACCACTTCGGTGCTCCCCATGACTCTCTGGCCAACCTCACCCCAGCATATCGGGGTCCTGCACCTCCGACCGTACAACATCTCAAATGGGGAACGGTCAATACTCGCGTGGTAGCTGTTGTTGTAGGAGAACTCAGCCAGGGGAAGATAGGTATCCCAGCTACCACCGAAGTCTAGCATGCACGCCCGCAACATATCCTCCAGAGTCTGGATGGTCCGCTCGCTCTGACCATCCGTTTGCGGGTGAAAGGCGGTGCTAAAATGCAAACGAGTGCCCAACTCGTCATGAAATTTCTTCCAAAACCTGGAAGTAAAACGCACATCCCTATCCGAGATAACTGAAACTGGCACCCTGTGCCGCGCCACGATCTCCCTGATATAGATGTCGGCCAATTTCTCGGCCGATATGCTCTCCTGAATCGGGATAAAGTGAGCACTCTTGGTCAATCGATCCACGATGAGCCAAATCGAATCCACTCCACGTGCGGTCCTGGGAAGTTTCGTGATAAAGTCCATGCTGATATCTTCCCATTTCCACAGTCGAATATCCAACGGCTGCATCTTTCCATGCGGCCTCTGATGTTCGGCCTTGACCTTCCTGCAGGTCAAGCAGCGCTCAACGTACCATGCCACATCCCACTTCATGCAGGGCCACCAATAATCTAGACGAAGATCCCTATACATCTTCGTCGCCCCGGGATGAATAGAGAATCGGGACTTGTGCGCCTCCTCCATCAAAATCTGGCGCACGCCTCCGTGATACGGTACCCACACCCTATGGTGTAGTGTCAAAAGTCCTCGACTATCATAATCAAAGGAGGAAACCTGACCCACCACACGCTCACTCTTCCGATGTTCCTCCTTGATAGGCTCCTGTTGGGCCTCCCGAATCTGCTCCAACAGGGGAGTCACCACGGTCATCCTCATGCAAACGTCCCTGATCGGCGCCGCCTTTCGGCTAAGCGCATCGGCCACCACATTGGCCTTCCCCGGGTGGTAGAGGATCTCGCAATCATAATCCTTTACCACGTCCAACCACCGACGCTGCCTCATATTCAGATTCGGCTGATCCATGAGGTACCTCAAACTCTTGTGGTCCGTGTAGATGGTACATCGAACCCCGTAGAGGTAATGCCGCCAAATCTTGAGGGCAAAAACCACCGCCCCCAACTCCAAATCATGCGTTGGGTAGTTCGCCTCGTGAGGCTTGAGCTGCCTCGAAGCGTAGGCAATGGCATGCCCCCTCTGCATCAGTACCGCGCCCAACCCAGAAATGGACGCGTCGCAGTATACCACAAAATCCTCTACACCCTCTGGCAGGGCTAAGATCGGCGCCTCGCACAGTCTCTGTCTCCGCGTCTCAAACGCAGCCTGCTGCTCGGGTCCCCACCGAAAGACCACGACTTTCTTCGTCAGCCGCGTCAGGGGTACGACTATCTTGGAGAAATCCTGAATAAATCTCCGATAGTAGCCTGCTAATCCCAGGAAACTCCGAATCTCAGATGGAGACTTCGGAACCTCCCATCTCATCACGGCCTCGACCTTGGCCGGATCGACCAGAATCCCGTCCTGGTTGACAAGGTGTCCGAGAAATTGCACCTCGTGCAACCAAAACTCACACTTGGAGAACTTGGCATACAAGCTCTCCCTCCTCGGGGTCTCCAACACCTCTCTCAGATGCTCCTCATGCTCCTCCTGAGTCTTGGAATAAACCAAGATGTCATCGATAAAGACTATCACAGACCGATCCATCATCGGTCTGCATACGCGGTTCATGAGGTCCATGAACGCGGAAGGAGCATTGGTGAGCCCAAACGGCATCACCACAAACTCATAGTGGCCATAGCGCGTCCGAAACGCGGTCTTCTGCGTATCCTCCTCCCCGCCCCTCATCCGATGATAACCCGAACGCAAATCAATCTTGGAGAACCAAGATGCTCCCTGAAGCTGGTCAAAGAGGTCATCAATCCTCGGGAGCGGGTAACGGTTCTTCACCGTTACCTTGTTCAACTCCCGATAATCTATACACATCCGATGCGACCCGTCCTTTTTCTTTACGAACAAAATCGGGGCTCCCCAGGGCGAACTACTCGGTCGAATGAATCCTTTGTCTAACAGGTCCTGCAGCTGTGTAGACAACTCCTGCATCTCAGGAGGAGCCAACCGATATGGTGCCTTGGCTATCGGGGCCGCACCAGAAACAAGGTCAATCCTGAACTCCACATGTCGCTCTGGAGGTATCCCAGGAAGCTCCTCTGGGAAAACATCTGCAAAATCTCGAACCACCGAAACCTCGCTCACTGTCGCCTTACCCGCCTCCCGGGTATCCATCACATATGCGACATATCCTGTGCATCCCTGCTGAAGATAGCGCCTAGCCCTCGCTGTTGAACATACAGTGGGTCCGCAAGGTGGCCTCTCGCCATGAATCACTAACTCTCCCCCACCTGGGGTCCTGACTCGCACCAGTTGCTGCGCGCAATCTATCACTGCCCCATTAGGGCTCAGCCAATCCATGCCTATAATCACCTTGTTCCCATGCAGCGGAATGGGAACCAAATCTACCAAGTAGCGCTCTTCAAACAAACACAGCACGCAACCTCGAAATACCATCGATGCTCGCACCGATCGATCATCAGCAATCTCCACCTCCAAAGGGCAATCTAACTCGCCCAATGACTCATGAAACTTCTTGCTAGTTGCAAGGGAAACAAATGATCGGGACGCACCCGTGTCGAAAAACACCTGAACTGGAAGTTCGTTCACATGGAACGATCCTAATGCGTACATATACATACGGAGCACATATCAATAACATAACATCATAAAAATAAGATAGAGGGAAAGAATCATACCCGTCACCACATCGGGTGCGGTGCGTGCCTCCTCGGTAGTCAGCTGAAATGCTCGGCTCCTCACTACTGGAGCCTCTGCCTTGCCCTACCGGCCATCCGTGATCCGCAGGGTCGATGGAGCTGGCGCCTTCATTGACGCTGAAACTGTCAACTGGGGGCAATTGGCCTTCTTGTGGCCCCTCTGGTTGCAGTGGAAACACAACAACTCTGATTTCTGAATAACTACTGCCGGAGCAGTACAATCCCTGCTGATGTGCCCAGACTTGCCGCACTTGTAGCAGCCTGATGATCCCATCCTGCACGCCCCCTCGTGCGGCCTTCCGCATTTCCTGCAGTGGCTCGGTCCTGACTGGCCTTTCGGCCTACCATCTGATCCCTTGGGGTTCTTCCCCGAAGCCCCTCCTGTCTGACCCTCCTCTGATTTCCGTTTCCGGATGTGCTCCAAATCTATCTCCCTCTCCCTCGCCCTGGCAATCATAGAGTCCAAGGTAGGGCAAGCCGAAAAGCTAACATGCTCCCGGATGTCAGCTCGTAGCATATCATGATAACGGGTCCTCCTCATATCCTCGTCACCAGCATACTGGGGCACCAACAAAGCCCTCTCCCGGAACTTGGCGGTGATCTCCGCCACAGTCTCCGTCGTCTGTCTCATGTCTAGAAACTCCCTGGCCAGCTGTTGAAGCTCGACAGCCGACGCAAACTCTGCCCTGAACCTGGTCACAAAGTCCGACCAGGTCATAGCCTTGATAGCTGCGGCTCCCAACAAGTCACCCACTGACTCCCACCAATCCCGGGCTCGGTCTCGTAAACACCCTGCTGCATACCTCACCTTCGACCCCTCAGGGCAGAAGCTAGTCAACTGTGCAGACTCGATGTCTGCAATCCATCGCCTGGCAACAATGGGGTCCTTCACCCCCTGGAAATCCCACGCACCACTGCCCCTGAAGTCCTTGAAGGACAGCGTACGAGATCCCGACTGGCTAGATGCCATATCACTTCGGAATGCCCGAAGGCGATCCTTCATCAACTCCATGATCCCTTCCTTGATCGACTCAAAGAGAATGGGGGTCAACTCAAGGATGCCTCTGGTGATCTCTGACGCGATGAACTCGCGTAGTCCCTTATCTACCGGCTCGGAACCTAATCCCGAACCTGACCCCTCTCCTGAACCGCCATCTACCGGCCTCGATCGAAGTACCACCATTCTGCAATACATCACCACAAACATTAGAGATACTGATACTTCCTGAGGGATCACTACTACCTACGAGTTCCCTGGTCTTATCTTGGCCTTCCTTGGTTCGGGTACGGATCCTCTGCTTTCAGTAGTACGGGCCCATACTACCTTCCACATCTATCCGTACCTTCTTCAAGGAATGCCTCGACTCCACCAGATCCCTTTCACTACTGCTGATCAATGTTATACTCATCCTAGGCTTGCCTTAGGGAAATCTCTGATTCTACTCTATCCAGTCCTCAGCTGCTGCAGGCCTCCTTGTAATGCCAATTAGCCATTACCCGAATACCATCACATGTGACGAGGCTCAGATAATCCTTCGAGTACCCGACTCGTCCCTACAACGGTTGGACTCAAACAAGAGCTGCGCAGTAGGATCAAATCCGGCACTCTAAGATTATTCAACCCTGAACACATGTGATGTGACACATTCGCCTAATGGCTAACTCCCATTATTCAGAGTTCCACATAGCACGAAGCAAGCAGCATTCAGACAAGGGTAGCAATCTCAATCAACTCTATTTGCTTACAGGAACTAAGCTAGCATAAAGTGCTAAACTCATACTATCAGGCATAACCTAATCAGGCTATCCTACTTACTGTCTACTCAATATCTAGCATGCAATTCTCATACAACTGAAACACATAAAGCAGGCACATAAGGCATCACTCCTAGATCCTTAGTCCTATTCTAGCATGCTGTTCTACAAAAGCTGATAAACATAACATAAACTTGTATGGGTACTTAGGGGAATACTTACTTGAGCTCGGCCGGTCGCGCACATCACACACTTCGTTCTTTCTCGAAACTCTTTTCTCAATTTTTAGAAAACGTTTTCTTTTGGAAAATCTTTTAATCCCTCGATTTGAGTTCAGACACCCCCGAAGGTGTGTCCGAATCCCTCAAACCAGGGTTCTGATACCAACTTGTAACGACCAATTTTCACGTCCAAAAATTTCGTTTTAAAACATTACTTTAGAAAACATTAATAATTAAAAACATTGTTTGATCAAACCATGACACAACGTAAACCATGTCTAAAAGCCAAATCTTACAACCAATCAAAATATCAGAGTATAAATCCCAGAGAATCTCGTAAATGCGGAAACCAGAGAGTGTGTGTGTGTGACATGCTGCTACCGCGCCGGCTCCTTTCCCCTAGCTGAGGAGGTACCTGAAACCAAAACTGAAAACCGTAAGCACAAAGCTTAGTGAGTTCCCCCATCGTACCACATACCATACAAACACATAACATACATACTGCCAGGCCATTCTGGGGTGCCTGACTACCCGGTACGACCATTCTGGGGTGCCGTCCTACCCGTGTCAAGCCATTCTGGGGTGCTGACTACCCGTGTCAACCATTATGGGGTGCTGACTACCCGTCGGTCCTAACAACCGATCCTCGGGGACTAGTCCCCTCTTACTACCTTTATCGCATATAACATAACAAGCCAGCATGCAAACATATCATCACGTACTGTCAGACATTTCTGGGGTGTCTGACTACCTTTCGGTCTTATCAACCGATCTCTACTTCGATCTTATATAACATATCATGCTAGCATATAACATATCAGGTAGTAGCAAACCTAGATGACATCACAAAGACAATCATCTAACATACGAATCCTACTGGTGGGCCGGCGTTGTGGCCGTAGACCCACCGCTACTGGAAGGTAACTCACCTCGAAGTAGCTGCTGATCTGATCGGGAACTGACTGACTATTGCTGTTGCTGCTGCTCCGGAAATCCTCCGGCTGCAATTCCCACAACATACTCAATCAAACACTGCTAACTGTCATTTGGGTAAAATGACCATTTTACCCCTGATCATGCCCTAAGTCAAAGTCAGAGTCAACTTTCAGTTGACCTGACTCGCCGAGTTGGCTTTCCAACTCGCCGAGTCCTACCCAAACGATTGTCCTGAATCCCGTTCCTACTCGTCGAGTTGGGCGACGACTCAACGAGTTCTCATTCTAAACTGATATTCAAGTCCTTCATCCTACTCGCCGAGTTGTATGAACAACTCGTCGAGTTCGTATTCATCCGAAGAACACTTGCTGCTTCGACTCGCCGAGTTGTATGAACACATTGCCGAGTCTGTTCTTGATCTAAGGAGATTGCCTTGAACTCGCCGAGTCAGGGCATTGACTCGCCGAGTTCCTCCATAGATGAGTTCAGCTTCCAACTCACTGAGTCACACCCCGTGACTCACTGTTCACTCGACACTACGAAAAGGGGACAAACTCGGAGACTCGCGAACAGACTCGCCGAGTCACATGAACGACTCGCCGAGTCGTTGCCATGCACCCACTAAATACACATATTTGCTCGATTCCAGTCCATGCCATTCACAGATCTGGACTCCTAGAACACGAATCACACGTAAAGTTTCCAACTTTACGTGTAGATATTCACCAATACGGATTTTAGGGTTCAAAATGCCTCAAAAGGGTAGATCTAGGGTGAACAAGCAACATGAGTCCATAAAGGTAACAGATATGAGCTCCTGGAGCTCAATCTTGCCTAGATCTAGAGGCCAAACAACTTATTACGACTTATATTGCACATACAAGCTTGGGGATTGGTTCAAGAATGACTTAAATGAAGTAATAAGCATGGAAACATGGGGAAAAACGGGCTATACCTCAAAGGAACTGCTGAGAGAGCACAAAGATGTTTGGATTCCTTCCCTTCCTCTTGATCTACTTCCCTTTTGCCTCAAACCCTTCAAGATCACACAACAATTGCTTCAAACTCCAAATGAATAACTTAGAACGAGGGTTGGAAACTTTGGGGGGTGAATGGGGGCTGGCTTGGGGCAGATATGTTGTTTAAATAGGATGCAAACCCCTAAAACTTAGGGTTTCATCCAACAGCTGTGACTCGCCGAGTCCAGGATATGGACTCGCCGAGTTGCCAACTTAAACGTGTCCCGGGTCCCGCATCTACTCGGAGAGTCGGACCTATGACTCGCCGAGTCCAAGGCTAAAAGAAGAGAAATACTCAAATAAGATTTATGTACCAGGAACCAGGTGCTACATGCTGTGTGGAGAAAACCCTAATTTCGGGGGATGAGCCCTATATAAAGGACATTATACCCTCTCCCCAACCTCTTTACCTTCTCTTGAAGTCCAGAAAACCCTAATGCGCGTTTGTGAGTGATTTGAGAGCATTTGAACCTTGGAGAAGAGGTTTTGGAAGAGATCTTGGGGAGTTAAGAGGCTTGGAGCAAGGGGCTTTGCAAGGATTTGGATTTCTCTTCTGTTAGAGCTTTCTTTTGAGGTATTATTTCGTTGCTTGGGCTATTATTCATCTAGATTCATCATTTTGGAGTTTTTGGAAAGTATAGCTTGTGATATTTAGAGTTTGGAGGTTAGATCTGAGATTGCTACCTCAGATCTGGAATGGAGAAGGTCGAGAGTGCATTAAAGTCCCTATTCTTGAGTGGTTGGTGAAGCCATCTTGTCCCAAACCCTAACCCTATAGTGTTATATGCTTAGATCTCTTTAGATTCACGTAAAGTTTGCCACTTTACGTGATGGATGGGTTGTAGAAAGGTAGATCTATGGTTTGGATCATCTGCATGGCCTGTAAAGCTTCTGTATGGCTTAAGATCTAGGGGTACTCGGAGAGTCACAAGGGTGTACTCGGCGAGTTGCTTGAAGATGGGCAGGAACTCGACGAGTTGGAAGAACAACTCGGCGAGTTGGTTGAAGATAGCCTTGGACTCGCCGAGTCTGTTCTTGGACTCGGCGAGTCTAGTCGTGAGGTCCTAACCTTCTTCTGGTTGAGCCGTGAATCGGTGAGTCAAGAGAGGACTCGGTGAGTTGAGTGCGATGGGACTCAGAGTTGTGGGACTCGGCGAGTCTCAGGGTGACTCAGCGAGTTGAGTCGCGGATTGGGGAAGTTCTGAGCACGGGGACTCGACGAGTCATTGGGTTGACTCAGCGAGTAGAGTCAGTCAGGAGGTTGACTTTGACTTTGACTTTGACCAAGGTTGACCAGTTGACTTCTAGGGGCATTTTGGTAATTGTTGGCATTTGTTTTGAGTTCAGTGTTTTGGTGATTGGCTAGTGGTGGAGATCGTGTCAGTGGTCGGAGCAGCTTGGTCTTATCTTTTCAGTCGGCAGTTGCAAGGTGAGTTATCCTCACTATATCGACAGGGTCTACGACACCAAGGCCAACCCTTTATCGGATTGTAATCCAGGTATCGTTGTTATGTTATTGCTTTGCTATGTTTGCATCCTGGTAGTTAGGATGGTATATGTTAGAGACCTGGTTAAGGTCGGTATCCTGGTATATAGGATGATGCTATGCTAGTGACCGCTTAGGTCGGTATCCTGGTTAGGATGATGTTTATGCTGTGTGATTTGCTAGATTGGTTTGATTGGATGTGAATTGTTATATGATTGAATGCTTATGTGCACATGGTTGTTGGACTTGGGTTGGGTTGAGGTGGGTCCTGCTTTGTGCTGTAGGCCAACATACCCAGGGCGGACCGGTTATCCCGAAGGCCCAACGAGCGGTCCGGATAGGCTGTAGGCCCCAAGAGGGCGGACAAGACGTGCCGAGGCTCGAAGAGTGGACCAGGCCGACTGAAGGCCCAGTGCGGGCGGACCAGTCATACTGTAGACTCAGAGAGTGGACCAGGTGGATTGAAGGCCCGGTGCGGGGCGAACCAATCACACTGTAGACTTGATGTACATGGCTAGACTCGGAGGGTGGACCAGGTGGACTGAAGGCCGGTGCGGCAGGCCAGTCACACAGTAGACCCGAAGTGCATGACTGTTCTGTGTTCTGTTATGATATGACATGTTGTGTGTATGGTATATGTGGTTTGTATTTTGGGGATAACTCACTAAGCTTTCGGGCTTACAGTTGTGGTTTAATGTTTTCCAGGTTCTTCAGGAGACCGTGGCAAGGCAAAGGCGTGATCGTACCGCTCCTCATGATGATGTTTTATGATGTGGTTCTGGGAAGACTCTGATAAATAATTGTATTGAAAACCTTTTTGTAATAACTTGTGAAACTGGGTTGTTTTTGAAAATTTTAAATTGGTTGAAATTTTTAGAGTGTTACATTAGGACTAGAACATGTAGTATTGTGTATGAATCTTTATGTGCTAGCATGTTTATGTGATTTGATTGTATATGTATAGCGGACGAGGCCCAGTGACAGGCGGAGCCTAGGATAAACAGATTTGTATACCGAGCGGGGCTCGATACCAGGCAGGGCCTGATGCTAGGTGGGGCCTGATGCCTATCGGGGCCCGATGCAGGAGCGGGGGCCCAATTTATGTGATTATGTATATGATATGTGGTAGTTTGGGGAGACTCACTAAGTTT
Organism: Lactuca sativa; assembly: GCF_002870075.4. Lineage (NCBI taxonomy): Eukaryota > Viridiplantae > Streptophyta > Magnoliopsida > Asterales > Asteraceae > Lactuca > Lactuca sativa. Next base: position 332,320,406 of record NC_056627.2, on the reverse strand, counting down.
CATGCTTAAAGTTTTTAGTTTTGGTTTTAAGTAACTCTAGTAGCTGAGGGAAGAGCTTGGGATGACTGCATTGCACACATCATTATGATTTAGCCTGTGATGTTTACCCCGATGTTTTGATATAATACTCTGATAATAATGTTTTGATATACATTTGACATATGTTTTGATAACGATATATGATTTTGATGTTTTGAGATATTATGGTTTCTGTTTTGATAAATGATTTTTAGTAGCTATGGTTTATTCAATAATTTAAAAATGAAATTTTTGGTCATGAATTTTTGGAATGTTTCACAATGCATCGGATTTCAACACGGATACATACGAAATACGAAAAATGATGACAACATTTGATCAGTACAATCTAAATTTTGCTGAATGTTTGACATTCAACAGAGAAAAAAAGCTGAAGAAAAATGAGCGCACAAAAAGGCAAGAAATTCACGATATGAAATTCTTGATGGAAAAAACCGATCATTTTTTGGGACTAACCACTGAGCTAGTTTTAAAGAAGAATGACAAAATAATGAAACAATATTTCCCCTAGATTGTTTCATTTTACTTTAAATGTATGTTTTTTTTATGTAGGTTATTTTGTTAATGTTGATTATTTTCTAGTTTTTTTGATGTAATTTTTAGTTTAAGTAATGCAAGTATTTCTATTTTAATTAATTATTATGTCTATTAATCATTTTTAAGAAATTATATTTATTAAAAAAATACATGTATTGGTGTTTGTTGGTGGTGTATTTATATTGTATTGGGATTTGTAGGGTATTTAAATTGTAGGCATTTTTCAGGTGAAGATGTTGACATCATAACCGTAGGCCACTGCTCAAAAGAAATTCCCTTGGTATATGAATGCTCTCCACTACCCCCCTCCCCCGATTCAATCTGTAATTGCAAGCAAAGTCTACATTTTTCATTTACTTTTTAGTTTTATATTTCTGTCTTCTCTCTCTCTCTCTCTCTCTCTCTCTCTCTCTCTCTCGCCTGTTTGGTCACCAACTATCCCTTTCTTTGATCCAAAATATGAAACTAACGAAGAAAAACACACACCCTTTTGTTTAATGTTTAGTCATTATTTTACGAGTGTTATGTCCCTTTACTTGAGTTTCTAATATCCTCATCTCTCTGCGTGTTTATCTGTAGATGGAGACTATATGGTGTTGGAGCTACTTTACTTGTGTCTTATTTTTCCACCTATTTCGAGATATAAACAACTCTAAGCTTCAACTTTAATCGAGTGTTTCTGCCCCACACACATCTTCTTTCTATTTCTTACCCACATTCTTGAAGCTTGATATCATCATTGTTTGAAAATTTCATAGCTTTTTATATGAACTTCTCATTTCTAGGTTTTCTTGAAAGTTTTTAGTCGCATCCTTTAAGTTTCTAAGAAAACCCACAAATTTCAAGACATAAATTCCTTCAGTTTTTGAGTAAATCAGACAAGTTTGTGGTGTTTCCTGCTAATTTAAGGTAAAACCCACTTCGTTTTCCTCATGTTTTAGCTAATTTATCCGCTTATTTGACGTTTTAGTTTTGTAAATTCAGTCTTCTTTTTTGGCACAGTTTTCTAGGCGTCGAAGAACATGTCCCAAATGGAAGCAGAAAATGGCGATGGCAAGTCGAAGATGGATGATTATGAGGTTATTGAACAGATTGGTAGAGGCGCTTTTGGAGCTGCTTTTCTTGTTCTCCATAAGATTGAAAAAAAGAAGTACGTGTTTTCCCCAAATATTTATTCCCACTACAAAAGAAGAATTATCATTTATGTCTTGTTCTTCTGTTATTTCATATTTCTTGCAATTTCTAGGGTTTAGGGTTTCAAATGCAAATTAAATTATATGCCATGAATATGTGCAGTTCTTGATAATCGATATTCCTTTTTGTAAACAGGTATGTCATGAAGAAGATTAGGTTGAATAAGCAAACAGAGAAGTTTAAGAAGACAGCGCATCAAGAGGTATTTCTTTCAGAGTTCTTATTAATTAATTACTACCTTTTTCATAATTAGATTTGCATTTGAATCTTGAATATAAATTTGTGTGAACCCATTAGAAAATCCTTGCCAATTTAGTATCTTACAATTTGAAAGTAACTCATGAGACCAAAATACTTAAAAAAATGGCGCTAATTCTGGGAAGAAGAACACGAGGACACATGAATTTTGTAACAAAATATTAAATGTCAACAATCTGCGATAAGTCATAAATAGTTTTTATAATGGGATGACTTCGACATGGATGTCATTGTGACTAATTTAAAATCATAATTTTCTGAAAGATAGCAAATGAATTGATAGTTTACTAATTTTATTGTTGTCATTCTAATATAAATTCAAGATCCATCATTTTCTTTATATGAATTTTATTGTAGATGGATTTGATATCACGACTTAATCATCCATATGTTGTGGAGTACAAGGATGCTTGGGTGGATAAGGTAATATGGACTTCTTTATTTATTTAAATTCCCGTATATAAGAACAACCATTTTGAAATATACAAGGAGAAAGATTCTACATGAATCTACATGAAGACTTTCCTCCCGATCCGTGTGACTTGAAATGACTATCCTACCCTTTTAGATTTTTTTTTACATATTCTTTCTCTTTTTGGTCATTTTTTGTTTTGTAGGCGGGAATATGCATAGTGACTGCTTATTGTGAAGGAGGAGACATGTAAGTAACTTCATTAGACTTTTAGTTGAAATTAAAGCAAATGAAAAAAGAAATTAAGGGAATCATATGAGCCCAAATCAGTATGAATAATTGGAATTTAAAATTTTAATGATTATAATTGAAAAATTAACTGATACTAACTTTTTGGTTGATTAGAGCCGAGCTTGTACGAAAGGCTAGAGGAGCATATTTCCCGGAAGAGGTAAATAAATAAAAACTTTTAACTTAATTACTTGTTTCTTTTAGGGATAATCTTATAAAAACACAACATACTTTCATCAAAGTCTTAAAAAAACCACTATATTATTTTTTTGTACGTTAAAACCCTTATATTTTTTAAAATGTATCATTTAAGGCATTGAGCTCGGTAAATCCTAGATAGCCAAAAATGTTTTGTACTCGATTCTTAACGTTTCTATTGTTACAATTCATTAGATTAAAAAAAATTTAAAAATTTGAGGGTTTAAATGCACTAAAAAAATAATATAATGGTTTTTTTAATCCTCTCATGAAAATAGAGTAGGTTTTTCTAAGCTCAGAAAACCTTAAATAAGAATTTTAGAAAATATACGGGTTTTAGTGTACTAAAAAATAATATAGTGGTTTTTTTAAGCATTTGGTGAAAATTTGTTGGGTTTTTCTAAGGTTTTCCCTTTCTTTTATTATTTATAATATTTGATTTTATGTAGCTGATTTATTGTTTTATTTTTGTTCATAGAAACTCTGCAAATGGCTAACACAATTATTATTGGCATTGGATTACTTGCATACGAATCGTGTCCTTCATAGGGATTTGAAGGTAAGCTCCTCTTTTTATTCAATTAATATTCTACTTCATCCATGAATTCCAAACTTTTCACAAGTTTGCCTTCATTTATTTTTTCCTTTCATTTCCTCTAGTGTGTTATCATTTCTTCAAATACCTTTAAACATTATTTCTCTACACAACACTAAAATTTACAATTTTTTTTTTGTCTAATTTCAGTGTTCCAACATATTCCTCACAAAGGAGAACGATATCCGTCTTGGTAAAAAATAAATTATATTTTAAAATAAAATTCAAATTCAAATTTTTTTTATTCGGTATTTCTAATGACTTCGGGCATGAACAGGTGACTTTGGACTTGCAAAACTTCTCAATTCAGAAGACCTTGCTTCCTCGGTAATCTACTTATTATAATATACTAATACTTTTCATGAATGGAGATTCTATTTTGACAAAAAGTCATGTACAAATTAATTTTTTATTTTTTAAATTCTAATGTTTCTTTTATGGATATTGAATGTATAGGTTGTGGGCACACCCAACTACATGTGTCCAGAACTCCTTGCAGACATTCCTTATGGCTATAAATCTGATATTTGGTCACTTGGTAACAACACATTTGTCACATTATTTTAATTTTTTTAGGTCCCATTTTGTTATGCATTATACTTTATTGTTTTTTATTCTTATTTGTCTTTAGGTTGTTGCATGTTTGAAATTTGTGCACATCAACAACCATTTCGAGCTCCCGTAAGTTCTATTTTAAGCTATTTATGTTATTACATTATTGAGATTTAGTTTCCCCCTTTTTTCTTTACAACTTTAGTTATTGTAGTTTTAAGATCTAGAAATTTAAAAACGACTCCTGAATTCTGTCCCATGGAAATTGCTACTTTTTTCTTTATCGGAAGTTTCCAAAGTAAAATGACCAATTTGCCCACTATGATATTACAAAAAAGTAACGGTCAAAGTCAAACAATCTTGCAGGATATGTCGGGACTTATCAACAAGATAAACAGATCCACGATTTCTCCTCTCCCCATCGTATATTCTTCAACATTGTAAGTATTTTTTAAGCCCAAAAGAATTTCTAATAATATATCTTAATCGTTAAATATTAAAAACGATATTTTTTTTTTGTTGTTAATGCTCCAGGAAACAGATCATAAAAACCATGTTAAGGAAAAGTCCGGAACATAGACCAACAGTAAGTCGATAAATATTTTTATTAAATATTATTATTATTATTTTATCTAATCATAGTATTCCTCAAAAAACAATAGGCGGCAGAACTGCTAAGACACCCACACTTACAACATTACCTCCTAAAATGTCACAACCCGTCTTCTGTATTTCTACCCGTGAAGCCTCCAAATAGCCCAAAAGACAATAAAACTCCAAAAAAACATTCACCCATGAAACAAAACGACACAAAAGAAAAAGAACGTGATGTACAAGTCCTTAAGCAGAAAGTACAAGTCACAAACGAGAACGCTGAAATCCCGGTTAGAAGTTTACACAACAACCCGATATTCATGGAAGAAACAAATCTCGAGACCAAAAGAGTGGACCCCACGAGTTATTTTAGTGGGGACACAAGTTGCGAGACAACAACGGTTTGCAACGGGGATGGGCCGGAAAAAGTGAGCATGAAATCGAGTTCTCTGGATCTTCTTTCGAATGGAGAGCAAGAGGAAACAAGTCCTCAAATTCTCGAAAAACGTGACGAGGGTATTTTGGGAAATGAGAAAAAAGATAATCTTGTGGAGGAGACTACTACATCGAACACAGGTGAATTGGGCGATGAAGAGAATGTATCGAATCGGGTGATTATTTGTGAGGTGGATACGGAGGAGCAACTGCAACCGCAACTACAACCGAGAGCCGTTGAGTCTGAACCGGTTAAGCCGGTTGTGGACCAGGAGGCTGAGAAGGGTGCACCGGTGGCTGAACCAGAACCATCGTCTGAATGGCTGAACCCGACTCAACAAAGAGCTGATGCGTTAGAGTCTTTGCTTGAGTTATGTGCAAGGTTGCTAAAACAAGAGAAACTTGAAGAGCTTGCTGCTGTTTTGAAACCGTTTGGGGAAGAAACGGTTTCTTCAAGGGAAACAGCGATTTGGTTGACTAAAAGTCTCATGGGTGCACAGAAATTTGCGGGTGGTGGATCTTGAAATCTTGGATTCGTGTTGAGATTATTGACTTTTTTTTTTTGGATAGTTTGATAGAGTTAAGTGTGTATCTATGAGTATGAATGGTTTTGGGAGTTTAAAAGAGGATTTGAGTAACTTTGTCCTTTGAAATGTGTGGGGGGTGGTATTTCTTGGTGTAAATACGTTGACTATCTCCCACACTTTAAGCATGCAAAGGGCTAAAAAATTTAACTTTTTTTGTTTGTGTGTTTGGTTGTTGGTGTGGGATCTTTCTTATATGGGTGTTGTAAGGTTGTTTATGAAAGCCAAGTTTCATCTTTTTGCTTACGAATATTATGTTTATATGGTACTTTTACATGATCTTGGAATTTTTGTTGGTGATTTTTGGCAGATATTGTGATTCTACGTAATTATGTGGTATTGGTAGAAAATAAGGTTTGCTTTTGAAGTTGGTTTTGAGTATTTTACACATTTATGGAGTTGAGGCACAATTCCACTAAACCTAAAATTTTCGTCCATTAGTTTTATTTATTTAATAAGTCAGAACTTTTAAACTTATAATAAGTACTCATTATGTTCTGACAATTATTTCAATTTTGAAGAATAAAATCCATATCTAGATTGTAAACTTGTTTCTTTTTGGAATGTTCTCTGCAGAATATGAATATTTATGACTTTCGTATTTTCAGATTTTGTAATGTTTGTATGTTTGTTTGAGTTTAATGGTATAAAAAAGATAAAAGGTTCTCAGGATCTAGAGTTTACTTGGGATATTTTTTTTAGTCTGTAAAATCGTGATCGTATAGTTAAATTAGGATCGAGAGATTCAACCTTCATAACTAAATTTATTTTGTATAAATTGCAATATATATATATATATATATATATATATATATATATATATATATATATATATATATATATATATATATATATATATATATATATACTAACTATAAGTCAAATTCACCAGGAAAAAAACATGAACTTCAAATTTTAAAGAATCAATAGATCCAAGTTTGTAATATTACGGAATAAAAATATGGATTAACTAAAGGATAATCACAACAACGACCACAGTAGCCACATTTTCTAACATGCAGTGTTTGCTTTATATTTCATTTTAGACTATAAGTTCACAGTATTTGATATTCATTGGTATTAGTCTGTTATGATATTATGAGAATGACCCTTAGTGACATAAGATGAGAGATTACCTGCATTGTTGGTCATGTGAGAGGTGGCGCCACTGTCTAAATACCAATTCTGATCCGATGGGTGAAGGCTCATGGTATGAAAAGCTTGATTCAGATCAGTGGGAGTATAGGTAGTTTCTGATGTGGCATAAGCTTGTTGTTGGGGTACAGGTGGTCTGGATCCGAGCAATCCGGGTGCATTAGACGGTGCAGATATATGGGATCTTTGAGTAGTAGGGTAAGGGCAAGGAGGAGTGTGCGGAGGTGGCCACTGGAATTGCCCATAAGGAGCAGCCCAAGGTTGTGGTGAGGAAGAGAATGAGTGTTGTCCATACCATGGTGAATGTGGTTGTTGCAAGCCACGACCATTGTCAAATTGACCACCGCCCCGTCTACCTCTCCCGCGACCTCTATTTCCTCGACCACGATTTCCTCGACATCTTTTATGGTATCAGAGCGACAACTCTGACCTACCCTGTCGCTGTCGTCATCTTTCCCTCCCCTCTCTTCTTAACCAACGATTCTCTCCCTCTCTTCTCCTATGGCAGAAAAACTTCATCCAGCTCTGATGATCACTAACATCAGAAACTTCATACCTCTTACCCTGGAGATGGAGAGCGGCCAGTATACTTACTGGGTAGAATTGTTTAAAATACACTGTCGTGCTTTCCAAGTTCTTGATCACCTTCAACCCGCGACCAACTCTCCTACTCCTGCTGCAGCCGACGGGAAAGATACTCCCAAACCCATTGATAAAGATCTGTGGCAGCGTCTTGATGCCATAGTTCTACAGTGGATTTATAACACTATTTCAAACGATCTCCTTCACACCATTCTCAAACCAAATTCCTCCGCTGCGCACGCATGGAAAGCTCTTGAAAGCATTTTTCAAGACAATCAAAATGAACGTGCTCTCTACCTTGAACACAAATTGGTTACAACAAAGCTACCTTCACAAATACAAAGATAATGTTGGCTACCCTATAATTATTTTAATATCATAACAGACTAATAATTGGGTTAGAAGACGGAGTATCAAAGTTGAAATGTTTTTAGCTTTTCTACATAATGTTAAATTTGTAAAATTCTTTAAACCGGCATAACTCATATGTTTGAAATCAAAATGACATGATATATTTACAAGTACTTTATGGTTTGTACTTCATTTTAAGTTAGTTTTTGTCCATAATAGAGTAATTGAAAAAACTATTTACTATTTTAGTATGTCTTCGAAAATATTTACCATATTAGTATTAAGAAATTGATTTTTCCACCTTGACTTTTGTTTAGTCCACTGAAAATTCATGAGTTGTCAATATTGCCCCTAATTTAAAATTTTAGATATTAAAAAGAAAATATCTATAGCTAAAATCTTGTAAATTTCTGTTTTTTCCTCATAAATTAGTTCCCATGAAATTATGTACGCAAATTTATTTTTTCAATCTTTTTCATTAGTTACATCATTGTTATTTTATGTTTATTTTTTTTTATGAACGAAACGATCAATATTTATTTATTACTTAATTTTTTTTTTTTTTTTTTGCTTTTTGTATATTTAAGAGGTGTTAGCAAATAAAACTATTAAAAAATTAGTCACTTAGTAAAAGATTACAACTTCAAACTAACATATATAAAATCACAAATATAATATTGACCAACAAAAAATATTTTAAACTAATGCGTATCAAAAAAATTCTTCAATCGGGTATCTTCGAGTATTTTCAAACAATAAGATTGTGTTTGTTTTCGATGATGTAAATGTATTTGGTCTTTTTAAGTGTCGGTGAAATAAAATATGGTACAAAAGTTTTTTTTGTTTTTGTTTTTGTTTTTTTCCATTTCTAGTCTTCATAGACAAATGTTTGTTTTTTAAAGTCGACAAAACTGCAAATTTGGTCCTTGTGGTTTGCGAAAACCTTTGGATGGGGTCCAAAAAGTTTCCAGCTTGCACCGAAGGTCTAAAATCAAGGTTTTCCATTGTTTTTAGTCCAAAAAAACTTGAAAATTCAATTTTACCCTTTTTCATTTCTTTTTTCTATTTTCTTTATTTATTTTGGTATTTAAATAATTAAAAATAGAAAATAAAATAAACCCCTCCCTCCTCCTCCTCCTCCTCTCTCTCTCTCACATAGACACACACATAAATAAAAATACAAATCGTCTTCATAGACATACACACACAGCAGGGACCATCTTACAGCAGCCTTTGTTGCTTCATTTTTCTCCTTTCTCCTAATTTGTACTGTTAAGCTTCTGCCAGCCTTACCTTCTCCGCCAGGAGAACACCTCCGACCATTGAAGCGTCTCCGACAGTAGCACCTCCAACAAAATTAGACCTACCTGCGATCTCATTGTTGTTTCCCCCTCAATTGTTTCTGACATATTTCATGTAGTCCACATCAAAATCTTCAAGCCACCCGGTGATGGCTATGCAAGTTGTGCTGATATCGATCTCCATACCAAATGGATCTGAAGATGATAAGTCGATTATGTATGTAGAAATTGGGTCCGTGAAAGTGGTGCTAATATAGGTCTCCATATCAAACCATAAACCATCTCTTACCCGGTTAATCACTTCTAAAATCCTTAAGGGTTTTTGTCAACAAACAGGGTATTAATGGTCGGAGAACAAAAGCCCCTTGCTACAATCGAGATCCCGGAGGTGATATGCGTTCAATCCCAAGGCCTCTGAGAATAATTGGAAAAGCATACCTCATATTTCATCACTTTATTTGATTACTGGATTTGAATTTCTCTTAAACCTCCAACAATTGCATCACTTGATTTTGTGCAATGTTTATGGTGATTGGCAGAAGATGAGAGGGATTTGGCGGATTCCAGCATCAACGAGGCCCTTCACACCAATTTTTGTTTGGTCGAAAACTTTGAGCTTCTATGGTCGATCTAGCTTGAGACTATTGAAGTAATGGTGGCAGCCATTTTTATCAAGACGATATGTATATATATTTGTGTGTGTGTATCTATGTGTGTGTGTGAGAGAGAGAGAGAGAGAGAGAGGGGAGGAAGAGGCTGTGGGGTTTATTTTATTTTCTATTTTTAATTATTTAAATACCAAAATAAATAAAGAAAATAGAAAAAAGAAATGTAAAAGGGTAAAATTGACTTTTCAAGTTTTTTTGGACCAAAAACAATGGAAAACCTTGATTTTGGACCTTCGGTGCAAGCTGGAAACTTTTTGGACCCCATCCAAAGGTTTTCGCAAACCACAAGGACCAAATTTGCAGTTTTGTCTTTAAAGTCTATAAAAAAACTCGACGATGTTGGTAGAGGCGGCGGAAATGGTGGTGGATGTGGCACAAGTAGTGGTGGTGGTGGCGGAGGTAGGGGTGGTGTGGGAGAAGGTGCAGGTGGAGGTGGTGACAAAGATGGAAGCTGTGACGGCAACGACAGTGGGGGTGATGGTGGCAACCGTGGTGGTGATAGCGGTGATGACGTTATTCGTAGGGAAACAAACAATATCACAAAGAGTTATAACTTAAAAAAAAATTAAAAATCAAGAGCTATTTTTTGTTTTATTTGAAAAAGATGTCAAAAAACTCTTTTATGTCTGATGTCTTTTGAAAAATAAATATTTTTTTTTCTCAAATGTCTTTCCGCCAGTAGACATAAGAGGTTAAAAAATTTTATCAAAAATTAAACAACACCTGAGTAATCTTTTATATGTCATTATGTTTAATTTATGATGGCTAAAATTTGATGATCAAAGGTCTGTGTAAAAAAAATAGATATTTATAATAAAAAAAAACAGAAAAAAAAAGATAAAAACTGCTATTTTGAAAAAAAAACAATAAAAAAAACTGAAATAAAAACTATTGTTTAAAAATAATAAGAAAAAAATAAAAAGTTGAAATAAAGGGGAAAGGAAGAAATAATCGCATATTTAAACTAAAAAAACAATAAGAAAAATTGAAAAGTAAACAAATATTAAAAGAAATAGGTAAATATTTTTGAAATTACACTAAAATGGACCTCATTTTAAGTTAGAAAGTTCACTTTACTTAGTTACATATTCATTAAGTTATATTCCTCCGAAAACAGGTATAAAGCTGAAATGTTTTCAGCTTTATACAATTACTTGAAGATGGGAGTACCATCATCTCATTTCAAGTAGATTGTGTTTTCTTTATAATAAACTCGTTAAAAACATTTAATACAACTCAAATAATTCACCTAAACTTGTGAATATTCACATAACTCATAAACCACTGGATAACAAATGGTTCGTCGGCTTGCAGCCTCCTCATCGCATGTTGTCTGAATTGTTCCAATTCAGTCCAAATCCTCATCCCTACTTATTTTGTAGTGGGTTAATTCAAAATTTCAATAAATTGCAAAATTAGTATTACTTAGCAAAAAGTGACAAAAATACTAAAGCGTGATTCTTATTTTAATTTTTGCAAAAGTCATAATTTGTTAACATATGAATAATTTGCCAATATAATTTCAAAGTATGGATTTTTTTTTCAAGGTTATTTTGGTTAGCGGAAATTATAATTATGCTAAAATGTCAAGAAAAGTGATCAATTTGTTACATGAGATCACCCATTTTGTGTTTCCTTCTACATATTCAAAATGGTTTTAGGAATCAAATTTAAAATCTCAAATGATACTACACACCAATCGAAAATACTAAACTAGGCATGGACTTTGAAATGCACTAAGTTGATGAAAATACAATAGTTTAAAAATAAACACGACTCTCAATTTCTTCACTTGAAAAACTTGCAAAAATACAAAAAGTATTTAACCTATATGAAATCTTACCCAAAATAGAACATAGTAAATGTATGGGGCAAGTCAAACAACAGTTGGAAATCTAAGAATCGGCAATGGTGACCTCAACCTCAACACCAGGTTCAATGGTGATGGAGGTGATTTGCTTCACAACATCAGGTGAGCTGAAAAGATCAATCACACGCTTGTGAACTCGAAGCTCAAATCTGTCCCATGTGTTTGTTCCTACATTATTACAAACATCAAATGCAAAAATCAAAATGTTGTTCTTTCATTAGAAATAAAGATGAATTTGTAGTAAAACACAAGCAAAATGAAAAGTCGAATTACCTTCACCACAAGGAGACTTCCTGGTTGTGATATTAAGAACCTTGGTGGGCATTCTAACTGGTCCCTTAACTCTCAACTTCTTGTCCTTTGCACCACGAACCAAATCAGCACACACTGTCAGAAATCCCCAATCCAAAAAAGTTAGTCAAGACTCTTCTAAACAATCACTAATATAGACATCAAATGATTATTAGATCATGGTACTTTAGTCATTTTGTTAGTAACAACCAATGAAGAACACAAATTCCCCTACACACCATAACTACTTACACAAGAATGAACAGATAAGTTAAAGGATCTGCTGAAATAACACGGACCTTTTTCAAGATTCTTAACATTCTTGGAGGAAAGAGTAATCCTAATCTTGTGAATCTGTTCTTGAGGCTCTTCTAGCCCTGGCTTTGTGGGTTTCATCGCTGCATACGCCATCTTCTAGCTTCTGTTAAGGACAATTTCAGTTAATGTTGTCATCACATACACGAAGAGCTGATAATACATAAACAATTTGTATGATCACACATATACGAGGAGCTGATAGAAACTTACGGAAAATAAACCTGTAGAGATTGCGAGATTATTCCGGTACTAAGTACGGCTACGGCGACGGCGACTCTACCTTCTTTACCTATTGCATTTGCAGTGGCGATGTTCGGTAGACAGCAGCAGATGATATTAAAACCCTAGGCCGATTTATAATTATAAGTTTATAACCCCGAAATGTTTCGAATAGAGACTTCTGGCCCAACTAAACAGTTTATGTGAAAAGGCCTCATTTAGGTTAACGCGATGAAATTTTACAATTGGACCTCCGATTCCGAACTAATCTAAAATTGGTAGGTTTGTTGTTGTTAAAATTTCTTTGATCACATAAACAACATGAATATTGAAAATATAAAAACGTCATCATATTTTTTTGGTTTTTTTGTGACGTTTTTAAATGACCACTATTTATACAACATACCTATTTCGATTTTAAGGCTGTAAGAGTAGAGTTGTTTGTAACATCCTTGTTCTAGGTATTAATTTTCAAGTTTTAATTATTTGCTTTGTTAGTCTAGCCACGATGTGACATTGGAGTGCCATGGTATGGCACTCGATTAATGAAAAATGTGTGTCCGCGATTGACCACAACATGACAGCGGTTTTGGGCCTAAAATCCTAATCTCGGGGTTGGTGTCCTATTTAATGACACTAGCTCCTAGGGTTGCCTTATTTGGCAACATCCACCATTTGAAAACGAACCCCCATCCAAACCCTAGCCTTCATTTGTGTTTTGAGAACTTGAACTCCATTTTTGTGAAGGTCAAAAGGAAAAAGGAGCTCTTGGTGTTACTTATGGGTATGGTTACAGCTTAGATCCATCATCTCCATCTCATTTTGACTCATTGGAGGTATAAAGTCTCTACCTTGCTCATTATTTCTCTATATCTAGTTTTAGGTCATTTTATAAGCATTTGGTCCCAAATCTTCTTGTTCATGGAGTTTGAGTGAAATCCAGAACCCTTGAGTGCATTTGTTAACTTCTGGACCTTGGGTTTGGTTGGAAAGTTGGTTTGCATGGCTTAATGAGCGAGTCCATGCCTTGGTGTTGTCATTTAGGACTTAGAATTTGAGATCTTGTCTTAATAGGATGCCTTAATGGATAAATTTGGAAACTTAATCCATCAAGACCTTGAGGGGAACCAAATCTAAGCATTAGAGTTGTTGGGATTGAGTATAACAGCTTAATCCATTAAGTTGTTGGTACCCAGTGCCCACGACATGGCAACCAGTTCCCACAACGTGGCGACTGGTGTTTCCACGACCATCTCGTTTGGGCGTTTCCACAGCGTGACCAATGGTAGCCACAACGTGGGAATCAATTGGTTGTCGACTGTTTTATCCTGGAGTGCCCATGACGTGTGTAACGACCCAAAAGCAGTGATCAAAATTTTTGTTTAAAAACCATTAGTTCCATACATCAAATGTCTCAAATTCAATCACCACACAATGTCAAAACATTATAGTACAAATAGCCAAAAGTCTGGAATCATGAAGGGGTTGTTGTGCAATCACGTCAGGCTCTTCCCTTTCGTACCGGAAGTACCTAAAACCATAAACATAAAATGTAAGCACAATGCTTAGCGAGTTCCCAAAAATATCACATATCAAACATACAACTAGGCTTAGCCTTGGGATATACTCAAACACAAAATACAATCATGGACCTAGCCTTGGGGCCCAACTCATGGGTTTTTTTCAACCCATCACATACTCATATGCCCATACCTAGGGTTTTATTTCAACCCAACCATACAAACATGTAAGGGTCACAAAGACAACTAACATCCTAAATACACAACTTAGTGGGTCGATATTGGTGGCTTCGACCCACGAGTACAGTGAGAAGACTCACCTCTCAGAAAATGCTCAGCTGTTATAGCTCTCACTGACATAATATTGCTTCTACGCACCACCTATTCAATCATACCAGATAAATCCTTACATTTTCTTTCAACTATGGGGGTTTGACCAAAAGTCAAATCAGGTCAAAATTCAAAGGTCAAAGTTGACTCACCACGTCATGGCCATCCTTGGCTACTTCATGTCTCTCAAACGACAAAACCGACACGTTTTCCCCAACCGCCATGTCGTGGCGACCTAAACCACATCGTGGGCATTGAGTTTTAAGCAGCTTAATGAATTAAGCTACTTTCTTCGATCCTAAAGGGTTCCACATTCCAGATCTGGTATGAAACAAAGTCTAGAAGAATAAAGTTTCCAACTTTACCCGTTAAGACCACCCAAAATGTCAAAATCTCAAACCCTATATTCAAATGAGCTAAATAAGACATGACTTTCTCCATTAAGCACCTAATTCAAAAATTTTATAACTCATTTACTTCATAACAAATTATAATACCAAATCCAACATAAAAGTTGGTGCTTTATAGACATGCATGTCTAATGCATGTCTTGAAGCCATAATGAGACAAAAATGAGGGTTTTTCCATGGAAATATCATGCATGTATCAAAAACCCACAAGAATCCAAATCCAACCCAACAATTATGCCAAAAGTCCCAACGATTCATAAAGTTGCAAGCTTTATGAGATCCTAACACTCTAACTCACATGAACATGAAGATATAAGGACAAAACATAAGATCTATCAACCTAGCATGATAAAAATTGATTCTTGGACATTTAAAAAGGTTTAAGAGATTTCCAACACAAAGGATGAAGACTAGCTTGCTGAATTCTAACTCACTTCTTCTTCTTTATTTCATCTAAGGCTTCAAGGAACACCAAAAGGCTCAAAATAAGAGGGGGAAGGATTTAGAGTTTCTCAAATCTCAAATAGGTTGATGGAGGTTGAGGGTGAGTAAACCCTATCCTCTTAATTCCTTTAAATATGGAGCAAAACCCGGAAAATAGGGTTTCTCACTTGCCAGCTGCAACGTCGTGGCCTATACTGCCACGCCGTGGCAGCTTAAATGAAATATGCGGCCTGAACTTGACTCCCTACTTCATGACACCTCCCCACCACGTCTTGGCAAATCTTAAAATGCCCAAATTTGCAAAATATAAAATACATTGGGATTTGGGTGTTACAACTCTCTCCTACTTAAATCAGAATTCTTCCTCGAAGTCCGCATCTGCGAATAACTTGGGGTAATGCTCTCTCATCTCGTCCTCCAGCTCCCACGTCCACTCAAAACCCTTCAGGTGTTGCCACTGTACCTTCACCAAATTCACCATTTTATTGCATAAAGTATTTGTCTTCCTGTCGAGAATCGGAATCGGTCTCTCCACATAATTCAGGCGCTTATTTACCTGAATGTCATCCAATGAAATCACCGCAGAATCATCAGCTAAAAACAATCCCGCAACTGAGAGACATAGAAAGTGTTGTGGATTTGACTGAGCTCATCAGGAAAATCTAACCGGTATGCAACCTTGCCCACCCGTGCGATAATCCTGAAGGGACCAATAAACAAGGGGCCCAACTTGCTATGCTTCCGAAACTGTATGATACCTTTCCATGGTGACACCTTCAGAAGCACAAAGTACTCCACCTAAAACTCATGGTACGAACGACGACAGTCTGTATAACTCTTTTGTCGGCTTTTTGCGACTCACAACCTGTCACGCACTTGTTATATCAACTCGACGGTCTTGAACACTACTCCAATACTCCCCATGACCTGATGCCCGAACTCGCCCCAACAAACCGAGGTACTACACCTCCTTCGATACAACATCTTGAAAGGTGGGTGATCAATACTGGCATGATAAGTGTTGTTGTAGGAAAACTCAACATGTGGAAGGTAAGTATCCTAACTCCCGCCAAAATCCAACACGCACGCTCGAAGCATATCTTCGAGCGTCTAAATCGTCCGCTCACTCTGTCCATCGGTTTGGGGTGGTATGCCGTATTGAAATGCAGTTAAGTACCTAACTCCTCATGAAAATTCCGCCAAAACCTGGATGTGAAACGAACATATCGGTCTGAAACCATCGAAACTGGCACCCCGTGCCAAACCACCACCTCACGAATGTAAATGTTGGCCAACTTCTCACCGGATATACACACGGCAATCGGTATAAAGTGAGCACTCTTGGTTAATCTATCAACAATGGCCCAGATAGAATCAACTCCACGCGTTGTCCTTGGCAACTTTATGATAAAATCCATGGTGATATCTTCCCATTTCCACATGGGAATAGGTAACGGTCATCTTGTCGTGGGGTCTCTGATGTTCGGCCTTGACTTTTCGGAAAGTCAGAAACCGCTCTACAAACCATGTTATCTCTTTTTTCATACAGGGCCACTAATATCTCAACTTCTAATCTCTATACATCTTCGTTGCCCCCGGGTGGATCAAAAACTTCGACTTATGAGCCTCTTTTAGCACTGTCTGTGTCACCCCACCAGTAGTCGGAACCCAAACTCTACCACACTTAATCAACAAGCCCTAACCATCTATGAAGAATAAAGGAATTTGCCCCTAATCTGTACTGCCTTCTACTTTTCCTTTTTTCAATCATTCCATCTGAGCCTTCTTGATCATATCCAACAACGGATAAATAATAACCATCCTCATATATATATCCCCGATAGGTACACTCATTGCCTTATGGCTTAAGGGATCAACCCCAACATTAGCATTCCCAGGGTGGTACATGATCTCACAATCATAATCATTTACCACATCCAACCATCTCTAGTGCCTCATATTCAGATTCGGCTAATCCATCAGGTACCTCAAGCTCTTATGGTCAGTATAGATAGTACACATAACCCCATACATATAGTGCCTCCAAATCTTAAGGGCAAAGACCACCGCCCCTAAATCCAAATCATACGTAGGGTAATTCGCCTACATGGCTTTAGCTGCCTCAAAGCGTAAGCAATCACATGTCATTTCTGCATGAGTACAACTCCCATACCCGAGATAGATACATCACAATAAACCACAAAATCATCCATGCCCTCGGGAAGCATGAGAGTCGGGGCCTCACATAATCTTTGTCTCAATGCCTCAAAAGCTGACTTTTGATCGGGCCCCCACCGAAAAGTAACGTTCTTCTTCGTCAAACGGGTCAATGGCACAACAATCTTAGAGAAATCTTGGATAAATCTTTGATGATATCCTGATCCCGCGACACCTATAAAGATCTGAATCTCATATGGGGTTCTCAGAACCTCCCACCACATCACAACCTCAATCTTTGCCGGATCGACCAGTATACCCTTTTGGTTGACGATATGCCCCAAGAAATGCACCTTGGGCAAGCAAACTCGCATTTGGAGAATTTAGCATACAACCTTTCTCTCCACAGGGTCTCCAATACCTCCCGCAAACGATCCTCATGATGCTTCTTGTCTTGGTGTAAACCAGAATATCATCAATAAACATGATCACCGAACGATCCAACATCGGTCTGTATACCTTGTTCATGAGATCCATGAACGTTGTTGGTGAGTTGGTGAGCCCGAATGGCATCACCACAAACTCGTAATGACCATAACGAATCCTAAAGTCCGTCTTCTACACATCCTTGTCCATGACCGTCATCTGATGGTAACCCGATCGCAAATCAATCTAGGCAAACCAAGATGCACCATGAAGTTGGTCAATTAAGTCTTCGATCACTAGAAGTGGGTAACGGTTCTTTACGTTAGCTTATTCAACTCCCGGTAATTAATGCACATCATGTGCGAGCCGTCATTCTTTTTTCACGAACAGGATTGGTGCTCACCATGATGAATTGCTCGGTCTAATAAACCCCTTGTCAAGCAGCTCCTGAAGTTGCGTAGACAACTCCTGCATCTCCGGTGGTGCCTAACGATACGATACCTTGGCTATCAGGGACACACCAGGAACTAAATCAATCTGGAACTCAAATTGTCTATTGGGAGGCAATCTAAATCCTCAGGAAACACATCGGGGAAATCCCAAACAATGGGTACCTCACTCAACGTCATCGTGCCCCCAACCCGAGTATCCGTCACATAAGCCAAAAACCCATAACAGACCTACTGGCTACTACATATATCTCCTGAACCTCACAACTAAATAAAGAGTCGGGCCATCTAAATCTCCCTCGCCAGGAATAACCAGTTCTCTCCCACTTGGGGTTCGAAATCTCACTAGATGGTGCTCACTGTCAATCATGGCCCCATTGGGACCCAACCAATTCATCCCTATGATAACCTTGAACCCTTGCAAAGTAATCGGTACCAAGTCAATAGAATATCTCTCGCTGAACAAATTCAGGACACACCCACGATGAACCCTCGAAGAACTCACAAAACGATCATCAACAATCTTTACCTCCAACGGATAATCTAAAATCCCAGGAGCATCACTAAACTTCTTACTAAGCGCAAGAGATTCAAAGGATCGGGTAGCACCTAAATCAGACATAACATGAGCAATCATACCATTGACTAAGAAAGCCCCTATACAAGACCATATATTTGTGAGAGATAGAGTACTTGTGAATTAGAATCCTATGAGGAGGACTTAGGGTGACTAAAGGTTAGGTGTGGAAGGTAGTATTGGGCCCGTACTACTGAAATCACCATATCTGTATGCAATCCAAGTAAGAATCCTTTGGATGCTAAGGAACAGGTAGGGATGAGTGGTCGAGTGTGAGTATGCTCGAGCGAGTCTCTGATGATTTTTGTGTTGTGTTTCAGAGACATCATGGTGGGTACATGCCACAACCCTAAGAGTAGTGGGACTAGCGATGATGAGATTCGTAGGATGATTCATGACGAGGTGGCTGCAGCCATTCGAGAGGCGATTCCTGAGATGTTTGGGTCTATTAATACCACCCTTATCGAAACATTTGATGAGCAATATGTTGTTGTTACTAAGGCAGTTGCTGCTGCAGCCACCGCAACTGTCACTACTGCCAGGTCACAGGGAGGTGACTCGTTGCTGTTTCGGGAGTTCAGCAACACGAAGCCACCTGAGTTTGATGGGACACATGATATGATTTCTGTTATGAGGTCGATCTATGATATTGAGGGATGTTTTTACACATGTTCTTGCCCAGAGCATTTGATGGTTCAGTTCGTGTTGAACCAGCTTCGCTTGGGAGCGAAGGACTAGTGGAAGTTTGTGACAGCCAGTTTTACTCCTGCAGAGCATACTGTAATGACTTGGGAGAGGTTTACATTGATGTTCTGAGATGATTATGTTCCCCTGGTGGATAGGGAACGGTTGGCCCAGAAGTTTCTGTCTCTTAATCAGAAGACAAAGTCAGTGACTGAGATTACACGAATGTTTCACGAGAGGACGTTGTTCTGCCCTGAGCACGTGTCAACTAAGCAGGCACACATGAGATGGTATTTGAGCATTCTGAGGAAGGATATTTGAGATTTCATGGCGAACTCTTCTTATCAGACATTTGCTGAGCTTCAGACAAATGCTAGGAGGAGGGAGATCGAGTCGGAGACTTAGGCCAAGGAGGAGGCAGAGTCTCGGGGGAGAGATCGGAGACCGACATAGTCGCAACTGACGACGAAGCAGGCTAAGCTCACTGATTCGACATCAGGAGGCCAGAAGGGCCGCACTTTTGGAAAGTGCGACAAGAGTCATGAGGGATCTTGACGGGCAGGGATTTGCTACAAATGTGGAAAAGAGGGGCATATGGAAAAGGATTGCCATAAAGGATTTACAGTCTGCTTTCACTGCAATCAGACCGACCATCAGAAGGCCGAGTGCCCTCAGCTTGTCCAGGGATCAGCCCAGGGTTCCACTCTTGCTGCTTTACGTGCTATTGATAGTCGATCGGTGAAGGTCGAGGCTCTGAGGGATCGTGGGAGAGCTTTACAGCTGACAGCGGAGGAGATCCGCGCAACACCTGATGTCGTGGCTGGTACATATTTCCTTATTTATTTATTTTGAGATTTATTGTGATTATTATGTGTCGTATTTAGGTACATTTCTTGTGATTTATGTATCTGCTTTGGTGTTATTTGACTTGGGTGTGAGTCGATCCTTCGTGTCTTTAGCTTTTAGTCGTCACATCAGTATCCTATGTAAGGCATTGAGTTGACGTCTGAGGGTTTCCATAGTTGACGAGCATGCGGTTTTTGCTTCTGATGTATTCCGAGGATGTGTGTTGGAGATTTTTGGTGTCGAGTTCTCGATAGATCTGGTGCCGATAACGATTGGGGATGTCTGTGTCATCATGGGCATGGATTAGTTGAGCCGCTTTGGAGCAGTGATTGACTGCGAGCGTTAGTTGGTGACTATACGAGACCCTAGTGGGGGAGTGCTTACAGTGTATGGAGAGGGTACCAGATCCGGGTTAGCTTTCTGCTCTGCTGTTAGGGCGAGGCAGAGTCTACAGTAGGGTTGTATGGGCTTTTGGCATATAATATGGATACGCGGGTTGCCACAGAGAGGTCGAGTTCTATCACCGAGGTTCCGATAGTGTGCGAGTTTCCTGATGTTTTTCCCGAGGAGTTGTCGGGTGTGCCTCCCGAGAGGCAGGTGGACTTCCAGATTGATTTAGTTCTGGGCGCTGCACCTATTGCCCATGTACCTTATCACCTTGCGCCACCAGAGATGCAGGAGTTATCCTCACAACTCCAAGAGCTATCGGGGAAGGGTTTTATCAGGCCGAGTAGCTCACCGTGGGGAGTGCAGGTCCTTTTTTTCAAGAAAAAGGATGGTTCATATTGGATGTGTATTGATTACCGGGAGTTGAACAAGCTGACAGTCAAGAACCGTTATCCACTTCCGAGGATCGACGATTTATTCGATCAGTTACAGGGGGAATCTTAGTTTTCCCAGATTGATTTGAGATATGGATATCACCATATGAAAGTATGCGAGGAGGATATTTAGAAGATGGCCTTTAGAACTCGTTATGGGCATTACACGTTTGTGGTGATGCCTTTCGGGCTCACCAACGCACCGACATCATTCATGGATCTCATGAACTGGGTGTGCATGCCTATGTTGGATCGGTTGGTGATCGTGTTCATCGATGACATCTTGGTGTATTCGAGGTCCATAGAGCAGCATGAGGAGCATTTCCAAGAGGTTCTTGGGGTATTGAGGTCGGAGAGGTTGTATGCCAAATTCTCCAAGTGTGATTTCTGGTTACGAGAAGTCCAGTTCCTGGGACATCTCGTTAATTACAATTGGATATTGGTCGATCCGGCCAAGATTGAGGCAGTTATGAGATGGGAGGTGCCGAGATCCCCATCCGAGATCAGGGGTTTTCTGGGATTGGCCGTCTACTATCAGAGACTTATCAAGGATTTCTCCAAGATTGTGGTTACTCTCACCAGATTGACCCGGAAGGGCGTTACTTTTGTTTAGGAGCCTGAGAAACACGCATCATTTGAGACTCTTCGCCAGAGATTGTGCGATGCTCCGATGTTAGCCCTTCCGGAGGGAGTGGAGGACTTTGTAGTCTATTGTGATGCGTCTATTTCAGGGATTGGTGCAATGTTGATGCAGAGGGGTCACGTGATAGCATATGCATCGAGGCAGTTGAAGCCTCATGAGACAAGGTATCCCACCCATGATTTGGAGTTAGGGGCGCTGGTGTTCGCCCTCAAGATTTGGCGCCACTATCTTTATGGTGTCTGGTGTACCATATACACGAACCATAAGAGCCTGAAGTACCTGATGGATCAGACCAACCTAAATATGAGACAAAGGAGATGGTTGGATGTAGTGAAGGACTACGATTCTGAGATCTTATATCACTCATGCAAGGCTAATGTGGTAGGCGATGCCTTGAGTCGCAGAGCTGAGAGCGCTCTGATCCGGGATGTGTGTATGAAGATGACGATGATGACTCCAATCTTAGATACAATCTGAGAGGCTTAGGTGGAGGCTGTGAGACCGGAGAACCACAAGAAAGAGCGTGTGATTAGGCAGGTTTCTGAGTTTGTGACGGACAGTCGTGGGCTTATGACTTTCCATGGGTGGATTTGGGTGACCTATACAAGTGGAGCTCGTCGTGTATTATTGGAGGATTCACATAGATTGAGATTCTCGATCCACACAGGGGCCACTAAGATGTATCTGGACTTGAAGAGAGACTATTGGTGGCTCTGTATGAAGAGGAACGTGACATGGGTTGTAGAGAGGTGTTTGACGTGTCGCTAGGTTAGGGCGGAGCCCCAGCGTCCACATGGTCCTTTGTATCCTTTAGAGATTCCCCAGTGGAAGTGGGAACATATTTCCGTGGACTTCATCACCAAGTTATCGAGAACCGCGCATGGGGTTGACGCGATATGGGTGATTATGGACCGACTGACGAAGAGTGCTCATTTCCTTGCTATCAGCCTATCAGTGAGAGCTCTTTTGCAGAGAAACTGGTCGAGATTTACGTGAAAGAGGTGGTAGCTCGACATGGAGTGCTGGCCTCGATAGTGTCAGATCGAGACATGCACTTTACTTCCAGGTTCTGGTAGAAATTTCATGAGGAGTTGGGTACCCGGTTACATTTCGGTACCACATACCATCCGCAGACAGACGGGCAGAGCGAGTGGACGATTCAGACGCTTGAGGACATTCTACATGCTTGTGTTATGGACTTCGGAGGAAGTTGGGACACTTATCTACCCTTGGCTGGGTTTTCTTACAACAACAGCCATCATTCAGTATTGGTATACCTCCATTTGAGCTTCTATATGGGAGGAGGTGTCGGACTCCCATTTGTTGGGGAGAGGGAGGGCAGCGAGTGATGGGTGGCACTGAGATGGTGCTGAAAACGACCGAGCAGATTCAACAGGTCAGACAGAGGTTATTGACATCCCAGAGTCGCCAAAAGAGTTACGCGAATCAACGACGATCTGAGCTAGAGTTCCAGGTTGGAGATTTTGTCCTCCTGAAGGTATCCCCACGGAAAAGGGTGATCCGATTAAGGAAATGGGGCAAGGTGGAGCCCCGATACATTGGTCCTTTCAGAGTGATCGCCAGAGTAGGTAGGGTAGCCTACCGGTTAGAGCTACCAACAT
Source organism: Lactuca sativa (assembly GCF_002870075.4). NCBI lineage: Eukaryota > Viridiplantae > Streptophyta > Magnoliopsida > Asterales > Asteraceae > Lactuca > Lactuca sativa. Next base: position 332,297,033 of record NC_056627.2, on the reverse strand, counting down.
AGTTAAGCCAGATTCATAACACCTTCCATGTGTCCCAGCTGAGGAAGTGTGTAGCCGATGAGACGACAATGGTACCATTAGAGGACATTCAGGTTGATGCAAGCCTGAATTATATTGAGAGACTAATTAAGATTTTGGATTAGAAGGTGAAGGTTCTGAGGAACAAGGAGGTGCCCTTGGTTTAGGTCCAGTGGCAACATCGGAAGGGGTCCGAGTGCACTTGGGAGCCGGAGTCCGTGATGCACGAGCAGTATCCAGAGTTATTCTCGGAGCCTGACTTTGAGGGCGAAGTCTGATTCTAGTGGGGGAGAATTGTAACATCCCAAGTCCAGGTATACCTTATAAGCCCTTGTTCTTTTGGTAAATTATCAAGTTTAGCCTTTATTGAGAAAACGTGGTAAATGAGTACGCGGGGCGTACGCGAGTATACGCTCAGCGTACTCATATGTGTGTTTGTGACGCGTAAGCCACCTAGTACACTGGGGGTACCAGAGGGTATTATTACTATGAGCTTATTAAGTTAGGACCGGAGGGTCTCCACTGAGACACATTAATCGGAGGTTCATATTGAGTTAGCTTCGAGTGGCTAATGTGATGTGTGTGGTATTTTGGGGAACTCACTAAACTTCATGCTTACCGTGTTATGTGTTATGTGTTTCAGGTACCTCTCAGGATCACAGGAAGGAACTGACTTGATTGTACACACTAGGGATGAGAGTGGGTCCAAACCCGGACCCAGAAAACCCGAGAACCAATTAACGAGATTTTTTAGGACTGGAAACCAGACCAGTATATAGGAACTGGTTCCAGGTAAGGTACCGGGTAAAGTGGGTCTAGAACCGGAAAACCCGAAAATATCAAAGTGGGTCGAATGGAAACGGGTAAAGTGAGTCTAAAATCGAAAAACCCGGGGAACCGGGTAAAGTGGGTCGAATGCATGTTTTAAAATTTCACAAAATACAAAAATAAAGTTGAGAAAAAAAATCGCAGCTTTGATATCCCAACTTTGGGAGACTATAAATCAATGAATATGAAACCAAAAATGACAAAATTATAGTCTAAAATCATGTACAAACTCTATACTACACTTTGGAACAAAACACATGCTATTCCGACTTCAAACGAATTAAATATGCATGTTTTAAATCAATCACGAAATACAAAGAATGCTGAAAAACATAAACTTTTCAGCTTTGATATCATGACTTTGAGAGACTATAAGTCAATGAATAAACACCCAAAAATAACAAAATTATAGTCTAAAATCATGTACAAACTATAAACTACAATCTGGGAAAGACCTCATGCCAATCCGACTTCAAACGAATGAGATATGCATGTTTTAAAACTACCACAGGATATAAAACATAAAATTTCCAGCTTTGATATCCGAACTTTGAGAGACTATAAGTCAATGAATATAAATCCAAAAATGACAAAATTATAGTCTAAAATCATGTACAAACTATAAACTATACAATGGAAAAAACCTCATGCCAATATGACTTTAAACGAATGAGATATGCATGTTTTAAAACTATCACAAAATACAAAAAAAGCTGAAAAACATAAAATTTCCAGCTTTGATATCCCGACTTTGAGAGACTATAAGTCAATGAATATAAACCCAAAAATGACAAAATTATAGTCTAAAATCATGTAAAAACTATAAACTATACTATTGAAAAAACCTCATGCCAATTCAACTTCAAACGAATGAGATATGCATGTTTTAAACTTTCCATAGAAATCGGTTCCGGTTCCTAACACGGTTCCGGTTCTTAAACCCGGTTTACCCGGACCCGAAACCCGGATTACCCGGAACCCGGATAGAGCCATTCTTTAAACCCGGGACTCGGACCGGTTTTACATATTCCGATTCTAACGGTTCCGGTTCTGGTCCGATTCCGGTTCCGGTCCGGTTTTCCGGTTCTAAATCTCATCCCTAGTACACACACCCGAGTTGGAGATATGTTTTTGGAGGATCCTGGATTTGTGTTATAAACAGTTTTAGGACATGTGTTTTGATAACTTGATGTTTGTGGAATTTTGTGATTTTGAAATGAGATAATTGGGTTTTTAAATGAAAATTTTTGTTTGAAAATTTACGGTGTTACATAAGTGGGATGTGATCAACACTTTCGGGCTCACAAAATACTAATCGCACTGTGGAGTTGATGGGTAACTTTTCTAACTCAAGCCAAAGTTTTACTGAATTAGCTATGACTTTGGTCAAACATGGATTAGACCTACCTTATATTCACATCACACTAATCCAACCAACGACACAATTGGCGCCGATTCTCTTCGAACCTCTGTTTCTCTTCTGTCGATCGAACCTCAATCGGTCACCTCTTACTCAACCACGATACCGACCTCCTCGAGGTTGGAGGCGTCAACTTATCCTAATATCGTCTTCAAACCCCTAGGGTTCAATTTTGGATCCCCTGTCGTCCAAAACGTGTTATTGAGCATTCTTGTTGATTCACCTGGGCACATTGGCTCTTCTTCTGAGATCAGTGTTGTCTTATGTATCATATATGGTGTATTATCTAGTGTTGATTGCAGTAAAGATGATGGTGCCTTGTAAAAAAATTTCAGTTTCCAAAACGGTGGAGAAATATTTCATCTTTTCGTGACTGCTAACAAAAGTGACAAGTATTTCTCTGAATATCTGGTGCATGGAGCATACTTCACATTTCAAAGGTTGCTGAAGATTCCAATGTCACCTTGTCCAAACATTAGGACCCCCTCCTGGGTGATATTATGGTTCCCTATGAAAGAGTGCATGGGAGTTGGTGTATGCTTGTTGGAATCAAAATACAAGAAAAAGGTCTTGAACAGTTTATAGTTACAGCTGGTTATGATGATATTGGTGGAAGTAATGTCATTACCAGTGAGAACAAGAAGGTTGTGGAGAGCTCTCGGATCCTGGAGAAGTTGAAGAAGAAAGGGATTGATGAAGAGAGAGATAAAGAATTACTTGTTATTGCTAAAAAGGGAAAATATGTTGTTAGCAAAGATTTGATGTTAAATTGGTTGCGAGATAAGTTTCCTGGGGCAAATGGAAGTGGAAGTGAAGTTACTTATGGTGAGCTTTATCAGATGGAAGAGTTCCTATTGCGCTCCTTTAAGGTTTTAGATGATTCAAGTGATGGTTTTACCGAAGGACTTAAAGTTGAACTAGCAAATCTAAATAGCAAGGGCTATAATGCATCATTTGCTTCTGGTGGATGTATCACCTCGGATCATTATGAAAATGGTTGGGAAGTTGTGAAAAGAGGTGTGAATACACATGTCATTGGTGAAGTCCCACATAAATTCAAGAATGTTTTTGAGGTGGTGAAGACTCCAAGGGAGGGTCCCAATTTTCATTACCAGTACTTTTCCTCAGGTGTGATGAGTAATAAGAATGGGACGACTGATGAAGTTGTCAAGATGATCTTAGAGGAATTGGAGCCACTGGGTGCAGTAGAGCAAGTGGAGGAAGTGATTGTAGGGCATGCCACCAAACAAGGGTTCGAACTTGAAGAGATGGAAAGAGAACAACAACAACAAGAGTCACTTAAGAAGAAGATAGAGGAGATCTTGGTCAATTCTCTTAACTTATTGATGTTACACATGAAGATTGAGTTGCTTCGAGTTTACCTTTCACTTTGGCAACCACACTTGAATAGGAATACAAGGGCGACCCATTATTTCCTTCACCTTGAAGACAAGGTGAAAGTTTGGGCCGTTGGTATTGATAAGCCCCATGGACTCTTAGTTTATGGTATAAGGAGCCTAAAGTCTAATCTTTTGCAGCCTATTTCCAGAATTAGTGTATGGAGGGCAGTTTGGTCTTTTATTTATTTTTGCAAGTTAGAGTTAGTGGTGATTTAAAGTAGTGGGGATATCACCTCGCTAAGTTGTAATCCCCTTTTGTCCTTTTCTTTAGTAGTAGTAGTATATATGATAGTTAGAAGGTAGAATGAGGTAGCTAAGAATTTGTATGAACTAGAACTTTGTTCTTTTGGAGAGCCCCTTTCCTCTAGAATGTCTGGGAATTATCTTAATATTATCAAGTATTTTTGATATTATTTCTGGAGTATACGATAGATTCAACAAGGGTCTATCATAATGAAACATTACATTCTTTCAGAATAATATAAATTGCAAGTTTAGGGATGATTGTTAATGTTGGTTTGTAGAAATTATAGTTATATTCTATTTGAATGTATATCACATTCTATTAGAATTTATTGTTTTATTCTATTTAATGCACTAAAATTTTTAATATTTGAAAGTTGATTATGTTTTCCTTGTGAATTTAGGTTTTGAAGAGGTTGCCATTAATGTGGAAAATGAAGAAAACATGGAGAACGATATTGTATTCTAACAAAATCTATTCTGTCAGAATTTATAAATTGTTTCTTAACAATAATATTCTTTCGGAATAGAGTAGTGTTTTTGTTAGATTTTGATGTTTTTTTTTCTTTTTTTAAGCATTTTTAGTTTTAATCTTTAAGAATAAATTTAATCCTTAAACCATTATTAGTCATAATATTTTTAGAATGATTGTAATAATTGTTTATAATCTTTTTCTTTACGGATGAATGTAAATAGTCATTCTTAAAGAATAAAATCCGTATTCTTTAAAAATTTATTCTTGATAATATGTTGTATAATTCTGTAAGCATGTTTAATATAAAAAATATCTTAAATGAAACAATATTCTGCAAGAATAAAACCGCAAATATATTTACTAGTTTATTGTTGATTTTTTTGTCATTTTGACAGAATAAAATCAGTTATCATTAAAACTAATACAAAATTTTAATTAGAATTAATTTAAAAAATTCGGATTTTTTAAAAATAAGGGAATTAATGATCCCTTAAAATCTGAAAATTTCCTTTTAAAAATAGGTTAATTGACCAAAATACCATTTTGCTGAAATTTGTGTGATTATATGATACATGCTACCTTATTATAATATCATAGACCCTCAGATCATGATTGTTGATTCTATTCATCCGGTGGTCCAGATCTGCGCATTCTGGCACACAATAGTTAGTAAAAACAAAATAACCTAAGCACACACACACACACATAAATATATATATATATATATATATATATATATATATATATATAGAGAGAGAGAGAGAGAGAGCTAGGTTCAAGTATTCTAACTGATTATTGTACATCTATCGTATGCTATGAGAATGATAAAAAAAAAATATATTGTTTGATAATATAAATATGTTGAATCTTACACAACTATTGTCATTAACAGACATTCTCATTAATTAAATCGTCTATAAGGTTATTATACACTTATTATTATTATTCTCATTTATGTCAGAATGCTGTCAGAGTGTTTTTACTAGGTCGTATTCAGTCAGAATGAAAATGAGTGAAAAATGATGTGTGAGAACAAAAAAAATTAATTAATGAGAATGCATGAAAATGACGATATTCTTGTAAGTTTGAACGTATTCACATTGCTAAACAACTTATTCTCTTAGTAATTCTCATAGCATACGATAGATGTACAATAATTAGTTTGAATAGAATAACCTAAGCATATATATATATATATATATATATATATATATATATATATATATATATATATATATATATATATATTGTTAAAAATAATAATTGACTTTTACAAACTTAAACATCAATTTATAGATTATGGGGTAAAATGTGTATTTCTGTATTTATATATGTAGGGTGTATTGTGTATATTGTTTGCAGGTTATCGGATAAACACGCGGGTCATTGGATCATGCCCGATGGTTTAGAGACCCGAGATATGTACTGTGTTAAATGTGATCATTTGAGTTAGTTGAGATATTTTTAGATCGATGATCAGTTTTCTCTCTCTGCTTCTGGTTAGGGTTTCTATCCTAGGGTTTGTTCATACGTCATATTCTTGTATAATCTGTGATAGTTTTAGAGATATGAGTGTGAGTGATTTGTAGAGAGTTTTGAGTTGTAATCTGTTGATGTAAACCATCTGTTTCATAGTGAATGAAATGATGATGTCGGGAAGATATTGTGTTGATTACGTTTTTTAGATGGTATCAGAGCTTAGGCTCCTTGTTGTTCTTGTGACGTTCGCTGAGTTCAGTTCGTCTCATGATTGTTCAAGTATCTTCTGTTTCCTTTCCGTTGTCTCCTTTTGATTTGATTAACACGGTTGTTGAAGTAATCTTAGGGTTCTTTTGAACTCAGATTTCTTTCCTCATAAACCGTGTCCTCTTGGATGTTTGATTTGATTTAGGGATTTTCCTTCTATAAATCAAATCGAATCCCTGTATTTTTTTCTTTAGATCCTGGTACCACGAGATCGTTTGTGGTTCTTGCAGGTTTCTGCTATGGTGATTTAGTCGATTACGGTACAACCTCTTCTGTTGAAAACCTAATCGATTAATCTCTTAAGTATGAAATAGCTCTATAGGGGTCGGATTTCATCACCGATAAACCCTAGTAGGGAATGGACAAAGAGAGTCGATTCCTTCTGTTTTGTCTCAAAAGTTTTGTGTGGATCTTCTTCTTCCTTTATATGTTTTCTTCTTTATTTGTTCTGGGAGATCCTGGTGTCTTGTGTACACCTGTTATTGTTTCTTGATTTTTTTCTGGGTGTCTGTATATATACATACGTTTCTTGGGTTTATATTTTTTTGTATTTCCTTTGTGCTGATTGTCTTGGGCCCCAACATACGTGGTGACTATCTGGACAAAATATCAGTACAAGGGGAAGTTTACTGGTTAGTTTTTTGTTGTTCTTGATTGTTTTTTCTTGCTTCTCATGATAGGTGGCTCTACTGATCCACCTGGTGGAAGTGGGAAGGATGATCAGATCAATTTTGATGATCCCCTCTACGTTCACCCTTCTGATAATGTTGTTACCTCTATTATTACAACCAAGTTGACCAGTAATGAAAATTATAGGTTATGGAGAAGCTCCATTTCTAGGGCTCTTAAAGCAAGAAATAAATTAGGTTTTGTTGATGGTACTTTTAAAAAGAGTAGTGTTGATGAGTCAAAGAAAACTAAATGGGATAGAGCTAATGCTGTTGTTTGTTCTTGGCTGTTGTCTTCTATTTTTGATTCCATTTATCAGAGTCAATCTTAGTCTGAAGTTGCACAGGATATTTGGGAAAATCTTTTTGAAACTTATAATAAGTCTAATGGTTCTGTTGTTTTTAACATTCATCAGCAGATTAATTCTTTTAAACAAAATGGTATTCCTCTGTCAGATTACTTCAATAAGCTTGATTCCTTATGGAAAGAGTTTGATGGTCTCACTAGCTTAATTGAATGTACCTGTGATGCTTCTATTAAACTGAAGGATCACTCTAATCTCATGAAACTTATTCAGTTTTTTTTTTCTGGGCTTGATGACTCATATAGTCAAGTCAAAAGTCATATTTTGTTAATGTATCCTTTACCTAATGTGAAAACTGCCTTTTCTAATGTGAGAAGAATCTCTTCAAATAAATGGTTCTTTGTCTTCTCTTCAGTCATCTCAATATGTGACTAAGTCTCGGTCCTCTGCTTTTAATAGCCGATTTAATAACAGACCCAATGGTAATAAAAATAAGAATCAAAATGTTCAATGTAAAAACTGTGGTATTAAAGGTCATACCATAGAAAAATGTTACAAAATTGTAACAACGTAAATTTCAAAACAAAATTTTCTTTTTGACACAACCATTTTCATATAAAAAGTTTTACAAAATATCCGGTAATAGTTATCAAAACATATCGTATCCCAAGATCACAAAAATCAAATCCTCTCTCCAGTGTGTACGCATCACGCCGGCGCCTTCCCACGGTCCTTGCTAGTACCTGAAACACATAACACAACAACTGTAAGCATAAAAGTTTAGTGAGTTTCCCCAAAATACCCTTACACACATATGCCTTTCCAGGCCATACTCTACACGACCTTCCGGTCCATGTGTCTCAGGGGACTTCCGTCCCAGTCCCAGTAGACCTTCCGGTCCTACTCGTATCGACCTTCCGGTCCATGACTACCTGACCTTCCGGTCCACGTCATAACGCCTTCCGGCCCATATCATACATTGCATACATATCACATACATAACGCATACAGAACATGCAACGCATATCATACAAAACATGCATCTCGTAACATATGAGACTTTCCGGTCACACATAGGTACATTTCCAGGTACAATATAGTGAGAAGACTCACCTCTGATATCTTGGTAAGTCTCTACCTTGGTAGAAATGTGACCTAGCCTCCGCCTAATCACATAAAGCAAATATTCCCATAAATACAACTGCACTCAACCCTAAAAGTACACAAGGTCAACGGTCGACTTTGACCCGACTCGACGAGTGCACTAGGGCGACTCGGCAAGTCTTCACGTGTCAACTGACTCTCTCTTGAACCCTCTCTTGGCACGTCGAGTGTTTCCCCAACTCGACGAGTTCCACCTGGCAAGAATCGCGGGGCCACCCCGACTCAACTCGCCGAGTTCCAACTCGAACTCAGACACCTGACTCACGGAGTCATTCCCCCAACTCGACAAGTCCACTCACTAAGTGATTAACAGGCAACCTTCAAACTACTCGCCAAGTCCCAAGAACAACTCGGCGAGTTCATGCAATGCACAAACTAAGACGACTTCTGAGGTTAGATCTGCTCCATCAAATCTTAGATCTAGCCTCTCCAAGCATGATAATCACGTAAAGTTCGGATCTTGACACACAAACAACCTCTATTTGCTCTTATATAATGTTTTAGCCACATTTATCACAACCCATGGTCAAAACCCCTAAAGATCTTCATAAATATTGAAGAGTAAAGCCCTCTGGACCTCAATGGATCCAGATTTAACGCCTCAACGCACATAGGGACGGATTGACCTCAAAACTAGTCAATATTGGGTCCTAGAAACCCTAAATCCACATCATCATCATAACAACAGAAAAGGAGCCGATATATTACCTCTAAAGTGATGCTCTGAGCTCCAAAATCGCAGGATGTCCACTTCCCTTGCTTCATCTTGACTAAAACCTCCTTTTTCCTTGTTAAACAAGCTTCAATGTAAACAATGGCCTTCTCTCTCTTCCCAAAATGCTCAAGTGCTCTAGGGTTTCTCTCAAGGGACTGATAGATGCAAATGACGGCCCTAAGGGCCTTTAAATAGGTCCCAAACCCATGAAGTTAGGGTTTCATTAAACAACGTGGACTCGCCGAGTCCACCCCTTGGACTCGCCGAGTCCAGACGCGAATCCACGTGGACATCCGCGGCCATACTCGGCGAGTTTATACTCCAACTCGCCGAGTCCCCTCTCAAAATCCAAAAATAAATGAATAAGATATAATACCTGGGAACCCGGATGTTACAATTCTCCCCCACTAGAATCAGACTTCGCCCTCGAAGTCTCACTCTGAAAACAACTCTGGATGTTGCTCCCTGATGTGTGCAAACTCACTTAGTTTTAAACCCAATTTTAATTATCAAATAACACACAAAAGTCAGTGAACCTATCAATTGTGATATAGTTAAATAAGCAGGGTATCGAACACAGGGAACGACAAATTAAAACTAAAAACTAATTTTATCTAAGTTAATTAATAAGTAGGGGTTTTATCTAGTTTTACAAGACTAGAAACTTACTAACTATTACTAATTTAAAAACAAGAAAACAAAGAATTAACTAGATTCAATAATTGGGAAGGAACTTCTGTTCAGTTCAACTCAATTGATCTTATGGTTGATTTCAAGGTAATGGTGCAATGGATTAATTCTTTTGTTTGTTACCGATTCAAGTGATTAGATTCGCATTCACTACACTAATCCTTAGCAAATAAACTAACTTAAACAGTGGCCAGTTGTCTAATTTAATTAGATTTACTAGATTAATTATTCGGATTGTTTTAGACTTGCAATAGTTAACTAATTTATTCTTTTAATTAACTTCTTGTTTGATGGTCATCTCACAAGCTTGCACATGAATTTACTCAATTTTCTTATTAATTCTAGTTTCATATTCATTAATCCTAGACATATGACAATAGTGATCACAAAGCATATGAGGTTGATAATCAATAGATGTTCATGCTAATCAATTATCTCCCTATTAACAGAGGATTAATTATTATTCACACGCAAGGTTCTTTAGCAAGCTAAAATAACAAAATTCACCAACTTAGAATTAATCCTACCAACAATCAAACCATATTATCAATTTTGTATCCCCAAATAGAAGTCTAAAGGTTTTAGCTCATAATTGAAGTAAATAACAGCAAACAAACAGAGTCTAATTGTTTAATCATAATGATAAAACGAAATATTAAGTAGAACGATGAAATTTGCCTCAATTCTCCTTCGAGATTGAATTCTAGCTTATGACTTCGTCTTCTAGGGTTTTTTTGACTTCTTAATTGCAGCAAAGCTCTTCTGAATCGTCCCCGAATTTTTTTCATATCGTTCTGTGAAGTTATCTTTATATATACGAATCGACTCGTCGAGTCAGGTGGTGACTCGTCGAGTCCATCTCACATTCCTCGTATTGTGATAACTCTCTGGGATCCCGAGTCTTTATCTTCTCGATTCTTCAATCGGACTCGCCGAGTAGGTGCTTTTTTCAATGTTTTTATTCTTTGTTCCATTCTCGAACTTCTAACTGTTTTTCCCACTTCCTTTCGCTTCCGAGCTTCATTTTTGGACTGAAAACATAATTCAAACACTTTTAAGTACCTTTTGTCCATAAAATGCAATAATTTAGCTAATAAATGAATAAAAATGTATACTTAATATGAACTAATTATGCACATATCAAAATACCCCACACTTGTCTTTTGCTTGCCCCCAAGCAAAACTGAATTTTAAACATTTTAGAATTACATATGACAATTCCAATCTAACCCAACCATTATACCAAGACCACAACGCATGCATTTGTGTCTAAAATTGTCCTAAGTACCCCCCATATTCCAAATACTCACAATCCTCATAAACATTCGCCCACTCACCCCGAACTATGCTCATTTTATGCAACCCTCCGAATCCATCCGCAGAAAACCTCTTACCCTCAAGGTATTTTTAATTGAGCAACCCAAGCATACATAATCTAGAATTACAACTTTTCGATACCACTATGGAGCTCTCTTGAATTCTTTACTATCTTGATAATTTGATCTTTGATTTTTTTGAATTCACCACCTTTATTGTTCGATTTTTGGTATCTTCAACTTTTTGAATTTCTTCAGAATTTTGATCTTTTGATCTTCACTTTGATTGCTCCAAAATTCTTATAACTTTTCTTGTAATTCTCTCTTTTTTTTACATGTACCTCACTTTTTTTTCACTCAAATCCCTACATGCTTAAGTAGGGGCGCTCAATCTCAACCTTTATTGGCTAACGATAACAATCTTCCTGGATACATTTCAGGTTTAGGCTACTAAACATATTGCATCCCTCAGGTTGAGCGGGGTCGTGTTTTTGTCCCATGATTTCACTGGAATAAGGAAGCCACAAATGCACTAGAACGTATATAGGCTCAACTAAACATTTAGGTTTTTATGCAATCATCAACACAATTCTAATATGGAATCCTAATTTGCTTTTACCAAAATTTTCTAATTTAAATCCCTATGTAATATTTTTGGTATGACATTGGATAAGGGGTGACTAACCCCCTAAGTTATTATATATATATTTTTTAAAAAAATTAGCCTAAATTAAGATTCTAAATTTTCTAATATGTGACTAACCCCCTACCCCACACTTATTTTATGCAATGCCCTCATTGCATATTATGCATGATAAAAACATAAAAAGAGAATAAAGAGGGAATTGGAACAAACTCCCCTGGGATAGCAGTCGATAGGTTGATCACTTTCATTTTAGCTCCAACTTCAATTGACTTTAGACATGGGAACAGCTCATCCATGTCTTGGGTGTCAAATCTCATGTGGGTCGCTCCAAATACGCGGAAAAACAGTGTAAGATCTTCAAGAATCAATATGGAAAGAATAAATGGTCAAGTGGTACTCTTATCAGCATCAAATCAGCAGCCCTTTTGGTATCAAATTGAACGACTCGTCGAGTATATACGAGACTCGTGGAGTAGCATCGCGGAAATCTTCGAATTATCGAGAATTCAAGGCGACTCGTCGAGTCAGCTTAGTGCACTCGACGAGTAGGTCACTGGATGAAAAATAATGATACTCTGCATTCGTTCCAGCCTCTAATAAATCCTCAAAGCTTTCTACTCACTTCTAGACTCCCTCGCTAATGTCTCTAAGGACCGGACTCAACACTTTAACTCTAACGCTTCCCTTTCTTGACTCTCTCTTTCACTTATTAACTTCCGTGACTCTACGATTCTAAACCCTTCGACGCAAGCATTCGTAATTCAATTCTGAAAAATTATCAAAGCATCAAACATCAAGTAAACAGTAAAAGTCTTAACACATTCAAACAAACCAATTAAAAACATAAAAATAAAAATTGAAAATTGTTCAATAAAAACGCAAAGAAATTAATCCTCCTCATCGTCATGATCCGGCGCTGCTCCACTTCCTCCCGCACACTCCTTCTTGTACTAATCACCTCTTCCCACGATGGAATATACGGAAAGTTACCACCATCGATATGCGGAATGTTGAAGTGGTTGAAAAGCCGGATATATGATTGATTACTAAAATTGATGCCCCGCGCCATTTGATCTTGTAACCGCCTCATCTCCACATTGTACCAATCCATTGGTACTTCTTCATTATCAACCGGAATCATCGGCGGCTCGTCCTCCACATCCCGCTCCCTCCTCGATCGGACCCTCCTTCCCGGTGCTTCGGGACCAACTACCGGATCATCATGCGGAATAGCATAATGACCACCACCATAGTCTTCAATAATCCTGGCCCGCCTAAAAAGAATTGGATTGAATGGAGGTGTAGGAATCATCGTCATAAAGTTCCATGCACCACGGGTCATCAACCCAAACGAGTTGGCTAGCCGGGTGACAAACATACCACCATTAATTCGAGAAGTTTTGCGATCCTTGACTGCACCCTCCGATAGATATGAAGTCAAACACCAAGGAATATTGCAAAAAATGCCGGGTGTGATAATGCTCCATAAATAGAAGACATCAAGGTTAGAAACCTTGTCATCATCCTTCCTTTGGTTAATAGTGGATGAAATGAGACGATGAATAAGGCGGTGTGTAGGCGATCGAATGCTCCCCTCTTGTGTCGATTTCGGGATATAAACTTTGTTGCCAATCGTGTTCCACCAACCCATGCTCATCACTCCATCGGGAAACACCATGTGGGATTGCTCCAAAAAGGCCCGAAAGATAGCTGTTGAGACCAAGGGTTGGTCATAAATTCCCAATCGACAGGCAAGGTCGAGCACAGAACATTGAGGAAATTCACCCCCAAGGCAGAAACCAAAACTTGTTGGGTGATAACAATCCACTCCCCCCGTGAAAGATACCGTGGAGAAGAACTCTAGGCATAGCTCCAAATACTCCGGCTCTTGAATTCGAAAGACCCGGCTCCACCCCTCACAAATCATCATTTCTCATTCGTGGGTAAACTCCTTTAAAAGATAAGGAGCTAACTCCTCTTCATAGCGTACATTCTGCAACCAATCCCAATTTATCCTATTTGGCACATAAATCTCTTTCTTTCTTATGTCAGCCAACTTCTTCTTCCACTTCCGCATCGTTGAAGCGGACTCAATTTGTGGGAAATTCAACCAAGGAAAGTTCCCTTGGTGTCCACTAGAACTTTGCCCCCTGTTGAACATTATTTCTGCAAAACAAAGATACAAAACCCAGAAACATAGATTAAAAGTAGTCATGCACGTGTTCCCCGACTCGACGCGTCGAGTCCATGGACGACTCGGCGAGTCGCAAGAACTGCACGAGTCAGTCGGCGGGTCGGTCTAAATTGGACCATGAAATCTCAAAATTACTTCAAGGGTTTTGTCTAGGCACATTTTTATAAGATATTAGGCAAGAATACGCATGCAAAACAACATAATTCATGAAAAATCGAAACCCTAGAAATCTACTATTTTTCAAAATCGGGTTTTTCTATGCAATTTCCATCATGGATAATCTTAGAAGCATGCTTTTAACAGAAAAGAAGAAGAAATTTGTTACCTTTTGTGATGAAACTTGAGAAATTTGAAGAACAATGAAAGAAAAAGATGAATGCTTGAGAGAGAATTGAGAGAGAGGCGCACGGCGAGTGGGAAAAAAACTAATTCTTTTAGGGTTAAAACCCTAGTTACCAGTTGTAAAAGTAATTCTTCTTATTATTTTTTTCTGTGAATAATACCGACTCGTCGAGTTAGGGTCAGACTCGGCGAGTCTGGTCGCGATGCCATTTTTTCTAAAATCTATATGGACTCGTCGAGTCATGGTCAGACTCGGCGAGTCTCTTCCAAACAATTCAAATTTTTTTTTTAAATTTTGTCATTTATTTTAAAAAATTCATTTCACCCCACACTTAGTCCATGCACACTCTCAAGCAGACATGTCCGACGAATTGGATGATTAAAATTCTAAAAACAAAAAAAAAATCCAAACAAAACTAAAAAGGTAAAAGAAAGCAAACTCTAAATAACGGGTTGCCTCCCGCCAAGCGCTTCTTTTTATGGAGTCGTTAGCTGGACTCCTTCCCATCTACGTCTCGTCATCTTCCAGTATCGGGAATGCACGCCTAATCTTTTGTGGTTTGTATTTTGTCTTGTAAGCGTGAATTTTCTTTTTATAAGCGCTTTTTAATTCATCTCTCTTCTTTTTCACAGCATCATCCTCAGCTGCTTGGGCTTCCCTTTTTCTCTTCTTCTTCTTCACCCCATTCTTTTTCACCTTCTCTTGCACCTCCTTTTCTTTAAAATTAATTACTTCGTATTTTGCGAAAGTTTGTGCTCTAGGTTTGGTAATGAATGGTTGATCAGCTTCCACCTTCCTTTCCTTTGCCTCCTCTTTTTCTGTGCTCACCTTATCTTCAAGCGGGATTGCATCAAGACATGCTACATTGGCGTGTTGAACTTCCGTTTCCATTTCTCCTCCTGTTGTTTGTTCTTCTAAAGAATCATGAAAAATATCCAAATCCAGAATATGCAGAGAACTAGCAACAAGCAGATCTAAATCGTCCAAGTTGTTATCAAATTCGACTGGACTCGTCGAGTCCAGTAAAGTGACTCGGCGAGTCTTATCGTATTCCATCATTTCTTGGGTGTTTTCTGAGTCGGCTCCTTCCAATAGCTTTTCTAACTCCTCCAAGTCCTTGTTAACATCTCCATCCTTTCCGGAATGTAGCAGAAACTTGCTTGGATCTTCTTTTTGCAAAAGTGCAAGTTCTTTTTGTAATATCTCATCATCCAAATGGATAATTGAGATCTTTTCTTTTCTTTCCTCTTCTTGCTTGGCTTCTGGTATAGCTTTAAATATTACGGACTCGTCACCCACCCTCAACGTTAATGTAGACTCACATACATCAATTAAAGCACAAGCGGTGTTTAGAAATGACCTCCCCAAAATAATTGGAATTTCGGAGTCTTCTTCCCTATCAACAACCACGAAGTCCACCGGAAATATAAACTTGTCGACTTTAATAAGGAGATCCTCACAAACGCCTTGTGGATGAATTATTGTCCTGTCTGCCAAATGGATCTTCATATTTACCGGTCTTGGCTCCGGTAAATTCAACCTCTTAAAGAAAGAGAAAGGCATCAGATTGATGCTTGCTCCTGAGTCGGTCAATGCTTGGGGTGACAACTTCATTACCAAACTGGCATGGAATTATAATATTCCCCGGATCCCCCTTCTTTTCGGGTAGCTCACTTAATAGTATCTCCGCGACTTCAGCCAAATCTTTCCTAGCAGCAAAAAGACCATTTAGCAAGTTAAAGTATTTGGGTGTCTGGAGCATCGTTTCCACAAATGGCACATTAAATTGTAGGGCTTTAACATGCTTCATGAAGGTTCTATATGCTTCAACTTTTTCCGCAGGCATGGCTTTGATTGGGTATGGCAGAGGAGGATTATATGGCTTTAAAGGACTGACAGTTTTGTTATTTACGCATGGACTCGTCGAGTCCAATGGAGTGACTCGGCGAGTTGGATTGGGTTTTTCTGGAGCCGCTTCTTCTACCTTTTCTGCCTTCCTCTTAGAGGTTCTCAGTGCATCTGTGAATATTTCTTCCTTGCTGGAGGTTATTGCACTAACATTCTCCATTCTTGGATTGGGTTCGGTGTTACTTGGAAGTTGACCCGGTCTTCTATCATTCACTTGATGTGCAAGCTGCCCCAACTGTTTCTCAATGTTGAGAATGGATGCCTGTTGATTCCTTAGCATATTTCTGGTCTCGTGTATTGCAGCATCGTGATCACTGTGTCTCTTTTCGGATGCGGCTATGAATCTAGTGAATAATTCTTCTAAATCGGTTTTCTTTTCTACCGGTTCTTCCTTTTGATATAGTCCCCTCTCCTTCTGCTTGTATTTTTCCTCCTTAGCCTTCTTATACTCTTTGTATGGGAGCCATTCCTTCTTAGGTTTTCGCCAATTTTCGTTGTATCGATCGCCACTTGAATAGAAGACTTGAGCTTTCTTATTTCCATTCTCATCCAAATCACAATCCTTTGTGAGATGGGGCCCTCTAAAATTTTCACATCCCACCCTAATAGCATGGATTTTTTGATCCATTTTTGTCATTCTTCTATCAAGACTATCAAGCTTAGCTATCACCGCCGCCATGCTATCATTTTCCGAGTTCACTACTCCCCGACTTACTTCGTTTCTTGGATTGTGGTATTCTCTAGAGTGCTTAGAGAATTCTTCGATTAACTCCTTAATTATCGGGGGTGCCTTCTTCGTGAGCGGGCCTTGGGAATCGAGCAATTGCCTTGTCGTTACATTGACTCCATCATAGAAAATGGAGACCTCTTGTTGGCTATTAAGGTCATGGTGGACAATTTCTAAGCAAGCTCTTGTACCTTTCCCAAGATTCATAAAGAGATTCTCCGGGTTGTTGCTCGAAGTTGGCAATGGCTTTCTTTAGCTTGACTATTTTGGAGGGCGGGCAAAAATGGTCTATGAATTCTTCTTTCATTTTGGTCCATGTGGTGACCGATCTGGGAGGAAGTGACTTTAGCCAATCTTTTGCAGCCCCTTTAAACGTGACTGGAAGCATGCGAAGAAGTTGGGTCTCGCGTGGAACATTCGGTACATTGAAGTAGTCGGCCACATCATTTACTTCGTCGAAGTGCTTGTAGGCGTCTTCGTGATCCTTCCCGTAAAAAGGAATTTCCTTGAGTTGATGTGACATCCCCAAAATCTCGGCCAGAAAAGACCGATTTTCATTTATGCTTTTAAATATTTTCAGAGTAAATCCTTTTGATTTGAAAGAGTTGCGGAATTTGTTCCCAAAAACAAAACATGATAAAACAATGTTTACCGAAGCATTTCATAAAAGAAATGTATTTTCATTATAATCAAAACTCGGGGTGTCATGTTCCGATACAGACCAATAAGCATAAACGAATACATTACGAGTCATATAACAAATATAAACATATGGAGACTTGTAAACAAAACAACTTGATGGTTCATCCATCTCATGCCCTTCCGCCACTTCCTGTAATACAATTTAAAACTGAGTGGGTCAGGCTTGGGAGCCTGGTGAGCATATAGGGTTTTCAACCCACAATAAATATCATATTTAATTTTCACCAACCAACAATAACCCAATTACCCATTCCCGTTATTCTCACTTTAATGTCCCTAAAACAACTAACATAAGGGACCTAGTCTAAGAATATTTCATCGGGGCGACAACACATGCTTCGGGGGTACCTCAGCAATATAAGTCAAATAAGGCAACCATGAGGGGGATGGAGTACAGCGAATGAACACCCAAGTTCATTAACACCTACAGGTGGCGAACCTGCTAATGTTTCCACAAGACTGTCTAGAATAGCCAGTGGTCGTCATCTAAACTCCGCTAGATGACTCGATCAAACAACAACGAGGCCTCTCATCTGTTTATTACACACCAACTATCTACCCATGTTCTACCCAACATATTAGTAGATAAAAATATACATTTGTATACATAGTTTAAACACCTGTATAGCATGCTTTAATCAACACATATATCACATAACAGATGAGGGACACACACACACATAACACATATCTCATAGAGAAATAATCAGATCTATACGATAAAAGAGAGTGAATACATATTCACACATAACACAACCAAATATATTCACATAGCACGTATTTTACATAAAATACTTCATATTATTGTATTAGAAGAAAATAACTACACACTCACTTGATCAGAAGATGATCCGACAGCACTACGGCTTATAGAAGTAGTATTCCTCAGCAGATCTGGAAGATCTCCTCGAAAATCGAACTTCTCGCGGGTAGAGCTTCGACTCGGGAACCGCACTTCTCAGGATCTTCGGGATCTCGGGACCGATTTTCATTTATGCTTTTAAATATTTTCAGAGTAAATCCTTTTGATTTGAAAGAGTTGCGGAATTTGTTCCCAAAAACAAAACATGATAAAACAATGTTTACCGAAGCATTTCATAAAAGAAATGTATTTTCATTATAATCAAAACTTGGGGTGTCATGTTCCGATACAAACCAATAAGCATAAACGAATACATTACAAGTCATATAACAAATATAAACATATGCAGACTTGTAAACAAAACAATTTGATGGTTCATCCATCTCATGCCCTTCCGCCACTTCCTATAATACAATTTAAAACTGAGTGGGTCAGGCTTGGGAGCCTGGTGAGCATATAGGGTTTTCAACCCACAATAAATATCATATTTAATTTTCACCAACCAACAATAACCCAATTACCCATTCCCGTTATTCTCACTTTAATGTCCCTAAAACAACTAACATAAAGGACCTAGTCTAAGAATATTTCATCGGGGCGACAACACATGCTTCGGGGGTACCTCAGCAATATAAGTCAAATAAGGCAACCATGAGGGGGATGGAGTACAGCGAATGAACACCCAAGTTCATTAACACCTACAGGTGGCGAACCTGCTAATGTTTCCACAAGACTGTCTAGAATAGCCAGTGGTCATCATCTAAACTCCGCTAGATGACTCAATCAAACAACAACGAGGCCTCTCATCTGTTTATTACACACCAACTATCTACCCATGTTCTACCCAACATATTAGTAGATAAAAATATACATTTGTATACATAGTTTAAAAACCTGTATAGCATGCTTTAATCAACACATATATCACATAACAGATGAGGCACACACACACATAACACATATCTCATAGAGAAATAATCAGATCTATACGATAGAAGAGAGTGAATACATATTCACACATAACACAACCAAATATATTCACATAGCACGTATTTTACATAAAATACTTCATATTATTGTATTAGAAGAAAATAACTACACACTCACTTGATCAGAAGATGATCCGACAGCACTACGGCTTATAGAAGTAGTATTCCTCAGCAGATCTGGAAGATCTCCTCGAAAATCGAACTTCTCGCGGGCAGAGCTTCGACTCGGGAACCGCACTTCTCAGGATCTTTAGGATCTCGGGACTAGAGTATGATACCGGGGCTTCGGGATGTTTCTGGCATGCAAAACGATGCAAAACGGGAGAGAGAAGAGAAGAAATGAACAAAACTCTCGGCTGCCTTCGGATCCCTTTTATAGAGGCTGGAGCCTCGGAGTACGCGGGGCGTACTGCAGTACGCAGCGCGTACTGCTTCCGAAATCGTCACTGCATGCGTCATCCGAAGTGTCGACACTCTCGGAGTACGCGGGGCGTACTCGAGTACGCAGCGCGTACCTCAGATCAGATCAATGACTCGCTTCGGATAAGGCTTCCGATTTTTGATTTAAATTTAAATACAAAAGGATTAATAAACTTTGGAAATTCATAACTTCTTCATACGAACTCCGTTTTCGACGTTCTTTATATCCACGGAAAGGTGAGACCACGCTCTACGACTTTCGTTTAGACTCCGTCGGCTAATTTTGACTTTATTTTTATTAATTATTTTTCATAGGCCGGGACAGAAACTTTCGTTATAAATTCATAACTTCTTCGTTTGACGTCCGTTCTCGCCTAACTTTTTATCGCTTCGATACCAACAATGAGATCTTCGATTCTCATTTAGATTGCTTCGGCTAAAAACCGCTCGATCTCAAATCGAGTATTTCAGGCTGTATACCGCTAAGCCGGAACTTCGATAAATCATAACTTCCTCATACGAAGTCAGATTTGGGCGTTCTATATATATTCGGAAACCTCGTTTCCACTACTACAACATAAATCAAAGATATTAAGTTTATTTTACACTTAAATTTTGACGCTTATTTTTATTCTTAATTAATTAAACCACATAATTAAGCAATTAAGCACAAAACACATAATACTTAAATAATACAATCTTATTATTTCAAAACGGGTTACAAAGGTTAACCTAGACCATTACATTGCTAAAAATGGCAAGCCCGGAAACACAGGCGTTACAATTGAGCGAGAATATGGCCTTTTAGTTCGAAAGTAGCGGTCGCGGGGATTGCGGACTGCACAAGTCCCGGCCCGGTGTCATCACGCATCCTCTTCTTTCATTCCCCCATGGGGATTTCATCGATATTAGCCATAGTGATAGCTAAATCGTCTTCCAATCCGGAGTTGTGCTCGTATGTGGGTTCTTCTTCTTCCTCGGTATCGTACTCGATATCTTCTTGAATTGGGTCTTCAATTGTCAATGAGGCACTGGATGCTCCTGTTTTGCTGCTCCTCTTCTTGCTGAAAACGGACCTTAAGTTTTTGAGTGGTGAGTTCTTTGAAGAAGTGGATTCTCCAACGGTTTTGCCTTTGCTCCTTCTTAGTGCGGATTCCGGGTCTTCAAAAGGAGGGACCAGAGGTGTATCAGATCCTCAGGTCATGAAACAACTGTAAACAAAACAAAAAAAAACGCGTAAAAAGAACAAAAAACGAAATAAAAAATTAAAGCTGAAATAGCGATGTACTCACCGAGTCTGCCCGAATGCACTCGGCGAGTTCAAGGCAAAAACAAAAAATTTAATGCTAATTCTAAAAACGGTTTTCTAGTTATTCTAAAAACAGAATTTTATTGAAACTAATTCTACTTACTGAATTACTTTTTAAATAACTTTGTGCAAGATAAATCCCACACAAAGGATCACTTAAACTAGAATTTAAAGCTAATTTTAGAACCGTTCCCCGGCAACGGCGCCAAAAACTTGATGTGTGCAAACTCACTTAGTTTTAAACCTACTTTTAATTATCAAATAACACAAAAAGGCAGTGAACCTATCAATTGTGATATAGTTAAATAAGCAGGGTATCGAACACAGGGAACGACAAATTAAAACTAAAAACTAATTTTATCTAAGTTAATTAATAAGTAGGGGTTTTATCTAGTTTTACAAGACTAGAAACTTACTAACTATTACTAATTTAAAAACAAGAAAACAAAGAATTAACTAGATTCAATAATTGGGAAGGAACTTCTGTTCAGTTCAACTCAATTGATCTTATGGTTGATTTCAAGGTAATGGTGCAATGGATTAATTCTTTTGTTGGTTACCGATTCAAGTGATTAGATTCGCATTCACTACACTAATCCTTAGCAAATAAACTAACTTAAACAGTGGCCAGTTGTCTAATTTAATTAGATTTACTAGATTAATTATTCGGATTGTTTTAGACTTGCAATAGTTAACTAATTTATTCTTTTAATTAACTTCTTGTTTGATGGTCATCTCACAAGCTTGCACATGAATTTACTCAATTTTCTTATTAATTCTAGTTTCATATTCATTAATCCTAGACATATGACAATAGTGATCACAAAGCATATGAGGTTGATAATCAATAGATGTTCATGCTAATCAATTATCTCCCTATTAACAGAGGATTACTTATTATTCACACGCAAGGTTCTTTAGCAAGCTAAAATAACAAAATTCACCAACTTAGAATTAATCCTACCAACAATCAAACCATATTATCAATTTTGTATCCCCAAACAGAAGTCTAAAGGTTTTAGCTCATAATTGAAGTAAATAACAGCAAACAAACAGAGTCTAATTGTTTAATCATAATGATAAAACGAAAGATTAAGTAGAATGATAAAATTTGCCTCAATTCTCCTTCGGGATTGAATTCTAGCTTATGACTTCGTCTTCTAGGGTTTTTTTGACTTCTTAATCGCAGCAAAGCTCTTCTGAATCGTCCCCGAAATTTTTTCATATCGTTCTGTGAAGTTATCTTTATATATACGAATCGAATCGTCGAGTCAGGTGGTGATACCACCTCCCTCACATACAATTCTGCCAGCCTCTCAGCAGAAGAGCTCTCACTGATAGCAAGAAAGTGAACGCTCTTCGTCAACTTGTCCACAATCACCCAAATTGCATCGACACCCCTCGCGATCCTTGGCAATTTGGTGATGAAATCCATGGTAATCTGTTCCCATTTCCACTCGGGAATCTCTAATGGTTGCAGTTTACCATGTGGACGTTGGTGGTCGGCCTTACGCCTGCAGCAAGTCAAGCATCTCTCTACAAACCATGCAACCTCCCTCTTCATACTGGGCCAACAATAATCCTTCTTCAGGTCCAAATACATCTTAGTGGCCCCAGGATGGATTGAGAATTTCGATCGATGAGCCTCTTCCAATAAGATGGTACGCGTTCCGCCCACGGATGATACCTATATCTGACCCTGAAAGGTCATAAGCCCCCAACTATCGGCAACAAATTCCGATATCAGCCCGACAACTCGCTCTCTCCTCTAGTTTTCTGACCTCACAGCCTCAGCCTGGGCCCCACGGATAGCATCCAACACCGGGGTCATCACTGTCAATCTCAAGCAAATATCTCGAATTTGGGGCACCCTCCGCCCTATGACTCAATGCATCAACTACTACATTAGCCTTGCCCGGGTGGTACAGGATCTCACAATCATAATCCTTGACCACGTCCAACCACCTTCTCTGATGCATATTCAGGTTGGGTTGATCCATCAAATACTTCAAGCTCTTGTGGTCCGTGTATATCGTACACCGAACCCAGTACAGATAATGTCGCCAGATCTTGAGAGCGAACACTACCGCTCCCAGCTCCAAGTGATGAGTGGGATATCTCGACTCATGAGGCTTAAGTTGCCTAGATGCATACGCTATCACATGCCCCCTTTGCATAAGCACCGCTCCCAATCCGGATATCGATGCATCACAATATACCACAAAATCCTCCATCCCTTCCGGAAGAGCTAATATTGGGGCCTCACATAACTTTTGGCGAAGTATCTCAAATGAAGTCTGCTGCTCCGGACCCCATGAAAACGAAACACCCTTCCGGGTCATCTTGGTGAGTGGCACGACGATCTTGGAGAAATCCTTAATAAATCTCCGATAATAGCCGACCAAACCCAAAAAGCTCCTGATCTCGGTGGGTGACATTGGCACCTCCCACCTCATGACTGCCTCAATCTTGGCCAGATCCACCAATATCCCATTCTGGTTGACGAGGTGTCCCAAGAACTGAACCTCCCGCAACCAGAACTCACACTTGGAGAATTTTGCATACAGCCTCTCCGATCTCAGGACTCCAAGGATCTCTCTCAAATGCTCCTCATGCTGCTCTTTGGATTTGCACACCCTGTTCATGAGATCCATGAACACCGCCGGTGCGTTAGTGAGTCCAAAAGGAATCACCACAAAGTCGTAATGCCCATAACGAGTCCGGAATGTTGTCTTTGGGACGTCCTCCTCCCGCACAATCACCTGATGATACCCAGACCTCAAATCAATCTTGGAGAACCAAGATGCTCCCTGCAGCTGGTCGAACAAATCATCGATCATCGGCAATGGGTAACGGTTCTTTACCGTCAACTTGTTCAACTCCCGGTAATCAATACACATTCGGTGTGAACCATCCTTCTTATTTCCAAAAAGAATCGGCGCTCCCCAGGGTGAGCTACTCGGCCTGATAAACCCCTTTCCCAGCAGCTCCTGGAGCTGCGAGGATAACTTCTACGTCTCCGGAGGCGCAAGGCGATAAGGCGCCTTAGCGATAAGCGCAGCTCCCGAAACCAACTCAATACTGAACACTACCTGCCTCTCCGGAGGCACACCTGGTAATTCCTCTGGAAACACATCCGGGAACTCACACACTATCGGAACCTCCTCAACCAACTTCGAACCCTCTGAAACAACCCTCGCATCCATCACATATGCCACAAATCCTCTACAGCCCTGCTGTAGACTCTGGGCTGAACAAAATGCTGACCCTGTATGTGTACCCTCACCGTACACCGTAAGAACTCCCTCACTGGGGTCTCGTATCGTCACCAACTGATGCTCGCAATCTATAACGGCTCCAAATCGGCTCAACCAATCCATGCCCACTATAACACACATATCCCCCATCGTAATCGGGACCAGATCTATCGGGAACTCCGCACCGAAGATCTCCAGGGTACACCCTCGAATCACCTCTGATGCATACACTGATCGCTCATCAGCTATGGAAACTCGCAGAGGTCGACTCAACGCCTCCCGACGGATACTAATGTGCTGACTAAATACCAAGGAAACAAATGACCGACTCGCACCCGAGTCAAATAACACCAAAGCAGGTACAGAACTCACAAGAAAAATACCTATGCATATCATCATATAAGCACAACATCATAAGCAAAAGATAAAATACATAATACATACCAGCCACAACATCGGGCGCCGCGTGAACTTCCTCCGCAGTCAACTGAAAAGCTCTCCCACGAGCCTTCGGAGCCTCGGCCTTCACCGGTCGAACCTCGGCAACCCTAGCAGCAGGCGCAGATCCCTGTGCTGATCCCTAGTGTAAGCTGAGGGCACTCGACCTTCTAATGGCCGGTCTGGTTGCAATGGAAGCAAACCATAAATCCCTTGGGGCAATCCCTGACGATATGCCCCTCCTTGCCACATTTGTAGCAAGCACCCGATCGACAGGCCCCCTCATGACCCTTGCCGCACTTTCCGCAAGTGCGGCCCTTCTAGCCTCCAGTCCTCGAATCGGCGGACTTGGTCCGCTTGGCTGCCGGCTGAGACTGAGTCGGCCGCCGATCCATCCTCCGAGACTCGGCCTCCTCCCTGGCCTGAGTCTCCAACTCAATCTCCCGCTTCCGGGCATTTGCCTGAAGCTCAACAAATGTCCGATACGTTGAGTTCGACACGAACTCCCGAATGTCCCTCCTCAGAATACCCAAATACCGGCTCATCCGAGCCTGCTCAGAAGACACCTGCTCAGGGCAGAACATCGCCCTCTTATGAAACTTCCGAGTGATCACAACAACCGAATCATTACCCTGCTTGAGGGTCAAGAACTCCTGAACCAGTCGTTCCCTCTCCACCGAGGGAACATACTCGTCTTTGAACATGGTGGTGAACCGCTCCCAGGTCACCGCTGAAATCTCCGTAAGAGTGAAGTTCGCTGTCACGAACTTCCACCAATCCTTCGCTCCCAAGCGAATCTGGTTCAAAGCGAACCGTACCCTCAGATGCTCCGGCCATGAACACATATAGAAGCATCCCTCAATGTCAGCAATCCATCTCATCGTAGTGATTGGATCCTGCGTCCCATCAAACTCGGGTGGCTTCGTGTTGCTGAACTCCCGGAACAACAACGAGTCACCTCCCTGAGGCCTGGCAGCAGCCACAGCTGTTGTAGCTGCAGCGGCTGCGGCCTTAGTCACCACAGCGTATCGCTCATCAAAAGTCTCCAACAGTGTGGTCTTGATAGACCCAAACATCTCCGGAATCTCGGCCCTGATCGCCGCAGCCACTTCATCGTGGATCATCTGATGAAGCTCCTCGTCACTCACACCGCTCGCCTCAGGTCTGTGGCGTGTCCCAACCATGATGCCCCTCTGAAATACAACATAAATTTATCAGGGACTCGATCGAGCATAATCATACTCGATGGCGCTACCCTACTCGTCCTCCGTTGTCCAAAAGATTCTTACTTGGAATGCCCACTGATCCGGTGTCTTCAGTAGTACGGGCCCAATACTACTGACCACATCGCATCAGTATTCACTCCAAGTCCTCCTCCTTGGATCTTGGATTATGAGTACTCTATTCTCATGAGCTCCTATCTGCTAGCTACTCATTCTCAAAGCATCTCAGCAGCAGAAAACTCCTAGGCTAAGGCATCACAAATCATGCCACTCTAGTCCTAATATGTATACCTAGCCTACTCTAGCATGCATAATGTAACATAACATATCTCATAACATATAACGTAAGGGTACTTTTGGGGAGTCACCGTTCGGGCATTGGCTGATCGTACACACGGCTCTGCTCTGTTTTTCTCAAGACTCTTTACTCTTTCTCAAAAAAAAATTATTTTATTATCAAAATTTTCCTCAAATCCTCAGTTTGAGTTCAGATGCGCCCGAAGATGCATCCGAGTCCCTCAAACCAAGGCTCTGATACCAACTTGTAACAACGTAAATTTCAAAACAAAATTTTCTTTTTGACACAACCGTTTTCATATAAAAAGTTTTACAAAATATCCGGTAATAGTTATCAAAACATATTGTATCCCAAGATCACAAAAATCAAATCCTCTCTCTAGTGTGTACGCATCACGCCGGCGCCTTCCCACGGTCCTTGCTAGTACCTGAAACACATAACACAACAACCGTAAGCATAAAAGCTTAGTGAGTTTCCCCAAAATACCCTTACACACATACACCTTTCCAGGCCATACTCTACACGACCTTCCGGTCCATGTATCTCAGGGGACTTCCGTCCCAGTCCCAGTAGACCTTCCGGTCCTACTCGTATCGACCTTCCGGTTCATGACTACCTGACCTTCCGGTCCATGTCATAACGCCTTCCGACCCCTATCATACATAACATACATATCACATACAGAACGCATACAGAACATGCAACGCATATGATACAAAACATGCATCTCTTAACATACGAGACCTTCCGGTCACACATAGGTACCTTTCCAGGTACAGTATAGTGAGAAGACTCACCTATGATATCTCGGTAAGTCTCTACCTTGGTAGAAATGTGACCTAGCCTCCGCCTAATCACATAAAGCAAATATTCCCATAAATACAAATGCACTCAACCCTAAAAGTCCACAAGGTCAACGGTCGACTTTGACCCGACTCGACGAGTGCACTAGGGCGACTCGGCGAGTCTACACGTGTCAACGACTCTCTCTTGAACCCTCTCTTGGCACGTCGAGTGTTTCCCCAACTCGACGAGTTCCATCTGGCAAGAATCGCGGGGCCACCCCGACTCAACTCGTCGAGTCCCAAGAACAAATCGGTGAGTTCCAACTCGAACTCAGACACCTGACTTACCCTGACTCACCGAGTCATTCCCCCAACTCGACAAGTCCACTCACTAAGTGATTAACGGGCAACCTTCAAACTACTCGCCGAGTCCCAAGAACAACTCGGCGAGTTCATGCCATGCACAAACTAAAGACGACTTCTGAGGTTAGATATGCTCCATCAAATCTTAGATCTAGCCTCTCCAAGCATGATAATCACGTAAAGTTCGGATCTTGACACACAAACAACCTCTATTTGCTCTTATATGATGTTTTAGCCCCATTTATCACAACCCATGGTCAAAACCCCTAAAGATCTTCATAAAGCTTGAAGAGTAAAGCCCTCTGGACCTCAATGGATCCAAATCTAACGCCTTAACGCACATAGGGACGGATTGGCCTCAAAACTAGCCAATAAAGGGTCCAAGAAACCCTTAATCCACATCATCATCATAACAACAGAAAAGGAGCTGAGATATTACCTCTAAAGTGATGCTCTGAGCTCCAAAATCGTAAGATGTCCACTTCCCTTGCTTCCTCTTGGCTAAAACCTCCTTTTTCCTTGTTAAACAAGCTTCAATGTTAACAATGGCCTTCTCTCTCTTCCCAAAACACTGAAGTGCTCTAGGGTTTCTCTCAAGGGACTAATAGATGCAAATGACGGCCCTAAGGGCCTTTAAATAGGTCCCAAACCCATGAAATTAGGGTTTTATTAAACAGCATGGACTCGCCGAGTCCACCCCTTGGACTCACCGAGTCCATACGCAAATCCGCGTGGACATCCGCGACCATACTCGGCGAGTTTATACTCCAACTCGCCGAGTCCCCTCTCAAAATCCAAAAATAAATGAATAAGAAATAATACTTGGGAACCCGGATGTTACAAAAATTATTGGATATCCTAAGTGTTGGATAAGGTGTCTAAGTCCATAACTTATTTGGTATATACTTGACCCGACCCGGCATGGTCCATTTGGGTTGCATCTCACCCGAACTATTTATGGATAATTTTATGAGAGTTATACACATATGTTTATTAATATATTATAAGTTATAATATATTAATATGAAGTTATGTTATTTAATTAGTATTAGTCTTAAATTAATTATGAATTAATTTAGAGATTAAAAGGAAGACTAATTAGATTATGGGCTATTGGTTTTATATGGTGTGGGCTAACACTCATTTGTTAATGGGCTAGGCTTATATGGAAGTCCATGGATGATCCATGGAGCTTTTAACCCATGGATCCTTGGAAAGGAAAAGACATGGGTTATTAGGGTTTCACCCTAATCATGTATACTATATAAGCATGCTTATGTTGTATGAAATGGCCCCTAAGGGGTAACTAGTGAACTAGTGTGTGTGTGCTTGTGTGTGGCTGAAAATACAAGTGTGTATACTTTCTCAAAGTTTTCCAAGAGTTTGTGGTGTTTTGTGATTCCATTTGAGGCATTCACACTATTGGTGTTTGGCCCTCAAACTCCTTAGGAATTGAACTTATCATCAAAAGGTATGTAATCTCATCTAATTCTTTTATGTTTAAAAGTACCCCATGCCATGTTAGATAGGTTATGAACCTTGGAAAATTATTATTTTGCATGTATTTAGACAAACATAGATCCAAGGTTTATTAGGGTTGCATGCACACTTAGGAAGTGTTAGATTGCTTAAAACTCAACAGTGGTATCAGAGCCTAGGCTTGCTTGTTTGAATACTTGATGCAAATTGTTGAAAATCGAAGATTTTATGCTGTCTGCACAGCTGAATCGCCGAGTCCATGATGGGACTCGACGAGTCCAAGGCAAAACTCATCCAACTCGGCGAGTTGGACCCCCAGACAGCATATCTTCGAGTTTTGGTGCTGGAATTGGTCTAGAATCATTACCTTAAACTGTTTTGGACTCATAAAACCTGTTTTTGATGTGGTAATGATGATGGTGGACCAATTTCAAAGTTATAATCAAAATTCCATGATTTTATGTGTTCATATAATTCTTGAAATTTTGATGATCATGTTCATGTTCTTATGAATTTAGAAGATGATAGGAATTATTTGCTGAATTGTTTAGAATTAATTTTTGATCATTTATGTGTTTTAATGGAGTCCATAATTTGTCCTCAAGTTATGGATATCCAAAGGTCACTTTTCTTTAACACACACATAAAACACATAAGTTACATAAAATGAAGAGTCTTCATTTTTATGAACCTTTAATTCATAAGTTATGAAATGAAAAGTTTTGGATGGTTACAAAAGATGAAGAGTCTTGTCCTTAAGTTATGGAGGTTCAAGAGTCACTTCATTAATAAATATATAAATAAAGTGTAACCTTAATTAATTCCATAAGTTATAAAAATAAAGAAAAGTAATTCTTTTGTTAGTTTAAAGTCTTCCATAACTTGTCCTCAAGTTATGGAACTTGAAGAGTTTTTGGATTAAAACTACTTTAAACACATAAATCATGGAATTAATTGGTTTTGAATAGTTTCAAAACTTGCCCTCAAGTTTTGGAATTTGGAAAAGTTTCACACACTTTAATAAACTTTAATTCCAACACTTAGAATTTTAAAAGTTAAAATTCAACCCTTATACTATTTATAACATTAATGGTTAATTATATATATGTATAAGAACAAGTCGTTTTACCGTTATTAGGCCTCATTCACGAAGCCGGTCTATAAGGTGGGTATAAGGTTGTTGCCTATAAAATGGCGACTTAATGGGTGTCCACTCTCACCCACCGCTTGCTTGATCGGTGGAGGGTCGTTAGCCGAACGGGTAGGACAATGACTTTAAATTCTCATTAAAAGTATGATGAATATTATAAAGTAATTAAATTTTTTATTTAATTCCCAATCTTAGTTACTTTAGGAAAAATGTGAATTTGGTGCTAGCCCATGGAATTCACACTTTGTACCTTACCAAGTCGTTGGTGGAGCGTGTGTGGTTAACCGGCACACTAACTTGGACTAGTAAGGATCACGAAGGGTGACTTAATGTTTGTCATAGATCAATGTAGCGTGTGTGGTTAACCGGCACATTGATTGAGTGATAATATTAAGGGTACCAAGTGAATTGGTATGGTTATTCACACCTTGTTTTGTGATCCTCGGCATCCCAGTACAAAATTTGAGAGGGCACACTCGAGATTGAAACATGCCATTGAAAAGTTCAATGAATCTCAAAAGATCTAGGAATTTCAAATCCAATTAAAATCTAATAAATTATTTCGTTTTTTCATGGTGTAAATTGGTGAATCGTCATTTGCCTACCTTCAAATATTTTATAGCTTGGATTACGGCATCCCTTTTCCAAATTATAAAATATTGTGTTGGGTCCTAGCCTTAATATTTCATATTGGGTGTTATATTAAGGATTTTGAATCAATTAACTTGATTTTCTCCCATTATAGATGTCTGGTTCAGACAACTATGATCTTCCCAAATCTCTTGAAGATGGTGTACCTCAACATCATGCTTCACTTCCTCCACCTCCTCCAATTATTCTCCCTCACCCACAAGTTCTTGAAAAGTTTAAAGTCACTCAATCCCTATTGGCAAGCATAGTCTATGTGTGCTCACATCTTGGAGATAAAGTCACATATTGACAAGCCGGGAGAGTTGGGTGTCAAAGTCTCGTGAAAGTTGGATGTTCAATCACTTTCTTAGTAACATAGTGAGTCTCTTTGGGACTACTATGAGACAGACTATGACATGACCCTTAATAATGTTATCTATTTGCTTGGTGTTTTGGAATCAGCAATGATTTGGAACACTAGTAAAGCAAATTTGATTTAAAGAACAACTTCCCAAGTCTTAAATGGACATTGACAATGGTAGCATTGGATATCTAGAAAAGGATTTCTCTTCCCAATGGAAAGGGATCGGCCATAGTCAACTCGGTTGACCAAATGGTAAAGAGAAAGACTAAGTCTGAGATGGTCTCATGTGCCATTACCAAAGGGTCCATGTGTTTTGTTGCCAAAGGAAGGGGCATTGGTTGCGAAGCTGCCCTATTCACCTGAAAGGTCACAAGGTTGATCAAGTCAAGAGGTTTGACTCTACTTCGGGTAAATTCCACTGTCTAACTCTATTAAGTTCCTATTTGGAGATTCTTATTACATAATGTGAATGGGTCACATGCTGATGTTTTAAGAATCAAAGAAAAGATAGGAAACTTAAAGTAAGTATATGTTGATTTTGATTGTGAAGGTGGGTTTCGATCGCATGGTTCGGCAATCAGAATTTTGAGCTGTTGCTTAAGAGTTTTAATATATTGCTTATGAATAGATAACAACAAGGTTTTCATGTGGATTGTAAGGATGAGTTTTTCCGTAAAGTTTTAAAATAAAAGAAAAAAAGGGTTTTAATTTTATTTATTTTAAAAAAAAATATCCTTACAATGGCATCTGTGGAAAATTGTTGCTTATATGTTTCCAGTAATAGCAATATTGGAAAGTGGATTTGATTCGTTCATTTGTGGTAGTGTCTGAATTTACCAAATGAAGAAAGTTTTTCATCACCCAAGTTTCAATTGGATAGAAACTTGGAATCATACAAGTTGTATTGTATGATGAATGAGAATTTTCATCTTTGAAAAATTAAGACTAATTCTTTGATCACATGTATATGTGAGTCAATTGAAGGACTAAGGAATTAGGTATACTGGGTGTGCGCTGGTCAAGGTCCACCACAAAGATTGATTTGTCATGATTTACTGAAGATTAGTAAATATGATTATACTTATAAGGTTAAGTATAATTCTGTAACATTGGAAAGGTTACAATGTATGACAAAACAAATGAGAAGAATCAAATTAGGCAGAAAGATAAAAGTTTCTAAAATCTGAAAGGATGGGAGAGTACTTTAGTATCGTATTTCATGATCATCTTAATGATTATGAAACCATATCACAAATTCATACTCTAAGGACGTCTTAGTGCATTGTTATGGCTAAGAAGAGAGGTCATGAATTGTTGGATTGGTTAAAATCAAGAAGATGAGTCATACTTCGTTCCAAAACAATTCTTAGAGTCATACTCCAAGATTGTAACTTTGAGTGACATAAAGGAGGATTTATTAACACTAGTCAAATGTAAGAGTAAACTGTTTTCTACTCTTGTACATTTGAGATTGGTAAGTTGTGATGTCTTGGATGAGACAAAGACCAACTAAGACCAATTGTGTGAAGTGTTAGTCTTGATAAGAATCCGCACTATCCCTTGAGTATTTGTTTTGTCAAGGAATGGTTCTTGACTGGGGAAACTTATATGTCAAGGGGACAGTGGGAGCCTTAAAAATCCTGAAAGAGTTTCAAGATTTAATCAAGAGTAAAACCTGTAATTTATCACTAGCACACGACTTAAGGTTTGCAACCTATCGTTTTGACATAATTCTTATTTCTGTACCTACTTCAAATAAGTTGAATTTGCATGTGAGTTATCAGAGTTCAACTTGGAAGCATTGGTGGGCCTTGTGCTACCAAGGTGACAAGAAACTAAGATTGAACAAGATTAATCCATGTAAGGCTGAATTTGTCACTAATCTTATCTTGTGATTATGGTTTTGACAAATTCACATGGATAGGAACTCATACACTATAAAATCTAAGTGTCATAAGGTTTCTCTCCGATTCATGAAAATGATGGTGAGGAAACGCTTTCACTAAGTAGATTTTACATAGATATCAATTGTGTTATTTGCATTTTCAAAAGTCGTTAGTGGAGCGCGTGTGGTTCACCGGCACACTAACATGGACTTGTGAGAAATGGCAACCGTCTAAACAATTAAGACTATGATTACGGTATCCCTTTTTCATAGTTCTGAAAATTGTTTAGACACACATGTGAGCTATCTAAGAAAGGGTGTATGAATCTAAATTTCAGAAGTCCAGCAGATTTCTGGAAATATGTCAGAGCTAGTGGGAGCATAAGTGTTATGTTGATAATCATCATGTTAGTGGGAGCATGATTATTACGTTTAGTGTTGCAAGTTAGAAATGTTAATTATAGAAAACAAAGTTTCAATTCATGAAGTTGCAGGGGTTGAAAAGTTGTTTTGCTATAATTAAGGGAGAGGAAATTATACTTCATTTCAATTCTAAAGCTTAGATTGAGATTTTAATCATCTTTAGTCAAGAATATATATATGAATTTTATGTTGGAATGGTTCAACTTGTATGTTGGAATGGTTCAACTTGAAGAAATTCTATATATATTGCGTTTTCAAAATTTGATTATGATTACGGCATCCCTCTTCATAGTTAAATTTTGAAAACATGGCAAATAAAAAAATATATTGTAGCAAAAGACTGGTCTAGTATCATGTCTTTATGTCAAACATCATGAATCGTGTCCCATATGCTTCGGATATAGGATCGATTGCATGTGCTATAATATTCATCTTTTCTAAATTTTCCAAATGCTTAAGGCATTGAGAAGGGAAAAGTCTAGAACTGGATATGACTAAAGTGATTAAGCAATTGTCGAGGACAAATCTGAGGTTCGCCAAAGATTGGTTGCTCGGGGACAGTTGGAAGTATGATGTAAGTTGTCAGAAAGGACCGTGTTGACATGTTCTGAAAAGAAGTAACTCTTGTTTGGAAGTGATAGTCAAAATGGGACTATGGAAATGTCTCCATAGGTGGAAGTTATTCAATCTATGTAAGATTAGAAAACCTTAATGCAAGAAGGATGTTCAAAGCAATGTAGTTGAATATGAGACTTTCGTTCCATAGAAGTTGACCTTCTTTGGAATACTCTGTAATGACTGGTGACAAGGTTTTGGTGACTTTATGAATAATCATTACAAGAGGAACATTGCATAAAAGTTTAAAATCTAACAGTTTTTTTTGGTAAATGATAGGAATCAGGGATTCTCACATTTACAATAAGGATTTGGGATTGTGAAATGAGTATCATTGGAATCATGTTCAATTGATCTACATCACAATGTAAGGATCATAGACAACCATATATCCAAGGTTTATTAGGGTTGCATGCACACTTAGGAAGTGTTAGATTGCTCAAAACCCAACACTAAGGATTTTAAGTCTAAAAATGATTCTAATAATTTAAATACCTTTGTTAGAAACTTTTCTGCAAATTCAACTACCACTTCCTCTGGGAGTACTAGTACTAATAATTTTTCTGATTCTATTGGAGATTCTGAGTTTCATCAAGTTACTAAGGATCAATATATAATTTTTTACAACTTATTGGTGATAAGCAAGTCAATGAAGAAGTTGCAGTCAATGAAGAAGTTGCAGTCAGTGCAAATATGGCAGGTACTTGTTTGTTTAAAGCCTTTAATGCTTCTGTAAACTGTCAAAAATGGATAGTTGACTCAGGAGCAAATCAACATATGATTGCTTCCAAGTCATTACTTCATGACACTATAGATGTGTTTAAGTTAGATTTACTTGTTAGTCATCCTAATGACACATCAACTAAAATTGAAAAATTGGTAATATGAATTTGTCTAATTCCTTAACTTTGTTTGATGTATTTGTCGTTCCTGATTTCAATGTTAATTTGCTATCTGTTTATAAGGTTTGCAAATATAGTAATTGTGAAGTGGTTTTTAATGAACATAACTGCAAAATTCAGGATTTATAGTCAAATATGATGGTGGGGAGTGGTAGAGAGTCTGGAGGTCTCTATTATATAAATAGTGTACCTTCAAGTAATCTATCTAATTCTTCTAGTTCTTCTTCTCTTTGTTGTGTGTCTAAACTAACTTGGCACAATCGACTTGGTCATCGTTCTAATCAAACTTTGAGTTCCTTAAAGAATAAACTTAAAATTGGAAATGAAACTCTACCACCATGTGAAATTTATCATAAAGCTAAACAAACCAGAGAACCCTTTCCTGTTAGTCAACATACTAGTTCTAAACTTGGTGAGTTAGTTCATTTAGATGTCTGGGGTCCTTATAGAGTGACAACTACAGAAGGAATTAGATATTTTTTTGACTATTGTGGATGATTATACAAGGGCAACTTGGGTTTATCTATTAAATTTCAAAGATGAAGTTTATGATTGTGTTCTTGTTTTCTTTAATATCCTACTCAATCAATTTTGTGTTAAAATTAAAGTAGTTAGATCTGATAATGGTACTGAATTTGTGAATAATAAAATGAGACATTTGATTGAGTCAAAAGGAATTTTACATCAAACATCTTGTGTTCATACTCCACAACAGAATGGAGTTGTGGAGAGAAAACTCAAACATATTTTAAATGTTGCTAGGTATTTAATGTTTCAGTCTCGTATGCCAATCAAGTAGTGGTGAGATGCAATTTTAACTTCAGTATTTCTGATTAATAGAACTCTTACTTTAGTCCTAAATGGTGCTTCACCCCATGAACTTGTTTATAATAGTGCACCTGTTTTTGATAAACTTAGGGTATTTGGGTTTTTGTGTGTTGCCACTAAGTTGCATAATTATGATAAATTTTCTGAAAGAGATGATAAATGTATTTTTCTTGGTTATTCTTCTGATAAAAAGGGTTATAAGGTTCTTAGTCTTGATTCCAATCTTATTTTTGTTTCCAGTGATGTAAAATTTTATAAGTCAGTGTTTCCTTTCAAGCTTAAAACTTCATCTTTGACTGATAAATCAGCTGCCATTGTGAATTCAAATGACCTGTTTTCCTATGATGAGTCATTAAACACTAGTATGGTTCTAGATAAGACTAGGTTAGAAAAATTGAGAAGCGACCATCAGTTGGATGGTGCTAATGCAGACCATGACCTGGATGAGACTTGTCCCTCTAATGTCAGCAACCGGACTGGTGAGGTATATGTGCCTCCTTATGGTGAGATGCTTCCAAATTCATCTACTGTGACTAAGGAAAATGATTCAATCAATACTAATCCTTCTGATAGCTTGTCAACTAGGGTTACTAGATTTGGATGTAGTGTTCACATGCCAGTTAGATTTAGTGACTATATTGTAGAGGGTAAACATAAATATGGGATTGAAAGAACAATAAACTACTCAACTCTTAATAAGGATGCTTTTTGTTTTGTTTCTAGTCTTAATAAATCCGTTGAACCAAAAACTTATAGTGATGCGACTTTGGATCCAAATTGGATCAAAGCCATGAGTGAGGAAATAGAAGCCCTCTATAGGAACAATACCTGGGAAATCACTAATCTTCCTAAAGGAAGAAAAGCCATAGGATGTCGTTGGCTTTATAAAATCAAATATAAATCAAATGGTGATATAGAAAGATATAAAGCCAGGCTTGTGGCTAAGGGTTATAACCAAAGGGAAGGTGTAGATTATGAGGAGACCTTTTCTCCAGTTGCTAAAATAGTAACAGTTCATATTGTTGTTTCTTTAGCACTTTATAATTCTTGGCCCCTTTATCAATTGGACATTAATAATGCTTTTTTATATGGGGATTTATCTGAGTGTGTATATATGAGTCAACCTGAAGGATATCATGCTAAGGATGATATCAAGGTTTGTAGGTTGTTAAAATCTCTTTATGGCCTTAAACATGCCCCAAGAAAATGGAATGAGAAGTTGTGTTCTTCTCTTTCTAGTTTTGGTTTTAAACAGAGCATGCATGATTATTCCTTGTTTGTTAGAGATTTTCAAAATACTTTTGTTGTGCTTCTTGTCTATGTGGAGTATTATCTTAACTGGAAATGATGAAACTGAATTAAACAATGTTAAAGCATTTCTTAAGTCTTAGTTTTTAATCAAAGACTTAGTTGATTTAAAATATTTTTTGGGCATTGAAGTGTTAAAAACTGAAAAAGGCATACGTCTTAATCAAAGGAAGTATTGTATGGAAAAAGAGAATGTGATTTGGACATAATTTGGTCATTAAAAGAGAATGTGATTTGGAAAAATCTGATTACTTAGTTAATATAACTGAATTTCAGAAACTTATTGGTAAACTGATTTATCTAACTGTCACACGCCTTGATATTTCTTATGTTGTTCAGTTGTTGAGTCAATACATGCATAAACCAAATAAGTCGCATGTTAATATTGCTTTCAGGTTGTTGAGGTATTTGAAAAATAATCCAGGTATGGGGGTTCATTTGACTAAATCTAGTTCTTTTAGTTTGGTTGGGTTTGTTGATGCAGACTGGGCTAAATGTTTGATTAGTAGAAGGTACGTGACTGGTTATCTTGTTTACTTGGGAGGTTCACTTGTCTCTTGGAAAAGCAAAAAACATAGTACTGTTTCTCGCCCCTCCACTGAATCTGAATAAAGAGCATTGGGGAGTATAACATGTGAAATAATATGGATTTTAAAATTGCTTCATGATTTAGGAATAAAACCTAATTTGCATGTGGATATATTTTGTGATAATGAATCTGCTATCAAATTAGCTTTAAATCCAGTATTTCATGAAAAGACTAAACATTTTGAAGTTGATCTTCATTTTGTGAGGGAAAAAATTGAAAATGGTGTTTTAAAAGTAAATAAAATTTTGTCTTTAAATCAAAATGCAGATATACTTACCAAATCTCTTGGAAGTGTTCAACATGAATATATTGTGAATCGTTTTAATATGATTGATATTTTTAAAGAAAATTAAGTATATGATTTCTCAAATTAATGTTTAGTTTGAGGGGGCGTGTTAAAAAGAATAATTGATTTTTACAAACTTAAACATTAATTTATAGATTATTGGGTAAAATGTGTATTTTTTTTATATATGTAGGGGTGTATCGTGTATATTGTTTGCATGTTATTGGATAAACCCGCGAGTCATCGAATCATACCCGATGGTTTAGAGACCCGAGATATATATTGTGTTAAATGTGATAATTTGAGTTAGTTGAGATATTTTTAGATGAATGATTAGTTTTCTCTCTCTGCTTATGATTAAGGCTTCTATCCTAGGGTTTGTTCATACGTCATATTCTTGTATAATCTGTGATAATTTTAGAGATATGAGTGTGAGTGATTTGTAGAGAGTTTTGAGTTGTAATCTGTTGATGTAAACCATCTGTTTCATAGTGAATGAAATGATGATGTTGGGAAGATATTGTATTGATTACGTTATATATATATATATATATATATATATATATATATATATATATATATATATATATATATGTAGAGAGAGAGAGAGAGAGAGAGTTAAGTTATTGTATTCTAAATATTTATTGTGTGCATGTACCATTGATTGGTGGACCAATCATTTTAGTTATTTTAAGAAAATAATTAATGCATATTACATGTTGAAGATATAATGAGTATTAATTAAATCTTCAGAATTTAATATGAATTAATACTTTCTTTAAATAACTAAAATAATTAGTCTAGAAACATTTGAACTTAACTCTTTCTTTATATATATATATATATATATATATATATATATATATATATATATATATATAGAGAGAGAGAGAGAGAGAGAGAGAGAGAGAGAGAGAAAGAGAGAGTTAGGTTCATATATAAACCTTAATTATTGTATGAACGTATAACCAATTCTGAGCCAACCATTTAATAATGGTAATTTCATAATTTTGTTAATTAAATTAATTGATATCTAAAATTAAATCCTTATAATTATGGTAACTAATTAAACTTCGAATATCATAATTTTGGAAAATAATGATCATGCCTGCATCAAAAGAAACTACTGTTGGCGATGTATCTTTTTTTTTGTCAATGGCGTTAAAAGAAAATTTGGAATATTTTATACTTTCCAAATTCTCTAAGAATGTTTTTTTTTTTAACTTTGTTTTTTTTAACACACAATGCGTTATTCGTCCAGAATATATTAATCTTCCAGAATACGTATGTATAGTTACGTATTTACATCTTTTTCTCAAGAAAATGTTGGCTAAGTGATTCAAATACATTTATCTATTAATCGATTCTTAACGAATTAACTTTTATTTTAGAGAATGAATTCTGATTCTTCAAGAATGTTTTAGGAGAATGTCATTCTTAACCATTCTTGTCAATAAACATGTAACCGATGATTTAATCATTCTTAAAAATCAATATTTAATATTTTTTAAGAATGTATC
Organism: Lactuca sativa; assembly: GCF_002870075.4. Taxonomy (NCBI): domain Eukaryota; kingdom Viridiplantae; phylum Streptophyta; class Magnoliopsida; order Asterales; family Asteraceae; genus Lactuca; species Lactuca sativa. Next base: position 332,257,602 of record NC_056627.2, on the reverse strand, counting down.
TAAATTGATTATTTTTCTTATAAATTGAGTAATTTACAAAATGTTTATTTAAATATTTATTTGTTACATTTTTTTTATTAATTGACTTGACTTATTTACATATAATGTAGTTAATTCCATTTCTCTCTCTTAATAAATTATTATACTTGTCATTATAATTAACTAAGTGTAGCTATATAGTGAATGTCAGTCCATGTTAATAAAATGTACCATCAGATCACCACTTTTCATTTTCTTTAATCTAATGATCAAAATTTAGTCATACACTCACACAATATTTATGATCCACATTTGATCCTAACCCTATATATATATATATATATATATATATATATATATATATATATATATATATATATATATATATATATATATATATATAGGTAAAGGTTCAAATGAAAACCAAAAAATGTTAAGAACCATAAGAACTTCTAATTTTAGATGTTTATAAAGGGTTTAGGGTTACCCTAAACCCTTTATAAACATCTAAAGTTAAAGGTTCTTACGGTTCTTAAAGATGTTTTATTTTTGATGAAAACGAGGTTATTCCCTAAACCCTTTATAAGCATCTAAAGTTAGAGGTTCTTATGGTTCTTAAAGATGTTTTATTTTTGATGAATACGAGGTTATTCATACCGAACACGACTTTGTGATATCAGATATGTATATTACTTGGAGTCATTATTACGCTATTTATTTTTATGAAGTTTATGACGTTATAATTGTGTATTTTGATTTATGCAAATTTTTGAACAAAAAGAAGTTTTTATGAGTTTTAGATAAGTGTTTATGATTGTAAAGATGTTATAAAATACGTTTTGTATAGTATCTCAGTATTGTATATCCCTCTGAAGTATTTGGCCGCTTTAAGTAGCAGGCCAAATAATTCTTGCATTACGCAATTTGCAATGATTGGACTAAATTTGTGATTACTTTTTAATACAAGTGAAAAACATAGTCACGTTAAAATATTGAGCCTACCATTTTGGTTATTTTTGTCACTAGCCAAATAGTAAGTTCTTTGTAACAATTTGTTCAATTTACACATTAAAAATCTCAAATATTATCCTTTGAAGATTAAATTTGTTTGGTACGATCTATAATTTCTTGGTTAAGGTTCGTTCAACTACGGAATCAAATACACCAAATCCTAGCATTTTGATGCAATCCATTTCTTCTGTTGTAAAATCTCAAGATTTTTAATTCACTTATTTGAAGCGAATGCTAAATGGTGTATAATTGACATATATGTGTGCTTGATTATTTAAAACCATAAGGAAATCGAATTGCTCAAAAAATAAACTCAAACTCAACACCAGAATATAATAACATTAATATTCAGAAAGCATAAGCTGATCACAATGTAATATCTGAAAATTGAAATAAAGAATAAATCCAATACATAACTGGCAAATAATTATAATGTAATAGCAATGGATCTGTATCGAAATAATACTGCACTCACGTCGTCATCCAAAATAACATCAATTCCTGAACAGAGCCACGAAGGAGAGAAGCAGAGAAGTTCCGATCATGACACCAGACGCCGGTAGAGAGAACGCCGCTCCAGCGAGCGGAGAAGGTGCCGGAGCCAACTCCTGAGCCGACACAGTAGCGGCGGAGATCGCCACAGCAACAATAGCGAGAACAGAAGCCTTCTTCACCATGCTAACTTGGGCCATTTCTCTTGAATTTATGGAGATTTTAACAATCAACAGAAAGAAGCAGGCAGAAAGCAATGTGAATAAGTGAGTCTCTTCAAACTTGTGTGAGAAAAGTGAAGGTAAAAATGGTGGTATTTATAGAGGGGGAAATATGGAAGAGAAAGGAAACAATAAAGTGACAGCGCGAATCACGCTGCAAATTGGTCACCCAACTTTTATTTAAAATAAAAAGGAAAAAAGAAAAAAGTTTGAAATGCAGATCTTTTGAGATCTACGGTCCAAAATAGTGATGAGTTGTATTGTGATTTGACTGGCTAACGGTCGGTTGTTAAAGTCAAATAATTTGGTGACACGTTGTTTCTGTGGATCGCTTTTGTCTTGGCGTGTTATCATTGTCGACGATACTGTGGTTAAAACTTAAAACTTAAAAGCTAATATTTACATTGAATATTACGTTAATATATATTAAATAAGGTTAATGGCATTCTCCAATCTCTTTCAAAATTAGTAAATTACAACCAAAAATAATTAAATTTATTCGTAAATATTAAAGTTAATGGCATTCTCCAATCTCTTTCAAAATTAGTACATTACAACCAAAAATAATTACTTTTATTCCTAAATATTAAATAAGGTTAATGGCATTCTCCAATCGCTTTCAAATTCAGTACATTAATACCAAAAATAGTTATTTTTATTTGCTATTCTAATCTACTTCTACTTATTCTAATAAACAAATACATTTAAATCTCACTAATATCACCTCTCAATCTTATATTCACCCACATATTGTTTTCCAGCTCAAGCTATAATACCGTAGAAATCGGCTTTCATCTTATATCCCGAATTATCAACACAAATATTGAATTCATTGACAAAAAATCAGGAATAAGATCTTATCCAAATTTAATTTAAATTGTCAAATACAACAGTTTGGGCTTATATTATTCCTCTGATCTTCACTTCCCGTCGATCACCGATTCTTGAAGGTAAATCGATTTATCCCGAAAACATTGAAGCTCTTGTCATCGATTCAAGGTTCAATATCAAACTCTATCCATTTCTCTTGTACGGTATACGTCTATTCCTTATTTATGAATTCAAATAAATTATTTGAACAACACATGTGTTGTAAAGTATGAAATTATGGATGTTTGTGTGTGTGTCTCTATGTGCGTCCCATTGATTATTTCATAGTGACATATTTTTTATAATAGTTAATTAAAAAAACAAAATTTAAATGTGATGTTCTAATAGAAGGACGTATCATTTGAAAGGGATTGACCATGTCTGGCCATTTCTGTAGTTTTGCATAATTACAAACCATTACTATTTTTTTAGTTTCCATTGGTTTTTAAAATATATCTTAACCTTAACTATATTATAAAGCATTTTGAATAAATCTTGAAAATTAAGAGTTACAAATTATATGGCTTGATGTACATACCTTTAAGGCTTTAATGCAAATACTACAAACATTTTGTTTAAAAAATTACCTTAAATAATGTCCGTTAATTATAAAAATTAAGTACTAATCTTTCAAATTTCAAATGCAAACCTTTTGTTACGGCCTTTTCCATATCACCCAATCTCGGCGCCTATCTTGCACAAACACACGCCTAAATCCCTAAATTTTCGAGAAACGCTATCGATTAAACCAATAAACCCCCCAAATTGAAATTTCAGTTCTTTGCCGTATGCTTCTCTGTTTCACTGTCACTCCCATGGCTTCGCCTTCATGGCCACTCACTGCTAGCCGCCCAGACGTCCACAACCATAACTATTACTCTCATTTCCTTCACCCAAAATAGGTAATCAGGTAATATAGTTGTGCTACCTCATGTTCATCTTCCTCTTAATCCTCTTATCATGGTATAAATTTCACATGTTTAGTTTTTTATTGACCCATTTTCTATTTCTTTACAAGAATTTGAAAATCGATTGATGTGATTTTTGTTTTATGGCACACGATGAGTAGTTCTGATTGGGGAGAAACTCTATGAGTATAGAGCCCCATGCTTTTATTTTTTTCATTGTTCATGGTTGGTTGATTTATATTGTTTCAACTTGAAATTTGACACTTGGAAAATGTTTGTCTAATATACAAAGAACATAATTTTTTCCCAAAGAATAATCCCCTTGTACAGATGTACTTAACTTAGCCAAAAGTGAAATTAGAACATAAAAGTCAAGCGTTTGAAGATGTAATTAATTATTTATCTACTTCAGCCTTTGTCACGAATGGTTTATTGATTAAGTTTTGTATTTTTCCCATATAGCGTACTTATTATTTACCAAATATCTAAGCAGGTGTTGTTTTTTTTTATCTTGAATAAGTTATGAAAGGAGTTGTTGAATCCATGATGAGATATGTACATATGAGTGCTAAAACATCTCGGTAAAATAAAAAGCTACAGTACGTAGTTATGTACTTGGAAACTTGGAGTACAAACTTGATATGTGTGGGCTAGGTGCTACTTCCAACGAAGAAATGCACGCATCACTAGTTTCATATTTCATATACTAGAAAGTATATAGGAAAGTGATTTAAACTTCTGAATTGTATATTGGAGCCAAAGGGGTAACATGGGAAAGTGATATTGTGGAATTTTTGCATGCATTAATGAATTAAGTTTTATATGCTTTAAGTCAAAAGTAATTAGATCAAGTTGTGGGTCTTGTCAATACCTTCGCGTGCATATAAAGATCATTGAAAACGGGTTCATAACGAATAAGTTATGATTGTTTAAAGTTGTAATGGAATATGTGAAATACGTCACCACGACACGGTCAAAAGGTCACCACGGTGCGATGATTTGTGAAGCCCAAGCCTACAAAATTAGGTTTTGCCCCATATTTAAAGACTTTACCTCTATGTTTTAGGTCATTTTACAGCCTCCATCACATCAAGAGCTCATTAGGAGCAAACCGTAGTCCCCTTTCACAAGTTTGAGTCTCTCATCTATTTTTGGTGTTTTTGCTTGCAATATGTCACATCCCCGGCCGAGGCGGCGGAACGTCGGGATGTGCGACTAAGTTCATAGATCATAGACAAATTGAATATATGGTACAAGTACAACAATGAACAAAGTAGCATTCATGTTCCATCTTGATATTTGAATACAATATTTTTACAAACAATAATAATACATGAATTGCCTTAACAAATTGACATATAACACAACAACAAGTAAACTAGGTCACATGTAATCCAATCTGTCTTGAATGTCAGTAATTTACTGAGAATACATGTAGTTTTGAGAGTCAACACAAAGTTGGTGAGTGTCACAGGTTTTCTGCTAACGCAGTAATACTTTTAATAAGTCTAAAAAGTATTATATTTGTATGTATAACGATAGTTAAAAACCGTGTTTGCAATGAGTCTCTAATAGCCCAAAAATGTATTTCTGTATAAGTAAATCCATATTGTAACTGTCTTTGTAATAAATCATTGAAAGCCAAAATGTATCTTTTGTATAAGTAACCCATACTTTTATAAACCATGTTCGTAGTGAACCTTTGAATATCCTTGAAAATCGAACCGTTATGTTACATAAGTAATTCCATACTTAAAAATAGCTTTGAAAGAAACCAACCCCGTGGTCATAAGTGAGAGAAAGAGAGAGATATCCCTAGTTAATGTTTTTATTTTATATAAAACTATTTGATTGTATGTTAGCCCCGTAAACCAAATCTATCACTAATATGATAGTAAGTGATTCCAGAAATCCAATATTTTCTTAAAACGAGTCGTAGTCTCAAAAACCCTAAGACCAAAAATGTATAAGTATTACTATACTCGGAAGTAGTATTATGTAGTTTTATTCTTATATAAAACCGTATGAATGTATGTTAGCCCCGTAAGCCAAATGTATTGTTAATACCCCATGTGAATTATTATACCGTGCTAATGACATAGATGGTCTGTCACGACGTTCTTCAGGCGTCAGAATGTTATGACATTTTTCACCCAAGACCTGCCGGTCTAACTGTAGCTAACAACTAGGGTGCGGGATTGTCAGTCCCGTATAGATCTATACACAAGTATCATGCCCTCTTACGGGATACTCTGGTTATAATAGAGGACTTTTGTAGGTACCCATGGTAGGTACGGTGAAGACTATGTCACACAAAATTGTATTAACGGGTTTACGTATAGTGTAATGAAAACTTTTTTGTAAGTGGAAATATTAACTTTCCATAGTGATTACATAGTGTAACAGTATAATGCACTCGTTTTTATAACAATGAATGTTTCAAATTAACGAACATATGTACATGTATAAACATGGTGTACTTACACATAAACATGTTTAATAATAGCTTGAATCCTTGAAATATTATAGAGTATCATAACGTACTTGTTATAATATGAAATGACACATGAAAATTATATAATCTTGTATCATGTAGTATAGGTTGTGTAACTAGCTATTTCACGATAAAATAACACGAATACGTATACGAAAAATTTATACTAGTTTATTCATAACAATATGGTAAATTGTTAAATAATAATATTTGTATAAGTTAGGTTTATTGTATTTTTGCATAAAAAGGCTATTAGTTTGTATAGAAAAAATATATTGACACATGTATTCCCCCCTGAAATAATTAAAATATTAAAAAGGGGCCGTAAGCACTCACATTCATAGCGTGAGTTCGATTTGTTCGGATTCGGATTCTTTTGAGATGCTTGTTGTGAGAAACCGCAAATGCCACGTTTCTTGATCTTTGAAATATTCTCGGGACTGTTTCGTAACGAATCAAACTATTGGAGACTGTTTGGTAATTTTAATTAAATGGTTAGACTGTTTTGGTAAAAAAGAATACCAAATGAGGGGTTGTTTTAAACAAATGGGTTAAATGTTTGGGGTTAGGACCTATTTTGAACAAAGAGTTTAACAATGGGGGTATTTTAGTCTTTTTATAATTAAAATGACTTAAAGGAGTTAGGGATTTTTATGTATCTCGTTTTCTTTAGTTTGATTGGGAAATTAAAGGATGAACAGGCAGCCTCATCTTCTTCTTCTTCTATCTCTTTTTTTTTTTTCTTATTTTGACAAAAATTGGCGATGGGTTTTAGGTAAAACAAATAAACTAGAAAAACAATTCCTAAGTTCACATGCAACCTACTTTGGATCTATGTTTTAACTATTGAACATATAACTTTGAATTGCAAAACAAGAACCCTAGAGGAGAGAGGCTATTTTTCAAAAATAAGAAACTAGGGTTTAGGAATTACATACCTTTCAGTTGTTATAGCAAACAATTGATTATCCTCTTGAACTTGATCTTGATTTCCTTGGAAGCTTAGCACCACAAATGTAATGTCTCTAATGGAATCACACCCAAGAACTAGCAAGAAGGAAACTAGAAGGAGAGAGAGGGAGGGAGTATGCAATTCTCGGCCTAGGGTTTCTTCAAACGAAGGAGTGGCCAAAATGTGAGCCAGGAGGCTCCTAATATAGCTGAGGGATCTAGGGTTTAGGAAAAACCCTAATGCTCCTTGCTTAGGGCCTAAGCAAACCCAAGGGCCTTATCCAAGCCCCCATGGACGAAATCATTAGGGTTTCCCCTATAGATTTAATCCACCCTCTTCCAAGGGGGTTCTAGAGCCTTCCACTCAACTATTAGATAACTGCAAACTAGTCCCTGCACCTTATAATTAATACTTTTAACCCCAAAATTAATTCTGATTAATTTCTGGCTAACTATTAATTAAACATAATGATTTCTAATTAATATACTTATCTTTTAACATATTAATAAATTCATTTATATTAATTTATTAATCTTATAATAAATTAATATCTCTCCTTTCATAATTTCTTTGTCCGGTTGCTAGGTTTGAGGACAACCCAAAAGGACTGTGTTGCTATCAATTCAAGTACGTACCAATTATAGTTATGGACTTAGACACCTAATCCAACAGTCTCCCACTTGGATACGTCTGTAACTATAATTCCTAGTATGACTTCTAAATTTGACCAGCAAATTGTAGCTTCCAAAAGCTGCTGCCGAACTCTGACCCAGTCAGTTACGTGTCCTAAGATAAGTGATCTCATGACCCTTCGTTCTACTAGATATCCCTCGACATAAGACATGGAATACAATCAATCTCTTTGTCCATAATCTATGTTTCCCGATTTCTGATTTGTGATGATATAGGACTTCTAATCGAACACATCAATTCAGTCCTGGCTGGGCCCAGCACAAAAGTCAACACCAAATCATCGAGGGGCCCACAGATATCGCTTTTCCCGTTATGGCAAAAGGAACGAATAAGCATTGACTCATATGCTTCTATCTTTTACTTATCAAACCATACATGACAATACGTTTTATAACACCAAGTTACTGATGCGTTTTCATATCACCAATGTATAGCCGACTTGAAAATTACAACTCATATATCTCTGTTTCAAGATCATAGATATTATCGTCTCAGTATTACTCGTGATGAATTCCATGAAGTAATACTCTGAGCGTGGGTTTATCCAATACTCAAATCTCACTCTCTGAGTACTCATGAACATTGCAGCAATTCTATTGCTATGTCCATCCTTAGACAATCTACAATCCAATTCATGACAGTCTTAATTCACTACTTACTTCCAAAAGTACGAGCGACTGTGGAGTTTGAACAATCATATTATTCGGGAAGTAAAACATGCAAAATATGAAACACAATAATAAACAATTGACAAAAGGTAGTAAACTAACTCATAAATAATACTTTATTATTTAATCACCAAAAGTCAATTACATTTACTTTGTAACAAGTTTTTGAACTAGACTAATCTAACCACTAAAACTAATATCATCTTTCAGCCCTATGCTTCGAGCATGCTGAATATGCTTAGCCCTACTCAGACCCTTTGTGAGGGGGTCTGCTGGGTTATCTTCAGATGACACCCTCTTTACAACAAGATGGCCTTCTTCTACTCTATGTCTGATGAAATGGTACTTTCTGTCGATATGCCTGGTCTTACCATGGTCTTTGGGTTCCTTAGTTAAGGCAACCGCTCCCTCATTATCGCAGAACAGTTCCATAGGCTCCTGGATGGTTGGAACAACTTCGAGATCCCCGATGAAGTTCCTCAACCAAGCTGCTTCTTTAGACGCTTCACTCGCTACTATGTACTCTGATTCACAAGTAGAATCAATCACCGTATCTTGCTTGGAACTTTTCCAAGTAACCGCTCCTCCATTCAGTAGAAATACCCAGCCAGATTGAGAACGGAAGTTATCTCTATCTATTTAAAAGCTGGCATCACTGTAACCATGTACTCTCAAGGTATCATTGCCACCAAGTACAAGGACCCAATCCTCCGTTCTTCGCAAATACTTGAGTATATTCTTTACTACTATCCAATGAGCTCTACCTGGGTTTCCCTGATAGCGACTGACCATGCTCAAAGCAAAGGCCACATCAGGGCGAGTACATGTCATACCGTACATGATTGATCCAACAGCGAAAGCATAAGGTACATGACTCATGTTAGCTATTTCCTCATTTGTACTAGGGCATTGAGTCTTACTCAATTTTGTGTTGCTCTGGATAGGTAGCTCTCCCTTCTTGGAATTTTCCATACTAAACCTCTTTAGTACCTTATACAAGTATGTGCTCTGACTAAGTCGAATTAGTCTCTTCTTTCTATCTCTCAATATCCTAATCCCAAGAATATAGTCGGCTTCTCCTAGGTCTTTCATGGCAAAACACTTTCCAAGCCAAGACTTAACTTCGTTCAAGGTTGGAATGTCGTTCCCAATGAGTAATATGTCATCGACATATAACACTAGGAAAGTTACTATACTCCCACTAGCCTTGATATACACACAAAACTCATCTTCACTTCTAGAGAACCCAAACTCTTTGACTTTCTCATGGAAGCAAAGGTTCCAGCTGTGAGATGCTTGTTTCAACCCATAAATGGATTTCTCAAGCTTACACACTGTATTGGGAAACTTGGCATCTACAAAACCCTCTGGCTGATTCATGTAAACATCCTCAGCCAACTTCCCGTTAAGGAAAGCAGTCTTGACATTCATCTGCCAGATTTCATAGTCATGAAAGGCAGCTATGGCGAGCAATATCCTGATAGATTTAATCTTGGCTACTGACGAGAAAGTTTCATCATAGTCAACCCCTGGGTTTGTGTGAAACCTTTCGCAACCAGTCTAGCCTTGAATGTGTGTACATTCCCATCCATGTCTGTCTTCTTCTTGAAGATCCATTTGCAACCAACTGTCTTACGACCTGGTGCATTATCAACCAAATTCCGAACTTGGTTGTCATACATGGATTTTATCTCGCTATTCGTTGCCTCTTTCCACTTGGAAGCCTCTAGGCCTGCCATTGCTTCCTTATAAGAGACTGGTTCATCTAAATTCACCAATGTCCTATCACTGATGAATGTGTCACCATCTGAAGTAATATGAAAACCATACAACTCAGCTGGCACACTCACCCTAGTGGATCTTTGAAGAGGTAATGATTTATCAACTCGTTCAACAGGAATTGTTTCCTCTGGTTGAGTGCTAGTGTCATCTAAGGTTCCTTCATTAGTTGACTCTTGAATCTCTTCAAGGTCAATGGTACTCCCACTGTCGTCTTTGAATATGAGCTCTCTTTCTAGAAAGACTCCTCTTCGAACTACAAACACCACGTTCTCACTAGGTCTGTAGAACAAATATCCAAAAGACTGCTTTGGGTAACCAATGAAAACACATTTCTCACTTCTTGTTGCTAGCTTGTCGTGAGTCTCTCATCTTAAGAAAGCTTCACAACCCCAGACTTTAATATGTGCTAACGAGGGAATTTTCCCTGTCCACATTTCGTGAGGTGTTTTAGCAACCTTCTTTGTTGGGACAAGATTTAGGATGTGGGCGGCTGTTTCTAAGGCATAGCCCCATAAATGAATTGGAAGTGGAGCACGACTCATCATAGAACGAACCATGTCTAACAAGGTTCGATTACGCCTCTCAACCACACCATTTAACTGTGGTGTCCTAGGAGGAGTCAATTGTGAGACTATCCCACATTCCTTTAGATAGTCGTTGAACTCAATGCTAAGATACTCTCCGCCTCTATCGGATCTAAGTATCTTTATTTTCCTGCCTAATTGATTTTCGACCTCATGTTTAAACTCTTTGAACTTTTCAAAGGTTTCTGACTTATGTTTGATTAAGTATACATAACCATATCTACTATAATCATCAGTGAAAGTCACATAAAATCGATTAGCATCCCTTGTGGTTGATATGAAGGGTCCACAAACATTTGTATGTATGAGGTCCAATAAACCTTCACCTCTTTCACAAGACCCTATGAATGGTGATTTTGTCATCTTTCCCAAAAGACAAAATTCACACAGATCATCTGATTTTAGGTCAAATGATTCCAACACTCCATCCTTTTGGAGTTGGACTATGCGTTTATTGTTAATGTGTCCAAGATGATAATGCCACAAGCATGCCTTGTCTACACTATTAGACAAGTCAATATTAAACACACTATTCCATAAGCTATCTACACAAGTCACTATTTCATACACACCATCACAAGGTAAAGCTTCAAACACGAAAACACCATTCTTATAAACAGAAATTGAACCATTCAAATCATTAAAATAATATTTAAAACCTTGTCTGAACAATGCATGAAATGAAATAATGTTTCTCGTCATCTCAGACAAATAGCAACAATTCAATAAATCTAATCTAACATCATTACTAAGCAAAAGTTGATAAACTCTGATCTTGGTCACTGGTGAAGACTTCTTGTTTCCCATGATCAAGTTTATCCTTCCTTGCTCTATCTCCTCACTTTCCTTTAGCCCCTGCAAATCAGAACAGATGTGAAAACCACATCCTGTATCAAGGACCCATGAACGAGAAGATAATGAGTTATTAGAAGAAATAGTGTAAATACCTGCTGAAGACGGCTTCACTTTGCCATCTTTGATATCATGCAGATATTTTGGGTAGGTTCTCTTCCAATTCCCCTTTTGATTGCAATAAAAGCAAACAACTTCCTTTGGATCAGAGACATGGGGAATGGAAGCATTGGGCTTAGCTTTTGGGCCTACGCTAGATGACCCGACTTGGACTTTTGCCTTCCAGTTTTGCTTTGGAGGGACCTTTCCTCTTTTTCCCCTTTCCCTGTCCAATAGCTAGAACAGGAGCACTTGCAGGAGTGGAGGCTATACTTTTACCCTTCATCCCTGCTTCAACAGTCTGCAACAAGTTGTGCAATTGGGCCAATGTCTGCTCAGTGTTGTTCAAATGGTAAGTTAAGATAATCTGACCATAACAATCAGCCAATGAGTTCAAGACCATGTCAATGGCCAATTCCTCATCAAAGTGAATGTTGAGCTTGACCAAATGCTCTATGTAGCGTTGCATTCTTTGCACATGAGATACAACCGACTCCCCCTCTTTCATCTTGCAATCCATGAGTGACTTGACTACTTCAAACTTTTATTGACGAGCTCGCTTATGGTACTTTTCCATAAGGTCCTTGTTCATCTCAAAAGGCCAGTAGTCCTCATAGTAACTTTGCAGTTCTGGGGACATGGTTGCGACCATGATGCATGCCACTTTGGTAGCATCATCATAGTGCTTCTTGTAGGCAGCATACTCTTCGGGAGTGGCTTTGGACTCATCAAGTTCTTTGAGCTCCTTTTCAAGGACATACTCTTTGTCCTCGAATCTAAGCGCCGTCTTGATGTTACGCATCAAATCGTTATAGTTAGAGCCATCCATAACGACTTTGGAGCATATGTTGAGTAAAGAGAAGTTGTGGCTGGAGGATGATGAACCAGAAGTGTTTCCAGGAGTAGACATCTGAAAAGAAAGATAGTTTTAGTTAGATTTCAAGACACCTCAATATAATAACCCAAAGATATCATATCAAGGTTAGGATCCAACTATGACGATTTACAACTAAGAAATGGGATGTCGAGATCCAAGTTCAAATCTCATAAAGGTAGGTGAATGACGATTCACCAATTCCACCATTAGACCAAAGAAACGAAGTGAAATTCCTAATTCTTTTGAGATAAATTAAAACTATTTAATGGCATGTTTTAATCTCGGATTATGCTCTACTATTTGTGACTGGGATACCGAGGATCACAAACTAGATGTGAATAACCATGCAAATGTGCTTGGTAACCTTATTGTCTTTATCATTAACTATTGATGTGCCGGTAAACCACACACGCTCCATTAAAATGATAATTATAAGATACCCATTATTGCTCTTTATTAGTGCCTATTAGTGTGTCCGTAATCCACACACGCTCCACTAACGACCAATAAAGCATAATGTGCAATTTCATGGATTAGCATACTTTTCACATTTTTCCTAAAGTAACTAGAGTTAGGATTTTTTGAAAAATAATGTTCTAGTACTTTCTTTAATAACATTATACTTTTAATGAGATGTAGTTGTCCTATCAAATCTGTTCTGCTAACGACCCTCCACTAATCAAGGAAGCGGTGGGTGAGAGTGGACACCCATTCAACTGCCATTTTATAGGCAGTTTCCTTAAACCCCCCTTATAGACTATTTTGAACAAAGAGTTTAACAATGGGGGTATTTTAGTCTTTTTATAATTAAAATGACTTAAAGGAGTTAGGGCTTTTTATGTATCCCGTTTTCTTTAGTTTGATCGGGAAATTAAAGGATGAACGGGCAGCCTCATCTTCTTCTTTTTCTTTTATCTCTTTTTTTTTTCTTATTTTGACAAAAATCGGCGATGGGTAAGTGATGGGTTTTAGGTAAAACAAATAAACTAGAAAAACAATTCCTAAGTTCACATGCAACCTACTTTGGATATATGTTTTAACTATTGAACATATAACTTTGAATTGCAAAACAAGAACCCTAGAGGAGAGAGGCTATTTTTCGAAAATAAGAAACTAGGGTTTAGGAATTACATACCTTTCAGTTGTTATAGCAAACAATTGATAATCCTCTTGAACTTGATCTTGATTTCGTTGGAAGCTTAGCACCACAAATGTAATGTCTCTAATGGAATCATGCCCAAGAACTAGCAAGAAGGAAATTAGAAGGAGAGAGAGGGAGGGAGTATGCAATTCTCGGCCTAGGGTTTCTTCAAAAGAAGGAGTGGCCAAAATGTGAGCCAGGAGGCTCCTTATATAGCTGAGGGATCTAGGGTTTAGGAAAAACCCTAATGCTCCTTGCTTAGGGCCTAAGCAAACCCAAGGGCCTTATCCAAGCCCCCATTGACGAAATCATTAGGGTTTCCCCTATATATTTCGTCCACCCTCTTCCAAGGGGGTTCTGGAGCCTTCCACTCAACTATTAGATAATTGCAAACTAGTCCCTGCACCTTATAATTAATACTTTTAACCCCAAAATTAATTCTGATTAATTTCTGGCTAACTATTAATTAAACATAATGATTTCTAATTAATATACTAATCTCTTAACATATTAATAAATTCATTTATATTAATTTATTAATCTTATAATAAATTAATATCTCTCCTTTCATAATTTCCTTGTCTGGTTGCTAGGTTTGAGGGCAACCCAAAAGGACTGTGCTGCTATCAGTTCAAGTACATACCAATTATAGTTATGGCTTAGACACCTAATCTAACAATAAAAGGATTATTTGGTCTGTTGTTTGGTTTTCATTTTGGGTTTAATGTTTTCGTCTTGAACAGGTATCAATGGTTTTTGTTGTTTGCAGGTATACATGAAATCAAGAACAAAGAATGTTCTTGTGTTGTGTTGTTGGATGGAACTTGATTCACAGATGAGATGAAGAAATAAAGAAACTAGATGTGGGTTGGTAGATTCATTACTACTATATTTAAGGAAGGAAACAGTTGTATTTGAGTGTTTAATAGATGGGAAGGACAAACAACATAGAAAGAGCCTACCGGTCTTTATTTATTTATTCCTTTGTATCTATTTATTTATTTATTTGTATTTGGTAGATCAAATAGATGTATTTGTGTATATAGTTACATAATGTATTTGTTTCAATATGTGTGTAATGTGTGTGTATTTGATTTAATTAAGTAGGTATTATTGGCGTTTTCCTACGTATATATGCATTCTTAAAACTTTTACCAATCATTTCTTAACAATTATAAACCATTTTCTTTTGTAACGAATTTGTTATATAAATTGTATAATATATATATATATATATATATATATATATATATATATATATATATATATATATATATATATATATATATATATATATTTGATTTCATATGTTAGGAACGTAACATTTATTAATTTGTTAAAGTTTGGCTTGTTAACTTAAAAATACATGCATAGACGATATATATTTATGTAAATTTAACCAACCACATGTAATTGATCGTGACACATTTCCATACCCAAATATACATACATACATGTAGTCGTTCAGGAAATTATTGAGTGTTGGGCTGTTTGATTTGTTTGTCAGATTACATATCTGGAAGTAAGATGCCATCTGATATCTAATAATAGTCAAAATAAGTCATTTATTTTATGTTAGATTCACTAAAACTCAATGAATAAAATTATCAAGAGATTTACTGTGACTTGACCGTTCACGGTCTTTAACCTAAATTTCGGAATGTCATACAATATTGGTTGTTGGAGCTTGATCCTTGAAGAAATCAGCCTTCATTCACATTCTAGACCTTTGTAAGTCACAAAGTCCCATGTTTTATTGAGTGCTCCCTCTAAATCTATGAGTATCTTGTGTTTTTGTCCATTTTATGATGTTTTGGTCCCAAAACCTTTGTGTTCTTGGAGTTTAATGAACTACAAAACTTTTAAGTGATATGTTTAGGTTCTGAAGCTTTGTCAATGAAGAAATGGGATTTTCTTTGAGCCCGTGGACAAGTTATGCCCTTCTTATGAGGTTTTTGAACTTAGGGTGTTAGATATAGCTTTATGGAGTTGTTTAGATGGATAAAGTTGGAAACTTTATCCATTAAGTCCATTGAGAGATTCATATTTTAAGATTATGAGCCTTGATTTGTATGGATTAAGCACTTAATGAGGAGATGGATTTTGACCAAAAATGCGGCACGCCCAAGGGAGGTTTGTGATGTGGTTTCACGTTGCAATGCATTTTTTTGTGATCACGATGCGGTCAAGGGGTTAGGCCGCGACATGGTGTCCAGTGATGGTTGACTGTTGGCCCTTGACTTTTTGACTATTTTGACTTTTTGTCAAACGTGGGTCAAATTGAGTATTTAGCTAAGGAATGGTCTCGGTTTGGCATTAAGTAGCTTGTGTTAGTTGTTCTAATGTTGAGGTTGTTGTTGAGCTTATGTTGTTTAGCTTAGGTGAGTTTTCTCACTATACTTTACACTATAGTATGTATCTTGGTGTGTTAGGAATAGGATGGTGTTATGTTGTTGCAACTTGTTAGACAAGTAGACTAGTTTAGACAATTACATGTGTTGTTGGATTGTTGTTGATTGATTGTTATATATATATATATATATATATATATATATATATATATATATATATATATATATATATATATATATATATGTCGACATATCTTGTGGTGAGTTGAGGACAGTCCAAATTTGTGCTGAAAGTTAAGATACTTAGGGCAAACCAACTTTATGCTGAAGGCCAGGGCGGACTTGCCTTGGGCTATAGGCAATGCTTGTATGCTTGTATGCTTGCATGTATTGTGTGATGTATTTTATTTTAAGGAATTCATTAAGTTTTGTACTTACAGTTGTAGATTAAATGTTTTTCAGGTACTTTGTTAGATAATGGGAAGGCGAAGACATGACTGTATACATACACATCAACAATTTTATGATTTGATATTCCGCAACGCTTTCCCTTTATAACTATGATTTTGGATTGTGGTTTATGAACAAATGGTTTGACTTGATTATAACTTAACGAAAAAGATGTTTATTGTAAATTAAAAATGAAAAGTTTATTCTGAAAATCTGGACGTTACAGAATCACATATGTATTTTTGTTTATTTTATGAGTATTATGAGATTTCAAAATTTTATATTGCGAATATCGTTGATAATGGTTTTGGTGATCTTTGAAAGTGACTGGAATCGATTTTAAGCATTAGATATTGTGTAAATGGTTAAAAGAGTCCAACTAGAAATTTAATGAGGTGCTTGAGCATGTTATCTTACGTGACGCGTAACATATACCTATGCGACACATACAACATGATGTAAAATGATTTTGTACGTTGCTATTTCGAGAGAAGAGAATGTACTTTCTTAACATGTGATACACCAAGAGATTATTATCTTTACCCCCCCCCCCCCCCTCCGAAAAAGACAATTATAAAGTACAAGTTATCATTAGAGATTTACGCCATTCAATCTAATCCATTAAATACAATTTCCCACGATGCATGAGAAATTTGAATGTCATCAACCAATTTATCCATCCTTGTCTTAATCTGATTGAAGACCAACCTGCTTTCAATAATGCCCAAAATATGGTTCCAATAAGGGCGTTAATCACTTTTGTCTTTTTGCCATCTCCAACAGTTGAAACCTTGACAACCCTAAACAGTTTTGAAAAGGAATTAACTACCCCAAATGGAACTCCACATCAAGACGAAGCCCATACTCATATTTCCTTCGCAAATGTGCAATATAAAAATAAATGAGCAACCTCTTCATTTCCTTATAGATAAATCGAACATGAAGTAGTTTGTATTGGGATTCCTCTTTGCAAGAGATTGGTTGATAACGAGATTATATTCTTGGAACAGTTAGTTACCTATACTTTTATAGGTAGCTAACTGTTCCAAGAATAAATCTCAGGTTGTAGATTATTTGAAGCTCATACCATACACTTTTGAATGGATTTGACATAGAATATCTTTGTACTATCTCCCATATAATCCCACATATATGACATACCAGGAGCAGCAACAAAAGCAAATACATACCTAAATGAAAAAAAAAAAATCAACGTTGAATGTCATTTTATATGACATGTAAAATTTAATATTGGTTAAACAAATTGAAATCTACCAAAATTATATAATAAGAACATGATTTCTTTTTTATGACTCGTTGAACAAAGCTAACACATAATAATTTAAAAACAGACAATACATCATTTTATGACATTATTATTTTATGGATATCTCCGATAAAGTCCCGATATTTTTGGTCGGTTATGATTCACAATATTTATTTTTTTAACAGAAAAATCTCAATTATCTAATTTTATATGATAGTCTGTTATTTTCTATTGAAAAAAATATTAATGATTGTTTCATTAATTTAGGCAAAATATAAAATATTTGAGAGTTTTTCATTCAAAAAAATAAAAGTTAAAATTAAACCGTAATTGTCCCAAAATATTGAGATTTTATCCGATATTTGGCATTATTTTATGTCATTTTAAAGGTTAAAAAAAATAAGATGAATGTTATAAAACGAAAATTAAAATGCAAGGACTAAAAATTGAATCCAACTTATTAATTTGATTCGATTCGATTCGATTCGGATGAACACCTGCCTAACACAATGATTTGGCGTTGGAAAGTTAACCATCATTTATCAGCACTAGCCATGTGCAATGTCCGATGAACAACGAATAACACCACGAATCAGGCTGTCACTCTACTTTATCTCCCCCAAATCCCCCTTATAAATCGATCACCTCATCTCTCTGCTTTCCACACTCTATCTTCACAATAATCAGCCAATCGCAAAAATCAATTCCGGTGAAGGAGAGATGGCACAAGTTAACATCGTGAAGAAGCTTTCCATGCTCGCAGTCGTCGCCGTCGTACTCTCGGCCGCATCATCCGTGTCGGCTCAGGCTCCTGCACCTTCTCCCGACGCCGGAGCGGCCTTCTCTCTCCCTACTTCCGGCGTAATGATTGGAACTTCTCTGCTTCTCTCCTTCGTCGCTATCTTTAGAAATTGATTTTCGTTCTTCTATTTTCAATGATTTGATTATTCATTTTCGTTTTCATTTGTTGTATATTTGTATGTTTGAATTCATTTGATTCCTTTTTGTATGGAAACCCAATAAATTAATTACTGTCAACACGACGGTTTTATAATTTCAACAAATTTTTATTCGCCGTTGCATATCTTTTTGGTTCAACGAGTGTTCGAGTCCCTCCATCGAATTGAAATGATTGAACTACATTTTGAATGCAAATATAAGTTTAAAACATATAACCAATGCCTTCAAGTTTGTGATTTTTTTTTTGGTATGAAAATGAATATTAGCTTATGAAAATAAAGTTCTAACAAATTTGATGATGTGGCTTGCAAAAAAACCGCAATAAAGTCCAAAAAATTTGAAAATCAAAAGTTTCGGATGAATTTGGTCTCAAAATCAGAAATTTTCCGTAAATTTGGTCAATGGACTTGAAATGACGTTTTTCCATCTTAATTTCCTTTTTTTTATGTATTTTTTCATTTTTATTTTAATACTTGGTTCAATAAAAATAAAAACAAAAGAATTGGTAAAATTGCATGATTCGGTTTTCGTGAGTGGGTCGATTTTTGGTTTTATCCACGGGTCATTTCTATCGGGTTCGGTTTGGATTATAAACTGCAAGATATGCTGTGGTTTTTATATTGGGTTAGTTTTAAAACCGCAAAACGGATACCCATGATATTGTTTCATCTCTGTAGGTTGTTGATTATTGTAATGTCATTGGACCATAAATTTGTTAAAGTAATAATAGGTAGCTTTTATTATGAATATCTATGATATCCCAAGTTTGTGAAACTAATTAATGAAGTATTAATGAGAAGTCACATGGTTAATATATGGTTTGTACATTTAAACAATAAGAGCCAGATAATTTCTTTCAAACATAAATATGCATTATTATTATGTATTATATGAATTTGAAAGGATACATTTAAGTGTCCAGCTATGAATAAAAACTTGATAAATCATGAAAATCTATATAACATGATATCAGGAACCTACAAGACTACAAGTTATAGGAAGTGTTTGGAAAGGATTTGAGACATTATTAATTAGAAATATAATTATATTTTATAAAGAAGTAATATATATGATTTAAATATTAGAAATCATACGTTACGGTTTTTATATTAATCTCTAAATTACAAGGTGTCCAACCTCAATTTGCTTTGAATAACAGCAAAGCAAAATGTTGTAACTTGCAAGTCAATGATTAAAGGGCGAAGGATGTGCCAACACAACAATAAATGTGAAAGCTTTGAAGGCTCTTTCTTGATCAATACGTGCTCGGCTGTCACTTTAAGTTTCCCTTAAAAAATTCATACCTTCCATTGTAATTTCTTCACCCACCATAACACACACTACGTACTCTATCTTCACATTCACAACTTCATATGAACATACTTTTATTCAAATTCTATTTTCATTATGAATATATTAACGGGTTAACATTCTTCTGTATATTCACTTACACTTACACTATGAATATAATTAGTTTAATTCAATTTTCATTATGAATATAAGATAATAACATTCATTTGAATAATCACTACTACTTTCAATATGAATATTACCGGCCTACATATGCAATTTATATGAACGTACTATTATCATTATGAATATAACATATTTATTCAATTCAAATATAATGATTTCACATTCAATTCATTTACTCATACCGATAATAAACCTACTTAAGCTTTCAAATTACTTAAAACACAAATCTACACATAGTTATTCTTGTTTGTACAATTCCTAGAATCATGATTTCCAACTTTTGTTTCATATTCTAAAAAAAAATCTTCTCTTCTATAAAGCTTTCAGATTTCCTTGCACCTAACAAACTGAAATCTCACATAGTATTACTATTTAAAAAATTACATATTGCATTACTATATGAGATGTAATAAATGTATTGGCCCTCGTGGATTTACATAATCATCATCAGATCAGAATCATCAAGGTTGATATGGACGATGGGTTTACTAGAAAACATCTTCTTAAGCTATCTTCAAAACAACCACAAACTTTCTATTAGCGTTATGACTTCCTATAAAATTTTGGCCTTATTTATATTAGTCTGTTGATAAAGTTTGAAGATTACGGTTTGATTTTGTTTGTAAACCAATTAGCATGAATCCAGAGAGATAATGGGTAGGTTTTAAAACCGCAATAGTGATGCATATGCCATTTTCATTTCTTCATATACATGTTAAACCATAACATGTGACACATTTGTGATGGGTTTTAGTCATAAGAACTTTCCTATGTGCGCATGCAAAACCCTAATGCTTGGATCTAGGGTTTCTAATTAAACATGCTTTGAATCCAAGACTTTTAATGACTATTTAGGTGTAAGAACAATGTTAAAACAGATCTAGAATCATACCTTTGAATTCCTTGTTGATCTTGTTGTCTTGGAGCTTCTAGAGTCACAATTGTCACTCCTCTAATGGCTTACAAACACCAAATAGCAAGGAGAATGATTTGGGAGAGAGGAGAGGGGAGGAAATCGGCCAGGGGTTCTATACTTTTGACAAAGTGCCGATTTCCTTATGCCATAGGGTCTATTTATACTTGTAGACTCCTTAAGGGTTACAACCTAAACCCTAATTGGATAATCTTCTCTTAAGGCTATCCAAATCCATTCCTTAGATAACTCTTGGACGATTTGAAGCAATCCTTAGCTTCTAGAATCCGTCCAATCCATATCTATATGGATTTACAGTCTAAAGTTTAACTATCAAACAATTGACAGTTTATACCCTCTTATTTAATTAATCTCTTTAAGTCACCAAATTAATTCCAATTAATTCTATGACTTATATTAATCAAATAACAATATATTATTCTTTATATTATTCTCATAATATACTAATAATACTTACTCTCTCTTAATAAATCATCCTATCAAGTTGCTATGGTGAAGGCAACCCATGTAGCACCTGGTTCCTGGTACGTAAATCTTATTTGAGTATTTCTCATATTTTAGCCTTGGACTCGGCGAGTCATAGGTCCGACTCGCTGAGTAGATGCGGGACTCGGGACACGTTTAAGTTGGCGACTCGGCGAGTCCATATCCTGGACTCGGCGAGTCACAGTTGTTGGATGAAACCCTAAGTTTCAGGGGTTTGCACCCTATTTAAACAACATATTTGCCCCAAGCCAGCCCCCATTCACCCCCCAAAGCTTCCAACCCTGGTTCTAAGTTATTCATTTAGAGTTTGAAGCAATTGTTGTGTGATCTTGAAGGTTTTGAGGCAAAAGGGAAGTAGATCAAGAGGAAGGGAAGGAATCCAAACATCTTTGTGCTCTCTCAGCAGTTCCTTTGAGGTATAACCCGTTTTTCCCCATGTTTCCATGCTTATTACTTCATTTAAGTCATTCTTGAACCAATCCCCAAGCTTGTATGTGCAATATAAGTCGTAATAAGTTGATTGGCCTATAGATCTAGGCAAGATTGAGCTCCAGGAGCTCAGATCTGTTACCTTTATGGACCCATGTTGCTTGTTCACCCTAGATCTACCCTTTTGAGGCATTTTAAACCCTAAAATCCGTATTGGTGATTATCTACACGTAAAGTTGGAAACTTTACGTGTGATTCGTGTTCTAGGAGTCCAGATCTGTGAATGGCATGGACTGGAATCGAGCAAATCTGTGTATTTAGTGGGTGCATGGCAACGACTCGGCGAGTTGTTCATGTGACTCGGCGAGTCTGTTCGCGAGTCTCCGAGTTTGTCCCCTTTTCGTAGTGTCGAGTGAACAGTGAGTCACGGGGTGTGACTTAGTGAGTTGGAAGCTGAACTCATCTATGGAGGAACTCGACGAGTCAATGCCCTGACTCGGCGAATTCAAGGCAATCTCCTTAGATCAAGAACAGACTCGGCGAGTTGTTCATACAACTCGGCGAGTCGAAGCAGCAAGTGTTCTTCGGATGAAGACGAACTCGACGAGTTGTTCATACAACTCGACGAGTAGGATGAAGGACTTGAATATCAGTTTAGAAGGAGAACTCGTCGAGTCGTCGCCCAACTTGACGAGTAGGAACGGGATTCAGGACAATCGTTTGGGTAGGACTCGGCGAGTTGGAAAGCCAACTCGATGAGTCAGGTCAACTGAAAGTTGACTCTGACTTTGACTTAGGGCATGATCAGGGGTAAAATGGTCATTTTACCCAAAGGACAGTTAGCAGTGTTTGATTGAGTATGTTGTGGGAATTGCAGCCGGAGGATTTCCGGAGCAGCAGCAGCAGCAGTAGACAGTCAGTTCCCGATCAGATCAGCAGCTACTTCGAGGTGAGTTACCTTCCAGTAGCGGTGGGTCTACGGCCACAACGCCGACCCACCAGTAGGAGTCGTATGTTAGATGATTGTCTTTGTGATGTCATCTAGGTTTGCTACTACCTGATATGTTATATGAGATAGAAGTAGAGATCGGTTGATAGGACCGAAGGGTAGTCAGACACCCCAGAAATGTCTGACAGTACGTGATGATATGTTTGCATGTTGGCTTGTTATGTTATATGCGATAAGGTAGTAAGAGGGGACTAGTCCCCGAGGATCGGTTGTTAGGACCGACGGGTAGTCAGCACCCCAAAATGGCTTGACACGGGTAGTCAGCACCCCAGAATGGCTTGACACGAGTAGTCAGCACCCCAGAATGGCTTGACACGGGTAGGACGGCACCCCAGAATGGCCGTACCGGGTAGTCAGGCACCCCAGAATGGCCTGGCAGTATGTATGTTATGTGTTTGTATGGTATGTGGTACGATGGGGGAACTCACTAAGCTTTGTGCTTACGGTTTTCAGTTTTGGTTTCAGGTACCTCCTCAGCTAGGGGAAAGGAGCCGGCGCGGTAGCAGCATGTCACACACACACTCTCTGGTTTCCGCATTTACGAGATTCTCTGGGATTTATACTCTGATATTTTGATTGGTTGTATGATTTGGCTTTTAGACATGGTTTACGTTGTGTCATGGTTTGATCAAACAATGTTTTTAATTATTAATGTTTTCTAAAGTAATGTTTTAAAACGAAATTTTTTGGACGTGAAAATTGGGTCGTTACAACCCAAAAGGACCATGCACAACCGGGTCAAATACTTGCCTAATATAGTTGCAGCTTTAGACACTATTCCAACAGTCTCCCACTTGGATAAGTCTAGTAACTATATGCTCAAGTACAATTCGTTTTGCAATCGTAGCTCTCAAAGACGCTGTCAAACTCTGATCTAATCAATCTTGTCCTTTAGATAAGGGATCGTACAGTCCTTTGTTAGATATCATGCTGACAATCCTATGGAATGGTTAGTCAAGCATTTAGGTTTCTCGATCTCTGATTTATTCGACATAGAACTTAATCGAACACATCAATTCAGTTCTGACCGGGCCCGACACATAATTCAAATCAAATCATCGAGCGGCCGAGATATCGCTTTTACCTTCTTAGATAAAAGTTACAGATAAACTTCGACTTATATGCATTTACTTATTCAATAATCAACTATACACAACAATGTGTTTTATAACATTGAGTTACCAATGCGTTTTCGCATTATCAATGTACAATCAATTAATAAATAACAAACCATATATCTAGGTTTTAAGACTATATGATATTATCGTCTTGCGATCACCCTTTTATATCATATTCCATAAGGTGATTCCAGCAAGCGTGGGTTTGTTCCAATGCTCAAAACTAGTTCATAAGCACTCATGAATGTTGCAGCAACCCTTTTCTATGTCTAACACCATTTAGACAATCTACACACCAATTCATGACAATCTTCATTCATATCTACTTCCAACACATGAACGACTGTGGACAATTTGAACAATTCGATTATTCCTAATAACCTCAATTATTCTGGAAGTCAAAACATGCAAAGTGAAACAATAGCTAAACAATTAACATAAGATAGTAACATTACTCATAAATAAAACTCCTTTATTTAATCATCAAATGTTAATTACATTTATCTATTACACATTTCTAATACTATCTAATCTATGCTAATATCATCCTTCAGCCTAATACTCCTAGCATGCTGCAAGTGCTTAACCCTACTCAGTCCCTTCGTAAGCGGATCTGCTGGGTTATCTTCTGATGATATCCTCTTTACTACGAGTTGTCCTTCTTCTACATGATGACTAATGAAGTGATATTTTCTGTCGATATGTCTTGATCTACCATGATCCCTCGGTTCCTTGGTCAAGGCAACCGCTCCTTAGTTATCACAAAAAATCTCCATGGGCTCCTTTATGGCAGGTACAACTCCAAGATCACCGATGAAGTTCTTCATCCATATTGCCTCCTTTGACGCTTCGCTCGCTGCAATGTACTCTGATTCGCACGTTGAATCAGCTACAGTTTCCTGCTTGGAACTTTTCCATGTGACTGCTCCTCCATTTAGGGTAAAGACCCAGCCCGACTGTGAACGGTAGTTGTCCCTGTCGGTCTGAAAGCTGGCGTCACTATACCCTCGCACCTTAAAGTCATCACTCCCCCCAAGGACTAAGAACCATTCCTTCGTCCTCCGAAGGTACTTAAGGATATTCTTCACCGCAATCCAATGTGCTCTGCCAGGATTCCCTTGATATCTGCTAACCATGCTCAAAGCGAAGGCTACATCAGGACGAGTACAAGTCATAGCGTACATGATTGAGCCAACTGCGGAAGCGTATGGTACTCGGCTCATTTTTGCTATTTCAGCTTCGGTACTCGGACTTTGAGTCTTACTCAACTTGGCATTACTTTGTATCGGTAATTCTCCCTTCTTCGAGTTTTCCATACTAAAACGTTTTAGTACCTTCTCTAAGTAAGTGTTCTGACTAATTCCATTTAGTCTCTTACTTCTTTCTCTTACTATCCTTATTCCCAAAATGTAAGAAGCCTCTCCGAGGTCCTTCATAGCGAAGCACTTCCCGAGCCAGGACTTAACTTCCTGTAGAGTCGGGATGTCGTTTCCTATGAGTAATATGTCATCGACATATAGAACGAGGAAGTTTACTGTACTCCCACTGGCTTTGACATATACACATGATTCATCTTCGCTTCGTACAAATCCAAACTCTTTGACTTTCTCATCGAAGCAAAGATTCCATCTGCGAGACGCTTGCTTAAGTCCATAAATGGACTTCTCAAGCTTACACACTCTATTTGGATGCTTCGGATCCACAAACCCCTCTGGCTGAGCCATGTAAACATCCTCAGCCAACTTTCCGTTAAGGAAAGCGGTCTTGACATCCATTCGCCAAATCTCATAGTCATGAAATGCGGCAATCGCTAGCATCATTCTAATAGATTTTATCTTAGCAACTGGTGAGAAGGTCTCATCATAGTCAACTCCGGGAGTTTAAGTAAAGCCCTTCGCAACCAATTGCGCTTTATATGTGTGTACATTCCCATCCACGTCGGTCTTCTTCTTGAAGATCCATTTGCACCCAACGGTCTTACGTCCGGGCACATAATCAACCAAATTCCAAACTTGGTTATCATACATGGATTGGATCTCGCTATCCATTGACTCTTTCCATTTCGCAGACTCCGGGCCTGCCACGGCTTCCTTATAGCTATTAGGTTCTTCAAGATTTATTAGTGTACCATCACTAATATACGTGTTCTCTTTGGTAGTAATATGAAAACCATAAAACTGGGGTAGAACTCTAACTCTATCGGAACGTCTAAGAGGTAAGGATTTGTCAATCGGTTCAACCGGAGTTTCCTCCTCAGGTTGAGTGCCAGCGGTAGAGGTTCCTTCATCTATCGACTCTTGAATCTCATCAAGCTCGATTTGCCTCCCACTGTCTCCTTGGCTTATGAGTTCTCGCTCTCGGAAAACTCCTCTCCTCGCAACAAAGACAACATTGTCCTTAGGTCTATAGAAGAGATATCCAAAGGATGTCTGCGGGTAGCTGACGAAAATACATCGCTCACTTCGAGGTTCGAGCTTGTCGTGAGTATCTCGTCTTACGAAAGCCTCGCAACCCCAAACCTTGATATATGCCAACGAGGGAGCTTTCTCTGTCCATATCTCGTGAGGTGTTTTGGCAACCTTCTTAGTAGGGACTCGGTTAAGGATATGGGCGGCAGTCTCTAAGGCATACCCCCAAAAAGAGATAGGTAGTGAAGCACGACTCATCATAGAGCGAACCATATCCAATAAGGTTCGATTACGCCTTTCTGCCACACCATTCAACTGCGGTGTCCTAGGAGGCGTCAATTGTGAAACTATTCCACACTCCTTGAGATAATCGTGGAATTCAAGACTTAGGTACTCTCCTCCTCGATCGGATCAAAGCATCTTGATTTTCCTGCCCAATTGATTCTCCACTTCATTCTTGAACTCTTTGAACTTTTCAAAAGTTTCTGACTTTTGGTTGATTAAATAGATATACCCATCCTTCGTGGTTGATCTAAACGGTCCACATACATCGGTATGTATTAAGTCCAACAAACCCTCACCCCTTTCACATGTACTCGTGAAGGGTGATTTAGTCATCTTTCCAAGTAAACAAGACTCGCACGTGTCATCTTCCCTAAGGTCGAATGACTCCAACACTCCATCCTTTTGGAGTTGGGCTATGCGTTTCTTGTTGACATGTCCAAGACGACAATGCCACAAGGATGCTTTATCCATACTAGTGGAAGAATCTATGTTCAAAACATCATTTCCTAAGTTATCAACAATCATAACAGTTTCATAAATTCCATTACATGGTATAGCTTCAAAGTAAAAGACACCATTTAGATAAGCCAAAATAGAACCATTCTCATTATTAAAAGAAAATCTAAAACCTTGTCTAAACAAACCATGAAATGAAATGATGTTTCTAGCCATTTTTGGCGAATAGCAACAATTGTTCAAATCTAAACATAAACTATTCCTAAGCACTAAAGAATACACTCCAATCTTGGTCACAAGCGACGATCTTCTGTTCCCCATGATTAGATTGATCCTTCCTTGCTCCACATCCCTACTTCTTCTTAGTCCCTGCACATTATAACAAATGTGATAACCACAACCGGTATCAAGAACCCAAGAAATAGCATGATTAGAATCGTTAGATTTAATTGTATATATACCTGCGAAAGATGGCTTGATCTTTCCTTCCTTGATGGCTTGCAAGTACTCTGGGCAGCTTCTCTTCCAATGTCCTATCCTGTGGCAGTGGTGGCACTCTACCTCCTTCGGGTTAGGGCAGGGCTTAGCGGGATCAACTTTGGTCCCACTAGAAGAGGCACCATCTCGGGCTTTAACCTTGCGATAGTTCTTAGACGAAGCCTTCCTCTTCTTTCCCTTTCCTTCACCAATAGCCAAGACAGGAGCAGTGGGTGGATTGGGAGTTGGTGCAACAGACTTGTCTTTGAAGTTGCTCTCAGTGACCCTCAAGAGACCTTGGAGTTTGCTTAGGGTGACCTCCTCTTTGTTCATGTGGTAGGTCATCCTAAATTGATTGTACATCGGAGGCAAAGAGTGAAGCACCATGTCGATCGCCAAGTCTTCCCCAAAGTCAACATTTAACTTGCGAAGGCGGTCGGCATACCTCTGCATCTTTTGCAGGTGCACGGTAAGAGACTCTCCATGACCCATCTTAGCGGAAATCATGTTAGTGAAAATCTCATATCGCTCTTGTCTCGCGTTTTGGTGGTATCTCTCCAATAAGTCTTGATGCATCTCGTATGGGTACATGTCCTCGTAGGACTTTTGGAATTCGGAGTTCATGGTGGCTATCATGATGCAATGTACCTTCGTTGCATCTCGCTCATTAGTTTCAAAAGCGGTAATTTCAGCCGGAGTAGCGATTTCAGGTTTGATCTTCTCGAGCTTCTCATCGAGGACATACTCCTTATCCTCATAGCGAGCAATGGTGTGAATGTATCTTATCCATTCGCTAAAGTTCATTCCATCGAAGGTGACCTTTTGGCAAAGGCTCATCAACGTGAAAGAACTAGCAGCAGCGTTGTTTGCGTTCGACATCTACAAATAGAAAGGACAAAGATAGATTAGAATATGAATCCCTAATTATCACCCAATAAGAAAAATTAGGGCTAGGATCCAACAACAACATTTACATATTAGAAAAGGGATGTCGTAATCTAACATGCAAATAAATTGAAGGTAAGTGAATGACAATTCACTAATTCTCCACCTAACTATTAGTCCTAAATGTATTGAGAATTCCTAGGTTCGGATGAGATTCATTGAAAACTATTCAATGGCATGTTTAAATCTCGATATGCCCCTCTTGTTTGTGACTGGGATACCGAGGATCACAAAGCGGGTGTGAATTACCATGCAAATTCACATGGTGCCTTCATTGTAACGATCACCTATTCGATGTGCCGGTAAACCACACACGCTCCATCGAACTATGATAAACAATGAATCACCCTTTGCCACCTTTGCTTAGAACCAATTTGTGTGCCGGTAAACCACACACGCTCCACTAACTTCTTAGTAAGGGTGCAAAGTGTAATTTCATGGGATTGCATCAATTCACTTTTCCTAAAGTAACTAAGATTGGGAAATTTTAAAATATGTGTAGTTACTTTGTATATCCTATTATACTTTTAATGAGAGGATGAGGTTGCCCTATCCTACCCGTTCGGCTAACGACCCTCCACCGATCAAGCAAGCGGTGGGTGTGAGTGTACACCCATTAAGCGCCATTTTATAGGCCGCAACCGTATACCCACCTTATAGATCGGCTTCGTGAATGAGGCCTACTAACGGTAAGACTAACATTTTAGTTATATATATATATATATATATATATATATATATATATATATATATATATATATATATATATATATTAATCTTGTAATATTATATTAGTATAGGGTTGTATTTTAAACATTTTAAAATCTAGGGTTTGAAATTTAGATTGTCTAAATTAAAACTTTTAATCACAAAATATAAATTTCAAAACTTGAGGACAAGTTTTAAACATTTAAAACATGGAGGATCAAATAACAAATAATTTCAATTAACAATTAATTTCCTAATTATCTATATTTGATTTATTCAAGATTTCTTTCAAGATAATTACCAAAATAATCAAAATAATTAATTAATTATCATAAAAGGAAATTAAATATTTTATTAATTGATAAATATCTTTAATTAGATCAAGATAATAGTCATATATATCAAAAAATCGGATTAGGGTTGATCTAATATGATTAAGGTAAGTTTCAATAAGATAATCATGAAGAAATCCCGAATCTAGCCATTCCTGACGCTTGGACTCGCCGGGTGCACCAAGTGACTCGCCGAGTCAGGCCAACTCGCCGAGTCCACTATGGAACTCGCCGAGTCCATGAATCAGAAACACAAAATTCGAATTTTGCAGTTTAGTTTCAGACAATTAAGCAACAATTTAATGAAAACCAAGCTAGGCTCTGATACCACTGATGGGTTTTAGCCATAAGAACTTTCCTATGTGCGCATGCAAAACCCTAATGCTTGGATCTAGGGTTTCTAATTAAACATGCTTTGAATCCAAGACTTCTAATGACTATTTAGGTGTAAGAACAATGTTAAAACAGATCTAGAATCATACCTTTGAATTCCTTGTTGATCTTGTTGTCTTGGAGCTTCTAGAGTCACAATTGTCACTCCTCTAATGGCTTACAAACACCAAATAGCAAGGAGGATGATTTGGGAGAGAGGAGAGGGGAGGAAATCGGCCAGGGGTTCTATACTTTTGACAAAGTGCCGATTTCCTTATGCCATAGGGTCTATTTATACTTGTAGACTCCTTAAGGGTTACAACCTAAACCCTAATTGGATAATCTTCTCTTAAGGCTATCCAAATCCATTCCTTAGATAACTCTTGGACGATTTGAAGCAATCCTTAGCTTCTAGAATCCGTCCAATCCATATCTATATGGATTTACAGTCTAAAGTTTAACTATCAAACAATTGACAGTTTATACCCTCTTATTTAATTAATCTCTTTAAGTCACCAAATTAATTCCAATTAATTCTATGACTTATATTAATCAAATAACAATATATTATTCTTTATATTATTCTCATAATATACTAATAATATTTACTCTCTCTTAATAAATCATCCTATCAAGTTGCTATGGTGAAGGCAACCCAAAAGGACCATGCACAACCGGGTCAAATACTTGCCTAATATAGTTGCAGCCTTAGACACTATTTCAACAATTTGATGATATTAATAATATTTTAATACATATGTAACCATTTAATATGATATATGTAACCATTTAATATGAGTACGAGGACTGTTTATAAAAATATATGAATTTGAAAGGATAGATATAAATGGCCAACTATAAAGTTCAACTAGATAAAGCATAAAAATGTATATAACATGATATAGTAACCTACAAGCTATGAGAATTGTTTAAAAAGGGTTAGAGAATTAGTAATCAGAAATGTAATATATTTTATAAATAGGTAATATATATTATTTAAATATTAAAAATCATATGGTAGGGTTTTAACTTTTTATATTTATCTCTAAATTACAAGGTGTCCAACTTCAAATTGGTTTGAATAACAGCAAAATGTTACAAGTCCATGATTAAAGGGTGAATAATGAAAGATGTGCCAGCACAACATTGAACATGTAATGTGAAAAGCTTGAAGCCTCTTTTCTTTCTTTCTTGAATATCAAATACGTGCTCGGCTGTCATGCACTCTAACTTTCTCCTTTAAAACGCATACCTTTCATCACAATTTCTTCACCCACCATTACCAAACAAACACATTACACGCTACAATCAATCTACACACATACTCCGTCTTCAGTCTTCAGAATCACAAATGGCGCAAGTTAGCAACATCATGAAGAAGGCTTCTGTTGTCGCCCTCGTGGCAATCTCGGCGGCAGCCACCGTGTCTGCTCAAGCGACGGCACCTGCACCTTCTCCTGACGCCGGAGCTGCCTTTTCCGTCCAGGTTTCTGGCGTAATGATCGGAACATCTCTGCTTCTTTCTTTAGTTGCTTTCTTCCGTAATTGATTTCATTTTTTGAACATCTAATCACCGGAGATTTCTGGAAGATTGGTTTTTTCGTATGTTATAATTTTGTTTTCTGTGGCATTGTATCTTTCTATTATGAGTCTGTTTTGATGTATGAATTATTAAACATTTAATTTTTGTAAATCTAATGTTTATTTGTAATTTCAATTAAATCTTTCTTATATTTTTCATGTTGAAATTTATATTCTTTTTCGTATTTGTCTTTAACTTTATATGAGGATTTATAAATGGGATTTGCTACCAAAAAAAAAAGGGAAGTTTGATATCATAAATGATCACATATTTTACAAAAGTGTGTAAAATAATTTGAACTTTGTAAAATTAATTTTCTGTCCCTTGCACTGAAAAATTCTATTATTTTATGAAATTATTCATATTTTGCAAAATATTTATTCATATTTTATGAAATTATTTTAAAAATATTTTACTATTTTTGACACTTTGAGAATGCAATACTACAATATTGATCTCAAATGGTGTAAAATGCTATACAAATAAAAAGAAGTGTCCTATTTATACTTGATCTTACACGCCATTATATCTGTAATACAATCCGGATGAACTGTAAGTTTTTGTCTTGATATTGGAAACTGAAACAAGTTTTTGTTTGTTATTGTGATTCTATGAAAAAGGTTTGTTAAACAAAAGTAAGTAACAATAACATTAAAGTCGTTGTAGTATAGTGGTAAGTATTCCCGCCTGTCACGCGGGTGACCCGGGTTCGATCCCCGGCAACGGCGTTTTTTTGCCACCTTATTATGTTTTTATCTTTTTCTTCGCATATGATGTGCATCGGCCCTAAACTGTAATCAACTTCATCCTTGTTTATGAAACTGAAAAAAAAAAAAATCCCTTTTGATAGAAAAAAAAAAAAAGAAATCCCCTTGATTAAAAAAAAAAGAATACCAAATATTTTTTTGGCATTTCTTTATGCAAAGGCTTTATGTATGTTTACCCATCTGTGAAAATAAAATAGATTTTTATATCGATTTATTTAGTAAAAAAAGTGAATAGTTTATGGAACATATTTGATTCATATGATGTGCATCGGCCCTAAACTGTAATCAACTTCATCCTTGTTTATGAAACTGAAAAAAAAAAAAAGAAAGAAATCCCTTTTGATAGGAAAAAAAAAATCCCCTTGATTAAAAAAAAAAGAATACCAAATATTTTTTTGGCATTTCTTTATGCAAATTCTTTATGCAAAGGATTTATGTATGTTTACCCATCTGTGAAAATAAAATAGATTTTTATATCGATTTATTTAGTAAAAAAAATGAATAGTTTATGTAACATATTTGATTTATTATCAATTTATGAGAATAACATATTGAACCAAACGCCTTTTAGCCTAATTTTAACCTAATGATATTAGATGTTGTCCTACTTATTTGAAGTCGAATGTTCAAATCTCGTTTA
This sequence comes from Lactuca sativa, assembly GCF_002870075.4. NCBI lineage: Eukaryota > Viridiplantae > Streptophyta > Magnoliopsida > Asterales > Asteraceae > Lactuca > Lactuca sativa. Next base: position 332,224,527 of record NC_056627.2, on the reverse strand, counting down.
TGACATAGGCGAACTAAAAAGTAGTTTATGAATATATTAAATTTGTCGTTAAAACATAATGAGACATTAGTGCTAAAGTAATAAGATTCGGAATTATAGTTCATTTTTTAAATTGATTTTTGGTTTGAGTTTGGTCTCATGAAGTTTAAACCAAACCAAACTGAATAACCGAACTGTAATAATTAATAAATTAAAAAATATATTTTATATTTTGTATATTGAATAAAAATATTAAATTATCAATATAAAATAAAATACATTTTAGCCGTTATAATTTTAGTATCAGAGAAGAAAACATTGAAAATCTTGAGAAATTTGAAGATGGTAAGATGGTATTGACTTTTCTTATGTAAGTTGCAATTATTTTATATATTGACTTTTAAATGTTCTATTGTAGACTTATGGTGATCGATGACTAATTAATTTTTCTTGATGTATAAATGAGATCAGAGTTTGACAAACCATTAGGAACAACTTTTGACCTTCATGTTTTATATTTTTGTTTGAAACTTGAAAGTTAAACTTAGTACGAGTATATTTTTATCATTTTATGTATGAAATTATAGATCTTTATTTAAGGAATTTTAGAATTTTATGTTTGAAACTTTGTAATTTATGTTTGGAAAATTGAAACATTGACTAAGGTTTGGTTCGACTTTAAATTTGGACAAAAAAAAATCAAACCGAGGAAAGTGATTTAAGAAAACAGACAAACCCATAAACCAACAGAGTCTCACTCCTTATTTTGGTAAAAAAGACATACAAAGTTGTGAAATTGGTCCATATGGTTAACCAAAAATTACCACTTTGGTCTAAAAAGTTTTGGACTAACTCTGTTGGTCGAAAATAAGTTTTTATTGCAGTTTTGGTTACCGACAAATTTGAAATGAGTCAAAAAGAATAATTTGCCCTTATTTGTTTCCATTTTCTTTTATTTTTTATTAAAGAAAAAGAAAAAAGAAATCTAACACCACCCTACTTACACCCCTATCTTTAGCACACCCATTCCATTTTTCTCTTCATTGTTCGTCCGACGGTGCAACCTTACTCGCCGGAGATCATCACTGTCGCTCTAACCCTCCGGCGTACCGGCACGGCGGGTCAGTTATAATCATAAATGATTATGTAGCGTCGTCTGTTCCTTTCACCTCTACAATCTTCCCTTTCACCACAACCGTTATCACCACCACCACCTCTGCCACCAGGGGACCCCACCACTGCCACTTATACCACCGTCAGCTCTACCACCATCATCTCTTCTGCCACCAACCGTTATAATCATATATGATTACTCAATCTGTGAATAGACATATATGATTAAGCATATACGTATAAACATGTATAATCATATATGATTAGGCATGCCTCGCTGTTGTCGGACGTCCGCGCGTTAGAACAGCAAATGAGAAATATGTGGCTGAGATTGAACTTCAAGATCTTTATTTTTTTTTAATCTTAAGTGAACGGTCCCTTATATATATATATATATATATATATATATATATATATATATATATATATATATATATATATATATATATATATATATATATCCTGTAGATTTGCAAACCCTAGCTCTGATGAAAATGGTGGTGTTCATCTTGTTCATCCATGGCATTCACACATAAGAAACTGACACCACCTTTGTCTGTTGTCATTGAGCCAGATCTGCAAACGGTGGTGATCCAAAAAACCCTAGCCAGATGTTGAGAGACAAAGAAGTGGTGAGTTGGTAAGCTTAGTATCGTCATTACCAACGAATGATGTCTCGACAACTCTTACAGTAAATCTAGCACCATTGTGTTATCTTCATCAGTAGCCCCGGCGCCACTGTCGTTTATGATGTATCTTCATCAGTATCCCCTGGCGGCACCGTCGTTTATGATTGAGGCAGTTATGGTCTGAGAGATAAGGTGTTGGTGAGATATTATAATCCTAGTTATGGTGAGAAATGAGGTGCTCGTGTTTTCAGATTTGTGTGTGTGTAAGAGATAAAAGGGGGTGGGGTGGGGGGGAGGTTTTTAATCTAGGTTTTTAGGTATGTTCGACGAGAAAGGGTGGCGGTCAGGCATTAAGTAAGATTTTTCGACAGATTCTATCTCCTTCTCCGACTAGCGGTGGTCCTTGCTTTGTCTCTCCTTTTCATGCAATTGCAAGAGATCAGGATGAGAATATTGGTATTAGGTTTCCGAAAGCAATTGAGAATATTGCTTATATTGTTGCAGATAATGGGTATTATCTGGCGGAAGATGGAATTGATTATATGATAATCGCATTGGGAGTTGGTTATATTATTGTTAATAGTGTTGGTATTGTGAGTGTGGGTAGTTTGGGTTTTGGGTTTCCAAAACGGTAATGGAAAATCTTGGGGAGTGCTTTGTTTTGCCCGTTGCCTGTTTAGGTAGAACTGTCTTGTTTGGATTTGTCACGGAAATCCATTTATAATGGAGTTAGAGAGAAAATGAATGTTATTAATGAAAGATGGAATGGAATGGAATTGGAGAAGGTGAATTCGATATTGGGATTTTTTCCCGGAAGGCGATTGGGTTTTTTATAAGGTGGATGGGGTAATTATATATGTAAAATATTTATTAAAAAAAACATTTTGACTGGTCAATGGTCAAAGATGGTCACAGGTTAGAAAACCCGCCTGGCTTCAATGCAGCGGCAACACCTTGTCAACTCAACTGAATCAACTCACAGCCAGCGCTACCACCCACTGTCTACCCCGCCAAACAGCCAATTCCTTCCACCGTAAGAAGACACAAAGCTGCCCACTGGTTTTGAATCTATAACTATTGGCCCAACCCAACCCAAAGCAAACAGAATTCATTTGGTCCTAAAATGTAACAAGATAGATTGAAACCTATTCATCACAAGGACATAATAGCAGAGCATATTCTATTTAATCTTTACTACACAGTACACAGTACACAATACCCATTACACCCACGTCTGTTGATAAATGAAAAGATGAAGAAGGAAATGAGGATGTCCATAACAGTAACAGTCACTGCTGCTTGTCTTGGACACTAGTACTACCATTGGACCTTGCGGGGGCCACCTTTGCGCGTGTGGACCGATCAGCCTGAGAGAATTGGATCAATATCTGCATCAAAACAGTTACAACCGCCAACCCAACCCCAGCAAAAGTCAAACCCTTCCATGAAGACAACAGATTTGACCACTGCAGGAATTTGAACGTCCCGAATACAATCAAGCATGCCCACGAAACCACCACCTGTTTGTTTGTTATTTTATATATTAAAAAAATATACTTGAGTGGCTTAAATAAATGGATAAAATTAAAATGCTTGTCTTTTTCTGTCATCAGTTAGTTGTTATTGTTACCACTAGAGACTTCAATGGTCGGCCAATGTCAACGAGTTCAGAATCAGGAAAGGTGTTTAATTCTCTATGCTTGTCTAGCACATCATCCTGTAAATGTAAATATAGAGATATATATGATTTAATTAAAGCTTTAATAAAAAAATAAATTATGTACATATATATAAATAAACAAAAACTCACCTTCACAACAAATATATCTTTGCACCATTGGGCAACAGCTTCGTCTGATTCTGGCAGATCCTTCATTGAATGACGCTTCACTTTCACATGAATCTACACAAAACAAAACAAAACAAAAAATCCATTGTCTATTCATCCACAAAATGCAAAAAAAAAAAAAAAAAAATATAGCAAAATAAAGAAATGAATGAAAGAGGCTTACCACAGAAGACTGGCCTTTAAAGAGCCTGAGCATTGTTGGTGGAGTTGTATCTTTGGGAAGAGCAACTGTCATATCAATAATAGCAGGAACAAATGATCTCATCTGACTCACTGAAGTAACAAACCCCTGACACATATCACATTTTACATATTAATAACAATATTAAGTAAATAAAAACCTAAGAAAAGAAATAGATGGATAAATAGTACTACCTTTGTTCGTGGAATTAAAACATTTCTAGGAACAGGTAATCCCAATGAAGATGCATATTCTTGAGCTGCTAAAAGCTTTGCTTGAGTAAACCGAGTCCCCTCCACAAAAAGAGCCAACCAAAATGGCTGAGGGTAGTCTTTTAGCCTCTCAAGTCCCAACTGCAATATAATCATTACATAAATAAAAAAGTTATATAATAAATGTGAAAATATGATGTGATTATAATTTATATACCTTTAGAGTAGTTTCATCTTTAGCCCAGCTTCTCTCAAGAAAAAGATACTCAGAAAACCACATTGACCAACCGATCACCTGCATAAAATATAAATTAAACACCTTTATTTTTCACATAAAATATAAATTAAACACCTTTATTTTTTTCTTTTTTGAATACTTACTGGAAGATATTTTGATGATTTTTTCATGACAGCCAATGTGCTACCAAGACACCCTGATCGCTGTTACAAAACAATTTAAAGAATATTATTAGTAAAGAGCACACATAAATAATTAGACAACAATAAGGGGTATGTTTGATAATCACCTGAGCAAACACCCACCCAATGAGCCAATCTATGTCACTTTTATGATTAGCTATCACAAGAGCATGTTCTTTACCTGTAAAGACAAATGGGGTAAGCCAAAATCAAAAATTACAGCAATAACACATTCTACAATATCCAACTTACCCATCATTTCTAGAGTTTCAGGATCTGTGTACAGACAAACCTGCATCAAAACAACCATAGAAATCTTAAGAAAAGAATCATTTATAATATATTGTTATGTGTATATATGGTCCACAAAGGATGATAATGCATAGGAGGTTTTAGGTAAATAATGAAACTACTAGAAAAAAGTAGGCATGTGTCTTAGAAGAATATGGAATGACAAAGATATTCAACCTAACTTAAAAAATTCAGATACAAGTCAATTAAACAGCAGTTGGAGCTAGCATTTGATTTGCAGTTGGTTAGAACTACAGTTTAGTGATGAGTATAGAGAGAAAACGAATGAACTTTTTTTGATGTTCTCAATTACACAATAAAGCAAATGAAAGGCTACAAGAAACTATATTCATTCAGTGATTTCAGTTTTTATCACTTAATGCAAATGAATGCACAGTTGAAAACCCTATGCAGTAAATTAAACTTTCAAAGCCCTAATTTTGAATAGCATCATCGATGTAAACATAGATGTTAAAACTCAAACAAAGAAAACAGTAAGCATCAAAAAGCCCTAATAAATTTCTGATCTATGAGTAATCGGATTTTCAGATAAACTTAATAAGTAATTTAAAAACTTTGAACTTCAACAACATCATCATTACCTTGACTCCTGCCCACCAATCAACGATCCACACAAGTTCCAGCCACAACAGCTCCGCCACCATTCTGTTGATTCTTCTAAATATACTCTTCGAGAATGGCCGTATAGTCACATAAATAATAGCCTAAAAATAGTAAATCAAGAGTAACCAATAGCACCTAGTGAGATTCAGCGGTATAATATAAGCTCGAACGAGTGAATCTTAGTAAAAATTTCAGTAAACAGACGAAAAAAACTACCAATCTAGTAAGAGGCAAGAACAAATAAAGTTGCAATCAAACACTCGCGTAATCCCAAGGGTATAAGATTCTAAAATTGAGCAAATCCCTAACAAGATTTCGATCCAGTGATCTGAAACAGGGAAATGATAAGGTCAAAAGTACACCTGAATGAGATTAACGATGAGGCCAGAGGCGAAGAAGAGGAGGCCAATAGGGACGATAGTAACTGCCGCTGCGATAGCCATGGCAAAGGTCGCCGCACTGAAACTGTGTGTGTAACCACAGCTCCCAGAGAGAGAGAGAGAGAGAGAGAGAGAGAGAGAGAGAAAGAAAATCCAAACGAGTAAACGGTGTGTGAAATTGGTGTTATTGTGTCAATCTTGCGTAAAAAGAGTGTGCGTTGTAATTTATAGGTTTTATTTTATTGAAAAATATAGATGGAATGATAATATATAGTCGAATCACGAAAATTTTCATTAGGTCAATTTTGGTTATCTGGTTTTGTTTATTTGGTGTTGTGGGTGTAAGTTCGTCACTTTTAGAGTGCTTTACAAAATTGCACATGTTGCACACTGCACACCTATGGCTATAATTATTGATAACGAATCTTTACAATTGTTAACATCTTATTCAAATGGGATCTTAGAATTCTGATGATTAAGATTAAATATTATAAATTAATATTTACTATGATGTGTGTTTGATATAGACTAGTTCGAGGTGGTCATGTCAGCCTCCATAAGTGTTATTAGAGAGAATAGATTTGTTGAGATAATTTTCTGATTCATTTCTAAAAACAAACTTACAAGACAATTAATAACACTTAACTCCTGTAAGCACAAGAAATGGAAACATGATTACATTGCAACATATCTAGATCATGCATGCATAATTGAGATAACCGAAGATGCGGTGGTCGTTGACCACTTCTTGGTTTCTAGGGCAGAACATGGTTGGACTACTCCAAATAGCTAGTCGTAGTCTTCCGTGTTCTGATGGCCCTTGTGGGGTGGTTCGTATCAATACCCTTCCCATGAGAATGACCCTTATCCTCGAGGTTTTGTTTGGCGAAGAAGTCTAAGCGGGCTATTTTGAAGTTAACAGTGTTCTCTTGTGTTGCTTTTATGAGATCTTGACCACTCAACTAAATCAACAGTGTGAATCTTTGTGTTGCATTTGTGAGATCCACAACCCTACATATAACCATTTATAGACATTTGGTTGTTTGTGTTTTCCCTTTTTTACGCAACCAACTCATATACTTCAAGCAAAGATCCATTATGTGTGTATTTCTTGCATACTCGTCCAATCACCATGGATACAAATGTTACGACCCTTCATTGTGAAAACGGAACATTATATTAGATGAAACCATATTTCTATTTTCCCATCAACCATGCCCAAATCCTTATACAAACTCTATCGAGTCTCTTTTCTCGGTTTTCTAACCATAAACAAACACGTTCCGATCATCTTTTTTTCACAACCTATGGCTATCAAACCCTTCCTTCCCCAAGGAATGCCACAAGGCACAAACCCTCCATTAACATTTCCCTCGACTGGATCAAACTACTCACAATATTCCGTCCACAACCCCTATATATTTACTCATTGCATTCAACAATGCACCAATCCCCTATTCATATGTGTTGTCCATACCCTTGCTCCTGACACCTTGTTTCCAATAGCAACTCCCACTAGATCACCTCCTAACAAACTATAGTCACAAAAAGCATGCGTGAAATCTTCAATGATCAACAACTTTTTAATCTACAAGTGTCAACAACGATGTGCATGATTCCTTGTAATCAAAATAAGACACTTAATGACACCAATTGGCACATATCCATGCGAGATAAATTTAAAGGATTTATTATACAACCATATATAGAAATTTGTTCACAAACCACACGATGTTAACATAATCCGTTTTTGCAAATTTATTGTTTCAAATCATACTTGGATGGATCTTTCGAACGATACAAGGCATGTCATGGATAATACATCAATGTAGTGTTAAAAGTTATGTTCTTCATGGTCACTTGCATAAGATCGTCTACATGTGGGTTCTATCACCCATGCAACTTATTCAGGCCATGCATGCCTTCTTATCAAATAACTTTATGGATTAAAACAAGCTCCACAATTCTGGAACCAATGCTTTTATGAATATATTTCCATTATTTGTTTTTCTCATTGTTGCTCGAATCACTCACGCTTTATTTATTGACATAATAATGATATTAATTGTCTCCAACTATATGATGATGCGATCATCCTAACAACATCATCAAATCATCTATGCAACCAAATCATGCAAAAGATTTCATGGGAATTCTCCATAAAAGGTCTCAAACCCATATAGCCAAAACATCATATTGTCATGAAGGAAATCCCACTCAGTGCTTCTCCCGATGATATCAAGAACTAGTTTAGGAATATCCTCCCTTAGTTATCCTAATATTCTATACATATTCCTTTTTGTAGCGAGATGGTTTAGATGAACTACCAGGTACTTGATTGTTAGGGAAATTCCACAAAAAATTGGTTAGGTACACATTCCTCGTAAACCACAAGAATTCCTCTTTCCACTCCCTAGATGAAGTATTCCAATCAGCAACACTTTTAGTTTCTCTCTTTATGGTTGAGGAGCGTGTACTATTATTTACTTGAGGAAAGTCTATAAAACACATGAAATAGTCTTACGGATAGTAACACATATGTAGCTTGTAGAGAAGCTCAAAGATAATTATCTTCAACATACTATGAGATTTTAACTGAGTCAAGTAAATATAATAATGTGACAGAAGCTCAATTAAACTGGGACGCGGGAAGGCAATAGTCTGCTTCCATGAAATTAACATAAACGCACACCTTACGTGAGTAGGGTCTCCTCCTTGGGTCGGTTTTGGCCTAAAATCGAACTCAAACCGATAGTATCGATTTTCAATAATTTTAACCTAAACCCAAACCGATGGGTTCATGTAACACCCCGACTCCCAGGTATAAACCGATGGGTTCATTTTGGAAGGTCTACTCAACGAGTTGGATGCCCTGACTCGTCGAGTAGGAATGAGTTTGCCCGCGTGGATTATTGGATATACTCGACGATTCGGAGGACCCAGACTCGACGAGTAGGAGTTGGGAGATGAAACCCTAAATTTTAGGGTTTGCGCCCTATTTAAAAGACCTTAAAGTCCATTCATCATGTCCTTTACCACCCCCTTGACGGCTAAGAGAAACCCTAATCGCTATTAACCTTGTTCTAGAGTGATTGTAAGGCTTAAAGAGTGATTTTGGTGCATTTTGTGAAGAAGGTGTGAGGTATAAGAAGCTTGGAGCAAATAGGAGCTTGTGTATCTGACTCTACTTCATCTTGGCATTATTTTGAAGGTAACAAGTCGTTACCTTGGCTTATCTTTAGCTAGATCTCTTCATGTTTGGGTTTAGGGCCATCTTTAGCACATTTAGGAATCATTTCGAGTATTGGGGCAAGATCCACTACTAGAAAAAAGGCCTTTATGACGCTCATTGCGCGTCGTAAAATGCTCAGACGACGCGCAAATGCGCGTCAAGGAAGGCCCTGTCATAACGAGACACGACGTGCTTTTGCGCGTCGTTTATGGACAACGCGCATTTACGACTCGCATTTATGACACGCAATGCGTATCATTAAAACCCTTGTCAAGAAAGGCTATGTCATAAATGAAGATGACACACATTTTTGTGTATCGTAAATTTAAATGTTTAAAAAAATATTTATATATTTATTAATTTTTAAATTAATTTTGCATTTAATGTCTCATAGTAGAAATAAAATACCATATACAAAAAAACAATTCATTGCATAAAATTTAATATCATACAATTCTATTTCTTACAATATATAAATTTGCATTCATCTAATCTATTATGTGTTTCATAGTAACAATTGAAATGAAGAATGCAACACTTGCATTTGCAGCATCTTATCTGTTTCAGCTTGAGCTCTCTTTTCCTCTTCTAACTCCAGACCTATTCGCTTTCATCAACCCTGTAAACACAACACAAAATCACTTGTTATTTTCATTCTACTTTTAAAATTAATTCTGATTAGGACATCCTACTTTTAAACCTACCAATCTAGCAAATTTTTCAGAAGTTGATCGGTTTGCTTTAGCCATTTTTCTCTCCTTTGTGATTATCCACCCCTGCAACAATACTCAAAAAGTTCAAAATTTTATTAACCGATTTTATTTTTTATAGATTTGGTATGTTAGAAAGGGTATATATGTCAATAAACCTCCTCTTTTATTATCATCAGAATCTCCATGGAACTTGCTTCCTTTTTCATCCATCCGAACCCTCTGTTTTTCATAGAAGCTTAGTTACACAATCTTTCTCTCTAGTACGTGTATGACTTCACTGTACTAATATCTTGATTTTCAAAATAGTTTTTAAGGAAGACTCCATGGTTTTGGATACAGCTTCACATGTATCTCTGCAAACAGTTTCAACACCTTTAACATTAAAGAAAGGTTTGACTTGATCAGGCTTCTCATAACTGTAACCAACATATCTCTTTTTAGTAAGAAGAAAGCATGGGCAATACACCCTGGAACAAGTACAAACATGCTGCAAAAAGACATGTATCAAATATCAATTATCAAATTGCAA